>NC_050458.1:27676175-27976175 GCF_903995425.1 Onychomys torridus | reverse complement strand
CCCCCCCCCCCCCGCCCACACACACACACACACTCATATACACTTTGAAGGAATCACAAGTTTAGGCTGAGCAGAGGATGTGATTTCCAGCAACTTCTACAATGGCTTAAAAAATACTTTTACCAGCTGAGTGGTGGTGGCTGACACCTTTAATCCTAGCACGCATGCCTTTAATCCCTGGCAGAAGCAGGTGAATCTCTGAATTTGAGGCCAGCCTGGTCTACAGAGTGAGTTTCAGGACAGCCAAGGCTACACAGACAAACTCTGTCTTGAAAATAGATAGATAGGTAGATAGATAGATAGATAGATAGATAGATAGATAGATAGATAGATAGACAAATATTTTATCATTTTCTGCTTATTTATGTGTAGCAGCATTAATAATTATGAAATCAAAGTATTAACCACATCTACAAAACATTAAAGATTCTGTGTCCTGAAGGATCAAATATATAGCTACAATATTTTGTGTAGAGATAAACAAGCACATCCTATGAAAATTTCAACTTTAATATATGACAAAAACATAAACATACCATAGAATTGTTTTAAAATTAATTTATTTATGCCTAGCAATAAATCTTTGCTTTATATACTTATATTGCTATCTGTATATCAGGGTTGCATGAAAGTTTCCTTGACAATAGCTGGCAACATAACTCAGCATGTAAAGGCACTTGCCATAGAGGCTAAAGACATCAAAACCCACATGGCAGACAGGGAGAAGCAATTCCCCAAAGTGGCACTCTTCCATGTGTGTGCCCTGGCACTCACTCCCACACAAAAATACAAAAATAAATGGTAAGTAAATAAATCTTAAATGAATCTAAGGGAGAAAATACCCATAGCCGTCTTGCGTTGTATAAAACCATATACATACACTAATTTTGTGCTCTGAAAACCACCACATGCTTCACAGAAATCAAATAAAGTATCTTACTCTTAGGGGCTGGAGAGATGGCTCAATGATGAAGACCAGAGTTCAGTTCCCAGCATCCACATGTGGCAGCTCACAACTGCCTTTAATTTCAGTTCCAGTAGATCTGACACCCCTCCCAACCTCCCAAGGCCCTGCATGTGCACATACACATAAATAAATTTTTTTTAAAATAATAAATATTGAAAATGTGTTTCATTCTTACTATCTGCAAAGATAAATCCAGGCACAAACACACCTGTGTTCCTTGCTACTGAGGAGGCTGAGGCAAGAGTATCACTTGAGACCTTAAGTTCTAAACAGGCAACACAGAAAGACCCCATCCCATAACCAAACCCAACATAAGGAAATCTCTGCAAAGCTGATTATCAGGTCCATGCAATTGCTGGGTATTCACAACAAACCAGAGTTCTATAACTTATATAAACATTAATTGTTTCTATTATTTATTCCTTTATTTACTCTTTTGTTGGTTTTTTGAGATAGAGTTTCTCTGCATAACTTTGGCTGTCCTGGAACTTGCTCTATAGGCCAGGCTAGTCTCAAACCCAGGGACCCGCCGGCCTCTGCCTCCCAGTGCCGGGATTAAAAGCATGTACCACCATGCTCAGCTTAAATTCATTCATTCATTCATTCATTCATTCATTTGTCTAATTTGTGTGGGTGTTTTGCCTGGCACCTGTGGAGGCCTGAAGAGGAGCTAGATTCCCCTAGAGTTCCAGAGGGTTTTGAGTCACCATGTGGGTGCTCAGTTCTTTTCATCATTAGGAATTGTTTCTAGTGCCCCTGAACCAAGGACAGTGGCATCATCACCAAAAGCACAAAGCAGACAAGCAAAGAGCAAACCTTCCTGATGTTGTACAAGGAAAACCACAGAGATGGAGAGGGTTTCCTTTCCATACCAATAGCATTACAAGTTTCTATAAGCCTGACCCTTGCTTGGGTAGTGCCTTATAAAGCCAGCTGGACTCTAGCTCTGACCTTGTTTCCAAGCTGCGGTTCCTCACAGTGGTATCCACTCAGGGGGACTGTACATACATCCCCCCTCTACACATGCACAGTCTTCCTTCTTCCTGAGTCCCTGTTTCTTCTTCCAGCCCCTTTCACCTCAATGGCAGAGCCAGTATAATGGCAGCTGACAGGGACCTAGAAGTTTCTGAGGGATCCAGCCTTTATCTGATTACAAACCAGTCCTTCCACCTCCTGGGAACACCTTGTTCTGAAGGCAGCTGGCTGCAAGCTCCATTTCATCCTTAATAACAGCAAGCCCGGAAGACTGGGGGAAGGGGACAGTTCTTCCTATCCTGTTCACAAATGCCCCATCCACTCTGCAATCCTGGATAGAGAAAGGTCCTCAGAGGTTTGAGGGGAAAAAAAGAAACATGGATGCACATTTTGCATGATACTGCCAAAGATCAGCCGACCCAGCAGTCACTAACACCTGCTCTTTCAAATACCCTATTCCTGTTTTTCATTCTCTTACTAAATAGACACTGTCTCCTCTACTTGGCTCTGATCTCAGCTGCCACCAACAAGGAACGAGAGACTATCTGTCATCCTCTTCCCAGTAGCTTCTCCTCACACACCAGGACCCCTGAGATCTGTCCTATAGCCCATGCCCATACCTATACCCTGGGGACTTTACTTGTCCCCAGGCCTGATATTCTCTCCCCTTCTGTATCCAAAGGCCCTTCCCACACTGCTGTAACCACTAGGCAGCTGTTCCCATTCCTTTTACTAGGTGGGGCTTTCATTGGGCCTGTTGTGAAGAGTGCTGGCCCAGCGTTTTTATTTATTTATTTTATTAGTGATAGTATGTCTATGTTCATGCATGGGGGTGGGTGCATCTGTGCCACAGCACGTGAATAGAGGTCAGAGGACAACTCTGTGAAGTTAATTCTTTCCTTCTGTCTTTATGTAGACTCAGAGGTGGAACTCAGACCACCGCACGTGTGAGGCAAGAGTCTGCGCCCACTGAGCCATCTTGCTGGCCCAGGCCAAGCATTTTATAGGTGTGCTCCTCATGGAATTTGTTTAAGTTCATTCTCTTGGCATGCTGTGACAAACAAGGGCTGCACATGCTCTGTGATCGTCCTTCCACAAACCCTATCCCCTCTAGAAGCCTGTGACATCCCCATAACCATAGACTTGGGTTACAAAGACTGTCACTTACACGGACTTCCTAGTGCCTAAGGAGTTTGGACAAATGTATGTTTGTCCACTCCCCCTCTCGACTCAGGCAAACGCTGGTGTGCTTTTGCACTTTGCTTTAATCTCAACAATCTATCCCTGGATCTGCCTGTGCATGCTCGCAGTGATTCTTCTTTCTTACCACATCTAGCCAGCCGCACCATGTGTCATCATTTACCGAATCGATCTTCCATTCACAAAATTGCTCCCAATCTTTTGCTGCTATAAAAATGTAACTATGAATCACCTTGGGCACAGTTCATTTTGTGCAGATATCTACAGGTACATCTGCTGGGAAAATAGCCCCGTCTACCAGTGGGAAATTAGAAGGCCAAGGGGTGCATGCTTCTGTAGTGTGGACAGAAAAAAAAAAAAAAAAAAAAAAAAAAAAAAACCACCACGTCTTAGCTCCAGCTCGCATGCACTCAACCAAGTATGCATCAGAGGGTTTACTATCCCGTGGCTTGTGCACAGTGTAGCCTCAATGGGAGAAAACAGTCATTTCAATTTGTATTTCTCTGGGTAGAAGCATCTTAGTTTTTTCAGGATCACGTGGGACCACCCCCCTTCTATTTAGGCAGAGTTTCTCTGTTTAACAGTCCTAGCTGTCCTGGAACTTGCTTTGTAGACCATGCTGGCCTCCAACTCGCAGAGCTCCGCCTGTCTCTCCTCCCAAATGCTGAGATTAAAGGCCTGCATCACCACATCCTGTGGGACCCTTCTCTTAAACTGTTTTAAAGCTCTAAGAGCTGCAGTGTCCCTGGTTCTGGCTGGTCCTGCCTACCTACAGCCAGCGTGGCCAGCCACAGCCCTGCCTCATCTCCTAGCATTCCACACTATTTTAAGGCTCTCAGAACTCTGCAGGATTCACTGCTCACAGGGGACAGTGAATGTCTTCCACTTGAACAAAGATTTAAATGGTAGAACTCAAAACACGGCATTACAATGGGGTCTGATTATCAAGCCTTCCAGAATATCCTCTCTGGAGACAGACAGCTCCTTTCTCCTTCCTGCCAGTTACAGGCTGGCAGGCACCTATATGGAGGCCAGGCAGAGGCTCATCTAGGCAAGTGTCCTGAAATAGCCCTTTTCTCCAAAGTGAGATCTCTTGGACAGGCCCCAGTTCCCATCCCACAGAAGGGAGGGAACAACAGAGTCCCAGTCATCTGTGCTCTTGAAGGTGATTCATGACATTTAAATAGGTTCCCCTCCACATTCAGCCCAAGGTCATATGTAAAGTGACCCTCTTCTTTCTGGCTCATCTTGGCCCCTCCCACCATCCTGTTTACTCCTCCCAGCCCAGGAGCCCTCATAACAGCTGTTCTCAACCTGTGGGTCACAACCCATTTGGAGTTGGACTTGACCCTTTCACAGGGGTCACATATCAGATATCCTGCATATCAGCTATTTTACATTATGATTCACAACAGTAGCAAAACTACAGTTAGGAAGTAGCCATGAAAATAATGTTATGGTGGGGGGTGGGAGTCCCCACAACACGAGGGACTGTATTAAGGGGTTGCAGCACTGGGAAGGTTGAGAACCGCTGCGTTTTGGCCACCCTCTCCAAATGCCATTCACTGTCTCTAAAACCAGGAGGAATGCAGGTAGGGCCTGCATCTGGGCGCTGGTGTACCAGGAGGCACCAGCAGGAGTTCAGAGAACAAAGAGGGATGGGGGGGGGGGGCTTCCTCCATGTGACAGTGACTGGCTTATCCTCATTTCAACCCCCCAAAACAGTCCTTCCTCCCCGGTTCTAGCTACACGATTCCCTATCCTGCCTCCACTACTAAACTTTTTTCTGTCACTAAAGCCTCCTAATTGACCCCTGAGCACTGTGACTAATTCACAGCCCTATCTCGGATCTGGGCACTTCCTTGGGCTTTCTACCAGGCTCACTATCTGGGTTTGAATCCCAGATCTGTCTTTCATTAACTGGGCCACCTCAGGCCAAGTTACTCAACCTCTCTGGGCTGGTTTTTTTTTTTTTTTTTCATCTACAGAATGGAATAATAATATTTAGAATAGAACATAGCTAGAGGGATAACATGACTTAGCTGACAGAAAGCAGAACCTAGCACGTGATACAGGGAAAGCAGAAAGTAGAAGCTACCTTGGTCACTGTCACGGGGGTAACAACATGGCTTTGTTACATGTGGTATCAGCTGGGCCAACCACTTTACCTCTCAACCATCCCTGGTGACGGGCCCATTGCTCATGAGCAGAATCAGGGTGCTGCTAGCCCTCTCGGCCTCCCCAGACAAGGGCTTTGGAAAAGGCAACCAGAGTTGGCACAAAATTTGTAAGGAACACGTGTGCATGCATTATGGATCCACATAAACAGTCATAGCCTTTTAGGACCACATCTCATATTCACAACCCTGCACAAAAAAAATATATATATATATATAAAAGCCAAGAAGGCTCATGGCAGGTCAGGAGTAAATGCTAGGACACAGTGGCAGTCCCGGCGATGACCTGTGTCGAGATTTCCTCGGGCCAGTTTTAGTCTCCCACCTCAGGATCAGTCCAGAGAAGATGAGCAATAAAGAAGGGAAGCCAGGCAGGGGAGGGTTATAACTCCTGCATTTGGCAGGAGGCAAGGGGCTCAGAGATTCAAACTTATTCTTGGTCTTGGCTATGTGAGGCTAAGTGGGGCTACATAAGATCTCATCTCATAGAGAGAAAGAGAGAAAGGAAGGGAGGGAGGGAGGGAGGGAGGGAGGGAGGGAGGGAGGAAGGAAGGAAGGAAGGAAGGAAGGAACAATGGAAGGAAGGAAGGAAGGAAGGAAGGAAGGAAGGAAGGGAGGGAGGGAGGGAGGGAGGAAGGAAGGAAGGAAGGGAGGAAGGGAGGGAGGAAGAATGGAAGGAAGGAAGGAAGGAAGGAAGGAAGGAAGGAAGGAAGGAACAATGGAAGGAAGGAACAATGGAAGGAAGGAACAATGGAAGGAAGGAAGGAAGGAAGGAAGGAAGGGAGGGAGGGAGGGAGGGAGGAAGAATGGAAGGAAGGAAGGAAGGAAGAATGGAAGGAAGGAAGGAAGGAAGGGAGGGAGGGAGGGAGGGAGGGAGGGAGGGAGGAAAAATGGAAGGAAGGAAGGGAGGAAGGAGAAAAAAGATCTTCCATGTGACAATCAAAGCCTCAGTGAAAGCCCGTGTTCAGAATCATTCTCTCTCAAGTCCCTTCCTTCCTCTCTCCTCATCTCTTTTCTTTACGGCTCTTAGAGGCAGACTTTCACACTGTAGTCCAGGACAACCTCAAACGCATGGCAATCCTCCTGTTGCCTCTCTCTGCCTTTCCAGTACCGGGATTACAGGTGTGTTCCACCAGGCCTGGATTTCCTTTTTTCTCTTTAAACAAAATAATTGTTTAAAGAAATAATATAATAATAATTGGTGTAGGGATCCTAGAAACTTACAGGGGACAAAATACAGTACAGTTATCCACAACCTCCCCAAAATATCAAAAGTCAACAGAAATTTTCAAAACAGCATTTTCTAGAGCTCAGAACTCACAGTTAGCATATGTGAGAACGTACACTCAAGCCTGGCGGTGGTGTCGTGCACCTTTAATCCCAGCACTCGGGAGGCAAAGGCAGAGGCAGGCGGACCTCCGTGAGTTCGAGGCTAGCCTGGGCTACCAAGTGAGTTCCAAGAAAGGCACAAAGCTACATAGAGAAACCCTATCTTGAAAAAACAAAAAAGAATGTAGGTTCAGTTCCCAACAAACAAGAGAAGAAAAATAAAGTCCGTAAGTGTCAGCAGCAGCTGAAGTCTACCTTGAATACTTTCTCCCCCGCCCCCCTTTTAAAGATTAAATTCCATTTTAATAGAGGATTATAGCCCACACTTGTAATTCGAACACTTAAGATGCTGAGGCAGAAGGATTGCCATGACTTGGAGGCCAGGGTGTACTCTGTCTCAGAAAGAAAAGAATCAAAACCAATGAAAGAAATGACGGAAGGAGCGAGCGAGCAGGCAGGTGAAGAAGCTGCAGTTGTGGACTACAGCGCTGAGCTGGAAGACAGCCCGATTCCTCTTCTTGCTCACTGGCTGCCCCCACCCAGAAATCCAGGCATTCCCTGTGCGGGCCGGGTGATAATGATGGCTAGGGGCAAGCAGGGTTGTCGGTCGGTTGTGAAATGGAACAAGATTCCAAAGAGCCCTGGCACTTGCCAAGCAAGCAACCTGCCCTCAGAAGGCCTTACTTCTGGCGGAGAGAAGCTATGTTCACTAACGGGCATCCTTTCACGCTCCGCTCCTTCAGCCATGTACCAATCACCCCATAAATGCACAGCACCGTAGGGATGGGAGACACTGCTGCCAGCCTTGTGCAGAGGAACCACACTGAAAAACAAATGCAAAATAAACTGCCTATGCTTGTTTTTCTTCCCCCAACTGGTTGGAGCCACAAGCCATACTGTCAGGGGCATGGGTTTGAAATCAACAGCATCGGGTGACAGAATATGATGGAGGTTAGTGAATGGGCCTATTAGGTGGGGATGAGGAGGAAGCAATAACTCCTCCAGGATAAGGGGGGCAGAAATGGGACTAGCCGTGGGTTGAACCCCAAACACCAGAAAAGAAGGAGAAGGAGGAGGGATGGAAGGGGACGAGAAGAAGGGAGGGGAAAGAAGAGGAAGAAGATAAGGAAGAGGAAGAGGAAAACTCAGCCCTCTACAGAGCTAGGGGAAGAGTATTCTTAGAAGAGCAAAGGTTCTGGAATACACAGAAAAGGGCAGCTGAGCTACCCAAAGTCTCAAGTGCTGAGTAACAAGAAAAGGGACAATGACCGGAGACCCGCAGGACCAGTCAGCTCAGGGTTTCAAGAGTGGAGAGTTGCAGTATGACTTCTGGAGAGGGTTGAGCTTTTACAGTTTTAGGTTTGTTTGGTTTTGGGTTTTGTTTGTTTGTTTGTTTTGGAGCTAAGGATAAAACTCATGCCCTGAGAATTTTTTTTGCCAGTATTTGAGATGGAGCCCTGGGCCTTACACAAGCTAGGCAAGGGTCTCTCACTGAACTGTACTCATGGGAAAGTGAGAGTTTGAACAGACTGGAAGGGGGTAGTTAGCAATTTTTCAAGTGGCAGGTCATGAGAAGGCCATACCGGAAGTAGTCCAGGAAGGCAATTGCACCTGGGTAGTGAGATTCAAGCAGGGTAGAGGTAGAGATGGGGGGGGGGCTATTTGGAGGGAGAATATTCTTAGGCCATACTCACAGTGAAGTAAGAGGTTCTTAGTTCCATGGTCACCCATGAACTTGTTGGAGACCAATCCTCTCACCCAAAGGATGAGCTTCCAGGGTTTAACAAGCCCTCCAGGTCACAGTGATGTCCACTTTATTTGAGAATCACTGGACTGGATGACTACCAGCATTACTAATACCCATTTATATACCCCAGAGACTGGCTTCACATCTGCTCAGGGCCAGGCCCAGCCAAAATGGAGAGAGCTGCAAGCTAGCTTCTAAAAAAGAATATGTCTGTAGGATCAACTCTGCTTCCTAGACTGGGGGCTTGCCCAGGCCAGGGTGAAGATGGGAAGGGTTGTGCTGAAGGGGAAAGATCTAAGCCTGGGGCATAAGCTCAGCAGTAGAGCGCTTGTCTAGCGTGTACAAGGCTTTGGTTTTGAGCTCTAGCAAGAAGAGGGAGGAAGAAGAGGGCAATTGATACTACTTCATCCCAGGACTGGAGTGGACAGCAGGGGTAGGGTAGGAGCAGCTGGCTTGTCCCCACAGCCTGTGGCATTCCACAAGAGAAAAGCAGGCAGTTCCTAAAAGTCCCCAGGGCACTGCCGAGGGAGGCAGGAAAAAAAAAAAAATGAATACTTTGTTTGTTGAGCAAAACTGAAGTGCACAATCTCACTGCATCGGCCCTGACTTGTGCTGTCTCATCCATGCCCTTGGGCGCAGCTGGGCCCCTGGGATGATAGGAGACAGCAGGCTAGCATGTGCAAAGGCCATTTAGCAGCCTGCTGGTCTGGCCTGCCCTGCAGACCCTGGAGGCTTCCACCACGCCCTGTCACTCCTTGCTTGAGGAACAGCAATCATCCTAACAGCCATCATCCTAACCCAGAAAGGCCAAGAGCTGGGCCCACAGCAGACGAAAGAATAAAGAGGGTGACGCAGCTGTTGCCCTGCACCTCCTTACGGGTTCCACTCAGCAGTGCTGTTTTGGTTGTTGTTGCTGGGTTGTTTGTTTGTTTTTCTGTGTGGTCCTGGCTGTTCTGAAGCTCGCTCTGTAGACCAACCTGGCCTCGAACTCACAGAGATCCACCTGCCTTTGCCTCCTAAGTGCTGGGATTAAAGGCGCGCACCACTAACACTCGGCACAGTGCTATATTGTTGTCCCCCAAACACTCTCCACTAACTCCATGCATATCAAACCACCTTCGACGTAGCCTATCTAGCTAACGTACGAACTGTATTCACCTCATTCAAGTGTAGTGTGACACTAGAGTGACAAAGCCGTCACTCAGTGTTTTCAGCGACTAAACGGCAACTGGATCATTCCAGACATCCCTTGCTGAGCCCAGATCATGTTCCAGGAACCTACGAGGCACTACAGCTAGAATGCCAGTCGGTGCTAACGGTTATGTCAACTGGCTTGTGGGCTGCTACCTAAAGTGCAATCCTGAGGCTGAGTCCAGAGACAAAGGAAAAGAAGGTCATGATCAACTAGTGATGTCTGTACTGAGCACAGGAAGAAAACCAGTGTAGAGTGCATCGTATCCCTGTCCTTGGGAACACAGATGCCACCCAGCACCTCTCCTTACAAGGCTCACAATCTAGGTAGGCAAGTAAAAACATAAAAAAGAAAACAGGCCACATTTAGGACTGTCCATAATCTCAGAACTTAGGAGGTTTAAGGTAGGAAGATTAAGAGTTCAAGGCCAGTCTCATCAAACTCCATCTGTTAAACAGAACTTTGGCTATGACCATATTCAGAAATAGGGTCCCTAATGCAAGTAGTTAGCGTGGGGTCTACTACTGTGGAAAGGAAAATATCTGTCACTGAGCATCACTGACCAGTTTGTGGCCATTGGAGGGGACAGCCCTAAGATGCCACGGTACCTCTTAGAGGCTCCAGTCTAGCATCCGTACCCTCACATTACAGATGGGGACAGGACAGAAGCTAGTCTTCTCATATTCTCAAAGCTGGTAAATGGTGAGCTGAGATACAGATCTTGTTCAGCTCCAGAAAGCCAGGTCTGTGCTAAATGAGAAGCCACTCCCTTAGCAGACCAGATGCAGAGTGTGGAGTCTTGAAAGGCAACGCCTGGAAGCCTGTGTGCTTGAAAGGCCTCTGGCAGCTCCTGTCCGGAAAGGTATCTGGGAAGTACCGTTTACCAGGGAGTTCCTCCAACTGGCTACCAATTCTTTCAGAACAACCTCCAGGCAATGGAGGCTGGATTCTGCAATGGTAATGTGTATTTTTTGGTTGTGGAGACCACCCATTAAAAAATATATATGTATATGTTTCTAAGTATCTATTAAAGGTTTTATTATCTGCAATGTGCAATAATTACTTTCTGCTCATCACAGAGCCCTTTGTAGTCCGGACCTGACTCATTATTATTATACTTGGCTCTGATGCTAACAAGTTCCACTTGTGAAGCGGCATTCTGGGCAGAAGATCCAAAAGCCTTTAGCTGATTGAGGTGCAGATCCTGGAACGGCATCTGGTAGGCCATTATTTTTAACAGGAATAAACAGCCCATCTTCTCAGTTTGTTTTTCATTTCAAAGGATAACAAACTGGCCACAAGGGCACAGGTAAAACACAGCGTGCAGGACACACCACCCCATCGCCTGTTTGCCAGCTTTATCCCCATGAATGGAGCCATTCTCTCTGTGGGCATGCACGAGTGTCCATCCCCATCTCCCCCTGTCTAAAGGGAAACTGGGCCTGTCTGGGCTCCTCAACCACGACACAGAGGATAAATGTAAGTCTTCTGACACGTCTGTAAAAGCAAGGCTTGTTTGCTTTCTTGTTTACATTTCAAAATATGCCTCTGGCCAAGCAGAAACACAACCACTACCAGGGCTTGTGCCATGATGAGAAGGAAAGAGAAACCTCCAGGCTCCCCAGCCCAGGTGGCAGAAGACCCCACTTTATAGCTGTAGTTCTTGCCCATGATTGCTGCCATAATTCTTACTTGCTCTTGTTCTCGTAGCTATTGTTATTTTCAGACAAGAATGTCTTGAACATTTCAGAGCCTCAGAAATGTTATCTCCACCCCGTGCCTCTACAGTTTTTTGTTTGTTTTTTTGGTTTTTTTTTTTTTTTTTTTGAGTGTGAGAAGAAAGAGCAGGCTTCAAAATGGCTTTCTGGACAACAGGGAGGGTCTCAGTAGAGAGAAGGTAGAACCTGCCACCCCACCCCATCCCCCACTGTAGATCAATATGGTCTTTCTATGTTAAATGGAGAAGTGGAAAATGGGCCCATAAACCTATTTATGCTTCCTGAATTGGCCATTGGGCAGTGAAATATTGCTCACTATTGAACTAGATGGCTTCCACAGCGCAGTAACTGGTCCCTAACAGCCTGGCCCACAGATGCAACAATGGGGCTGGGGTGTGGAAGAGGGATGGAGCTCTGCATCAAGATGAAGATCAAAGGCCTCCAGGAGGAAGGAGGAGGGTAGGGGGGCTCCGGCTTTCTGTTCCTGTCCCTGCAGGGGCCACCGAGGATTGAACTCCAATGAGCCCTAAGACTCAGTGTCAGAGAAGTAAAGGAGGGGCTTTATGCTATGGGCCAGAAAGAAACTGGGAAATGTTTCCAAGGAGCTTCCAACACCATGTGGGGCCTGTGGAAGCAGCCAAGCCTTGGTGTGCTGGCAGAGGAGGCCTGAAATGTTTGGAAGAGGCCTGGGTTCTGCAGAGGAGAGGTAGCACATTTCACAGCTTCCCTCTGCATTAGTACCGTGCCAGAGAAGGGGCAAGGGAAGAGGTGGGTACTCGGGCTACCCAGCACTACCCAAGGACCGAAGTTTATGATGGCAGCTTTGTGGGGGAAGATGAGCAGTCAGCAAAGGGTCAAAGGTTGTGCAAGTAAGTGTCACCAAGCACTCAGGCTAAGAAGCCAGATGACCTGGCTTCTGAGAGACAGCTGTAGAATAGATTTATTTTTAAATTCTCTTAGGGCTCTTGTGAAAACCTGAATTAGTAAGTAAGATGGTTATCCCAAGGTCTGTATTGACCTTACTTTTAAAAAGGATGTCCTGTGTCTGCGGAGGGAGCTTGGTACAGTGCTTGCCTGGTATGCACTAGGCCTGGATTTGATGCCTAGAAATGCACAAACCCAAGAATGGTGGTACATGCCTTCTATTGTAGCACGAAGGAGGTGGAGGCAGAAGGATCCTTGGCTTCATAGGTCAGCATGAGCTATGTGAGATCCCATCCCCACACCCCTGCAAAAGGCTTGTTTCCTGACATCGAAAAACTAAAAAATACAAATGGTAATTTTTTTCCAACAGAAGAAAAACACACAAAGTCGCACAGTAGAGCTGAAGTATCTTTGCTGTCTCCAGCGGCTCCTACAAGCAGCCATGATTACAATCACTTTCATACATCCTTCCAGATGACTGTGTACATATATGTATGTATGTATGAGTATAAATCTGTGTGCATGTGCACGTGTGTGTTCCTCCTTCGCATATTAAGTGGGAACAGTTAAGAGCTTCCAAAACAGTCCCTCACCATCTGGATCCTCATTTTGTCATCCGTCTAACCACAGGCCCGGATGGGTCCCTTCTGATTTTGGAAGATTCCTAACTATGAACAAATCCAGCCAAAAGCCAGGCACAAGGCAGCTTGAGAAGCTAAAATGCAGGCTGGGTGGACTCTGTAAGGCAAATAGAGGCTTCTGGGTCCATGGAAGGTGACTGATCTCAACCAAGAGTCTCCAGGGTTGGGCATTGGGCCACACAAGCCACAGGCACCGCCTTGATCAACACATACACACACTCACCAGAGCAGTCAGGAGCTGTAGTGTTTCACAGCAAACTAAAGTCTCAGCGAAACAATTAGCCCAAGTTCATTTTACTAGAAGGAGTGGTGGCCCAAGGGGGCCTGGGTGCATCTCTAGCACTCATCATTTTCCATGGCAGACACATAGCAGGGGAAGAGCTGCAAACCACTTGGCATCATCCCAGCCAGCAAGGCTGTGTAGCTGTAGGAAATACTACTCGCTCTGTACCTGGACTGCCCTCCAAAGGACCATGTATTAAAGACTGAGCCCTCAGCTTGACCCACAACTCAGGAAGGCACTACTGGGAGGCTGTGTAACCTTTAGGTAGTGGGCGGGGCCTAATCAGAGGTTCTAGGTCCTATGGAGCCTGCCTGCCCTTGAAGGGATCCTGAGATACCAGCCTCTCCCTCCCGCTCCCCACCTTGTCTTTCTTTTAAAAATAAAGTCTCAGTACACAGCTGAGGGTAGCCTCAAAATCAGAATCCTCCTGCCTCAATCTCTGGAGCAGCACTGTAGAGGGATGCACACCACTATACCAAGTTTTGTGTTTTGTTTTGTTTTTTCTCTTTTCAAGTTGACTATTTCTGGTGAGTTGTTCTAATAATGGAAAACTGACTGACATAAACGGTCACTTTGGAAAAGGGTCAGAAAAATCTAAGCTTTTCTTTGGTTTCACATCTATGACCTGTGCTGTTATGCCTACTAACATATCTGAAATGGAATTTTATGGTAGAGCCCATTTTGTGCCAGTCAGATGTGCATGGTCTCCCTTGACCCTCACCCAGACATCCTGAAGTAAAGATTGTACATCTCTTTTGTTCCCCGTGAGCAGACAAGAAGCTAAGTGGCTTTCCAACAATCCTCGTGGAGACACATCAGGTCCAGGCCAGGATGCTTTCCACTCAGCACCAGCAACTTCAGATAGAAAACTTCAGCCGGGCGGTGGTGGCGCACGCCTTTAATCTCAGCACTTGGGAGGCAGAGCCAGGCGGATCTCTGTGAATTTGAAGTCAGCCTCGTCTACAGAGATCCAGGGTGGGCATCAAAACTACACAGAGAAACCCTGTCTCAAAAGACAAAACAAAAAAAAGGGGGGGCGGGGGTAGAAAACGTCTATAGTCCCATGGAACTACTCTGAAGGGCCACAGGCTTCATCTCCTGCAGACCCAAGCCTCTGCCATACTGAGAATCAGCTTCACAAGGAGGCAACTCTGTGAGGGAAGAATCTGACATTTGCACTTGGCGTTTGCACTTGGCGTTTGCACTTGGTACAATACAATAAGGAAATGCCAGGGCAATGCACACAGAGAGCCTCAAAGTCATCTAAACCCAGAGCCAGACATGGTAGCTCATGCTTGTCATCCTAGCCCTAAGAAAGCTCAAACAGGAGGCTATCAGGAGATTGGGGCCTTCCTGGGCTACACAAGTTGCTGTTACAGCAGCATTGTGCCACATCACATTGTACTCGAGAGACACCAGAAGCTCTGCACTTTACACTAAGAGAACAATCTAAAACAATTCCTCAGTTTAGGTGTCTCAAATTCGTAAGAAATATGTTCAAAAACACAACATGCAATAAGGTGTGTCTACGGTCATTCTTTTCTTCCTTAAGCTTTTAACATTCCCGTGTTTCTAACAAAAACAAGATAAAAAGATATCAAATATAAAAATTAGGCCGGGCGGTGGTGGCGCACGCCTTTAATCCCAGCACATGGGAGGCAGAGGCAGGCGGATCTCTGTGAGTTTGAGGCCAGCCTGGTCTACAGAGTGAGATCCAGGAAAGGAGCAAAGCTACACAGAGAAACCCTGTCTCGAAAAACAAAAAAAAATTATTTGGGGGAAAAAAAAAAAACAAAAAACAATGACCCTACCCTAGATAAAACAAGAAACATATAAAATATGACATCTGCTGAAGAATTCACTCAATTTGTCTTATGTTTTCAGATTATGATCCTACAAAACAAAATTTAGAAACAAGAGAGGAATGGAGGAGCCATCAAGAAGGCATTCTGGCCTGGCAGAATGGAGGGAAAAGGAAGTAAACCCTAGAATCATCTGTCTACACACTAGGGCAGCTCTGCAGAATACAGGCAAGCAGTGGGTAAAGGCCTCCTAAGAGAACTTTGAAAACAAGAATGAGAGAAAGAAAGCTTCAGAACGAGCAAGCAGGAAAGGCCCCAGGGATCCACTCCACACCCCGGTGTACGCATGATATCTCAGAGTGTGCAGAACAATTATATGTGCTATGTTTACATCCGTACCTCATGCTAAGGGCTAATGTATACATCAGACATGATGGAAGATTAATAATAACTACACCAGATCTCAGCAACCTAGGTGTGCAATTACCTTTCCACCTTTACACTAAAAATAAGCACTTCACGGCTATCTGTGGCACATCCAAATTGCAACATCATGGTTCTACTTCAGGGCCATTATTAAGTAAATCAAAGGTTCCTGGCACACAGCACTGGGATAGGAGAGTGGGCCAGACACCACCTAACTGAACACGGAATACGCTATCCAAATTCCCTGCTTGGACCAACAGGCTCAGCATCCCTACCTCTAATAATCACTATCCCTTGAGAAGAGGCTGCACTGCTTTGTTGTTCGGGTTTTGTTTTGTTTTGTTGTTTGAGATAGTTTCTCTTGCTGCCCCACAGAGCTTTTAACTTACTATGTACCTGAAGCTGCCTTTGAACGCCTAATCTTCCAGCCTCCGCCTCCCAAGAGCTAGCTAGTACTATGAGTGTGAGCTGCCTTGGCCGCCACTGTATTCTTTCCTTGCCTAGTTTCCATTTACATGTCTTCAGGCTCTAAGTCAACAGCCACCAAAATAACAACGATGACAGTTAAGACTCACTGAGCTCCCAGGCTAGCCCAATTCTATGTACTTTATGTGAATTATGCCATTTAGCCTTTATAAGTCTATGCAGGTGGTACTACAGCCATATTAACTTAGCAGATGGACAAATGAAATGTAAATGTCTGAACTAATACCACAACTGAATACCATCATAGCCGTGACTCAAACCCAGGCCATCTGATGTGGATCTGTGAGGTCTGCTATATAGGTTGGTGTAGGGTGTATACCTCAAAACTGACATTTACACAGGTATCAGTCTTGCTTGCCAATATCCAATGGAAATATAATGCATGCCATGTAATTTAAATTTTCTAACAGTCACATTAAAAAATAATAATAAATATGCAGGTGAAATTCATATTACCAATATATTTCATCTTTGCCAGAACACACTTAAATCCCATTTCAACATGTAAGCAATATGAAAAAAAAAAAAATTCTAAGTGACTGTATCTTTTCTAAGTCTACAAAATATAGTTATATTTTATAAACATAGAACTGTCTAATCCAGATGGGAAACATCTTAGATTGTCCACAGCCACACGAGACAGTGCTTACCTTACTGGGCAGCACAATATCAGCTATGGTTAAACTAACCCAACTTCCCTGGTCCTTATGTCTATGGACTGACATGATGGTGAACTTGATCACTGTCAGGTTCAAGTCAACCTGCGTCAGAGGTTTAAACTAACAAACCTAACATTTGCTCAGCCCTTTCAGAATATTGGAGTCTATGCTTCTTCACATTCTCTAAGAAGCCTATGTTTCAGATGCTGCCTCCTTGCCTGCAGGGAGATCCAAGAGCTGACCCACTGGGAAAGACTGGCAAGCCACTGAAACTTCATGGCCCTTCTTGTATATCAGCTTTTACGGAGACCCCATCATTTTCCCTTCTCTGCTGCCCAGCAGTGAAACATCTGGAAGCTTCAACTCCTCACAGCTGGGCAGTCTGCTTATCCTTAAACCATATGATTTATAATCTCAACAGTAGAAATTGTAGGGGAACAGTCATGTCCACCAGGGTAGAAAGGAAGGGTGGCAGGTGGTGAATTAAGTAATCCTTGAAACCAGAATGGGAGGAATACTTTATCAGTTCATCAAGCGCTGCAATGGGGCAGGGCACTGGACAGTGACTACAGTACTGAAAATTCATCAATGTGCAGTTCTGCAGGGTTAGTGTGAATCTCTGCCATGTAAATAAGGTCTGCATAAATCTGGACAGTCCTGGCTGGTCAAAATTTAGTCTTAGTCAAAGGCTACAGTTGAGGTGTCTAAGTGCAGTCTGGGATTTCTAGACCAAGATGATAAACATTCCTTAGTGGGAATGTGTTCTAGGTTTTGCTTTTATAAACAGTTTTCCACAGAAACTATATTGCACATGTGAAGACCAATTTTGCTATCAGAAGTATATGGCATAGAGGGTACATTCAGTTTCCTTTGTCTGAGGCCTACAAGAGTGACTGGAATGAGCCTCCTGCTAGTCCACTCTCTCTGCCTAAAGTCACAGCAAGCACAAAGACATGCCTTTGTCATCAAGGATCAGGACAAAGTTGGGCGTGCATGGTTTACTTGCATTTCCCTTCTAAGCTCAGACCCAGGCCCCAGAATCTGAACTGGAGAAGAGTAGAATGCATGGGAGCCACCAACACAGGGGCATCTCTATAAAACGGCAAACGGTCCCAAATCCCAAACAAGCCCTGCCCTTAGCACTATCATCCAGTGTCTTTCCACAAGAATGAGGAATGTGCATGGGGAGCTGCCAGAGGATGCCTGATAGGATCTGCAGCCTTCCAATCTGGTCTCCATATTGCAGCTCATCTCAGAGGCCTCCTTGATTGCACAGCACACCTGCCACAGGCGCCATGATAAAGACTCTGGTGCCCAGAGAGCTTCTGCGTTGGCGACTTCAATCTGAGTACTAGAGCCCCAGAGATAGGGATGGCCTCAAGGCAGAAGAGCAGACCAGTGAAGACACATAAGCCCCAATCAGAGGCACCTGGCTGCAAATGCTGGCTCTGGTACTGCTGGTGATTTGCTTATCACGTTGGGAAGTTACCTAGCTCCCTGCCTCCATTTCCCTACCTTTAGAATGGGGGAATCAGCATCAACCCACTTAACTGCTATAAGGATGAACCTACAACTTCAATATGGGTAGGAAGTACTCAGAGCAGAATGTACAAATAGCCACGGCCCCTTCTGTGCACACTGACCTGAGATGATAGTGAGGACATGGAGGTTAAAGGGGAAATAAGTGGTTGGTCTCATTCTACACACAAGACTCAACTTCCTGGAACTGGACTTCCAAGCAAGAAAAGGGAAAACAGAAGCTAAAGAGTGGGATTTGCAGAACATTACGTTCTGAATGCCCTTCCTTATTCAACAAAGATAAATGTAAATTCTCTTTACCACCAGCATAGACCCCAGTAAGCAGAGTCCGGGACTCAGAGACAAGAAAGGTAACCATGACCAGTGCTTACTGAACACTCACCTTCTGGGTCGCAATAGGCAAGTGCTAAGTGCTTGGAATCTCATTCAACTCATTGCAAGGTTTGTCTTCATTTTCTACTTTTACAGATGGGGAAAGTGAGCCTGGAAAAAGACAAGTAACTAGGTCTGAGCTTTGAAAGGATAGAAGGAACACACCCATGATGCTCTTTAGCCTTCTAAGATATGAGGACAATTACTGACATTTGGTTGCCTCTAACCATCGCAAAGATGCAGATCTCCAGGCAGGACCCCAGGTGCAAGAAAGTCCAGGCTCCATACCTAAAGCAATAGTTAAATGACTAAGTCCTGGGGACAAACTGGGTTCCTATCTGGAAGATAAGTGGGTGGTAATTTGGGCTCCCAGTGTGGAATGTCAGGCAGGTGGTAGCACAGGAACTGAGCAGGGCTCCCAAGGAGACATCAAGAAGGGCAAGGCCACCTGGAGCTGCTCCATCCAGCTACAAGTAGGTGATCTGTTTCTCCAAGTGATCTGTTATCCTGATGGGAGTGAGCCCAGCTCAGAGTTCAGCAAACCAGTCTCCCTGGAGAGGGGAGACAACTCACAGCTCCACATTCCCTGCATAAAATGGGAAGCTCAGAGGAAGAGAAAGTGCCATCCAAGTCAGCAGAGAGCTAACTGCCCATCTTGAGCCCACATTGTGAGACACCTAATGAGACAATAGAACTCACTGCCCCTAACTCTAAACCTCAGATCTTCTTCAAATGGAATCTGAAAGTGATCTTCAGACACAGGCAGGGAGTGCTCAGTGTGTCTCTGGGTTAAATGCTTTGCAGGCTCTACCTTACTTAAATCTAAAACTAGCTGAGTGAGGTGGTACAAGCCTTTAATCCTAGCACTCAAGGAGGTAGAGGCAGGCAGATCTCTGGGAATTCAAGGCCAACCAGGTCTACAGAGGACAGTTAAGACTGTTATACAGAGAAACCCTATATTAAAAAACAAAAACAAACAAATAAAAAAAAAACCCTAAAACTAAAAGGACCTAATTTTATCTTCAAGTTGGTGGTAGATAATGAGGCATAGGCAAGTTAATTTAATTGCTCAGTGAAGTAGTAAGAATGAGGTAAATGTGGGAGACTCTGGCTCTCAACTGGAGAACTGTGGTCTAAACCATCCCACCTGTAGATTATCTACGAGGACAAACAACTGGGCCAGAAAAGTTCCTTCCAACTCTGAGTCTGTGAATCCAAGAAATTGAGCACAACCCTGGAAAGGCCTTTGGCAGATAATTCCGTACACAGAGTGTGTCCAGGGCAAGTCAGCAAGTCATCAAATCTCTGCCAAGGAGAAGTGAGTTGCTGCTTGCTCTCCCTTATATACAAAAAATGGACCAACAGCACCCAGAAAGAGCCACTAGGAGGATGGACAAGATGCTCGGGCCAAACTGGGCTTGGTAGCCCCACCAGCAATCAAGTGGCCGAAGCTAGGAGAATCTTGAGTTCATGGCCGGCCTGGACTGCAAGAGCTAAAAAGTACTCAGCATACATAGTGCAAACACCTGACACTGAGGACAGGTGGCTAAAGCCCCAGAGGATAACACAGCCAAGTCATCAAGACCAAGGCCCTGAACCCTAGGATAGATAGTGGCCTTAACTAGGTCTTTAACACCAAAATCAACAAAAAGGTAGCCAAGATTATCAAAACCAGAAATGAAGGGGTGAGGATAGAACTCACACGCCCTTTTAGCATCCCCAAAGCCCTGGGTTTGATTCCCTAGTGCCCTATAAAACCAGGGATGGTGACACGTACCTATTATCTCAGCACTTAGAGGTAGAGGCAGGAGGATCAGAAATTACATAGTAAATTTGAAATCAGTTTAGGATGTATGACAGACACCCTAGAAAGGGGCAAAAAAGACAGAAATGACTTTGCATTGTGGGACACACTCCAGAGAGTGGAAGGACAGCCCACAGCATGGAAAGGAGTTATCCCGAGTCATGTGCCTGGGAAGGAACTGCCACCAAGGGACTTCTAGGACATGACAACCACAATAGTAACGAAAGTTTCTCAGAAGATATTTCAGTATCCAATGGACACAGGAAAAGACACTCACCAGCGGCCATTAGAGAAATACAAATCAAAACCACAGTGAGATTACAGTTTCCACCTGTCATCTCTGCACTCGGGCTGCTGGGGCAGGGGGATGGTAATGCTGGGGGCCAGTCTGGGCTACATAGTGAGACCCCATCTCAAAACCATAAATGAGTAAAAGATACTGGTTATACGTATTAAGATGGCTAGGAGTGAAAGAATAGATAACTGAAAAATACCAAGCATGGAGATAAGGAAGAAAAATAGGAACACTGTGTGTTGATGGTGGGAAGGCAGGATGGTATAATCATCATAGAAAAGAGTATAATTCCCCTAATAGTTGAGCATAAAATTCCTATATAATACAGCAATGCATACACATCCATGTTCAAAGCACTATCATTCACCATATTTGACGGGTGGAAGCAACCCAAACATACACCAATAGATGAAGAAACAGACAAGTGTGCTACGTGCACACAACAAAATACTTGGGCAGTCTCCACAAAAAACCAATGCGAAGTCCATGCTGCGTGGTAGGTGTGACCACTGAGCACACTGTGCTAAGTGAACAAAGCCCGTCACGGATGCTGAATGATTCCACAGAGAGCAGCTGGAGTCATAGACTCAAAATTGAAGAGCCTTTTCCAGGGCTGGTGGGGAAGCGAAAGCGTCGATGGATAATGAGTTTCAGTTTGAGATAATGAACTAGTACCGTTTAGTAGAGACGGTTGCACAAGGAGCGTCCTTAAAGTCAGTGAATTGTACTATACAGAAAGAATGAACAAAAGGAAGACAGAGGAAGTGAAGGAAGAGGGTAGGACAACAGGAAACAGACTTTTGCTATAATGCCCAAGATGGCCTTGAGCTCATTCTGTAGCCGAGGCTAGCCTCAAACTCTTCTTTCCTCACCTCCCAAAGTGCTTGGATTTCAGGCTGCCACCACCGGACAGGGACCCTGGTCTCAACCATTTATGAGAATAGGATAATGCTGACAAACAGGGTTATTTATTTTCTACTCACATATACATGTGTGTCTGTGTGAATGTATGTTATGCACGCAGAGGCCAGAAGAAGGTGTTGCAT
Organism: Onychomys torridus; assembly: GCF_903995425.1. Taxonomy (NCBI): domain Eukaryota; kingdom Metazoa; phylum Chordata; class Mammalia; order Rodentia; family Cricetidae; genus Onychomys; species Onychomys torridus. Next base: position 27,954,593 of record NC_050458.1, on the reverse strand, counting down.
GCCCCCAAAGGTGGAATTACTGGCAGTTTTGAGCTGCCAGATGTGGGTGTTGCAGACAGAACTGTGGTCTTCTGTAAGAACACCACACATTCTTAACTGCTGAGCCACCTCTGCAGTCCCCAACTTGTGACTATCTTAATGACACATTATCCTCCTCTTGGCACTTTCTCTCACTCTCAAGGACAAAGGCTGGACCTTCCAGGAACAGTCCAGATTCCTCTTCACTATCCCCTTGACAATCTTGAATACCTCCAGGTCCATGTCAAGCTCCCTCTGCGTCCCTATCCAATTTCCTCTCACAACTCACAGGAAGATGATAAAAAGCTCCATAAAATGGCAGATGATTAAAAAAAAAAAAAAAAAAAAAGAACACATAAAATGGCAGAGGGCTATTTTCCTCAGGACATCAGGCTGGTTTGCTTCTTCGAGAAATCCTGCTATAATCTCTTCCTGTCTGGGAAGAGAAATGTGACAATCATTCTGGTCCGCAGGTGAAATCCTCAGTGGTTAGCCAGCCAGCAAGGGAAAGGAGAGTCAACGAGCTATCAGGAAACTCAAGTGACCCACACTCCACACAACAGAAACAGAGACCCAGCATGTGCTGAGGAGGTGGACAGGGAACAGAAAAGAACAGATCTATCTAGAATGAAGGAAGTGGTGGTTTTCCTAGCTCTACATGGCCTGGAAGTGTGAAAGGAAGTGAAGGAGGGGTCCCATTCCAGGTAAATAACTCTAAAGAAAAACGTGTTAACTCTGTGTCTGAAGGTGCTGGACTGAAGTAGCATTCAAGCACACAGCCACCATAGCAGGGCGCACCCACCATGAGGGCTGTGGGCTGACGGGATCTGGGGATACAGACAGTAGAGTCATGGCCCATCAAGAGGAGCTCGGCCAACCTAAGGAGACCACTACCACCTGAAGGCTGCAAACTACTGGCCCACAACACTTGTTTGTTTGGCTTCTGATTTCCCTTAAAGTCTCATGTGAACTTACTTGAAATTAGGAGAGTCTTGTTGTATCTCATTTCATGCAGAGTGTGATAGTTAATGTTGATCATCTCCTTGACAACGTCTAGAAACAGGCCTAGGTGACAGACCGCTGGAAAAGTCTATGAAGGAGTTTCTAGTCTGGGTGAGAAGGTAGGAAGATCAACCCTCAATGTGGACAGCACCATTCCAATGGGCTGAAGTCTTGGACTGAATGAAAAGGAGAAAGTGTGCTGAGTACCAGCATCCATCTCTGTCTGCTTCATGACTGCAGATGCCACTGACCAGCAGCCTCATGTTCCTGGTGGTGGACTGTGCCCACATATTCCACAATGATGGATGGCTTCCTCCCAAACCTAACCCGGAGCAACCCTTCCTCCCATAAAGTGCTTTCATCAGGTTTTTGAATGAGGCAATGAAAAGGAGCAAGTAATACACAGTCTCACACTGTAGAGCCCTACCTAATCTTGAACTTGTGATCTCCCTGCCTCTCAGTGCTACCACACCCAGCAGAAACCAAGTGATTTCTATATTTGAAAAGCCCCACCAATCTCATTTTTTCCTTGGTGTGGTGAGGTTGTTGAAGTAAACCCAGGTCCTCATGCACTGTTAACAAGCGCTGTACCCCAGCACTATCTATCCCCAAGCCCAGGCTTCTCTTTGAGAAGAAGCAGCAGAGCTTCTGTGTTGGCAAGGTAGAAGGACTTCTAATCAATGGGCAGCTGCTCTTTCTGGAGAAGCTCCACTGTCAATGTTTCCTATTGTACGGTATGCTACGGGCTCACCTGGGACATTTGTATCTAATCTGCTCGTCTTCCTGAGTGGACTTGCAGCCCCACAGGGACATGATGCTTCTGCAGTTCATGCTAAGGGGTTAGGAAGGTCTGCACTTAGAAGCTGCTAGGGTTAAAGAGAGACTGCATGCTTCCTGGAGGAGATGACCCGTAAATGGTGTCAAAAAGCAAAAACTGAAATTCCCTGGTTGAAGAAGTGGGGAAGGGAGCGACTCTTACCCCCAAGTTCCAGACTGGCTAATTCTTGGGAAATTGTAAGAAGTGAAACTCAGAAGCATGAGCAGAGATACATTTTCTAGAAGAATCTCATCAATCCAAAACTTCCTAATGATTCAAACCTACGTTGTCTGGCTGCTTCTGTGGTGATCCAAGCCAGGGGCATCCTCAGGGCAACAACACTTGGCCTCCAAAGTTCATCTGGGGAGGGCTAGGATATAAACCATGCATCCAGGAGTTCAATAAACATCACTGAGAGCAGACACCTGACTAACAATGACAAGCACGATTTCAGTCAGGATCCAGTTTGCCACTAGAAAAAGCTGCTTCTGCTAGAAGAAGGGTGGGGAGCGAGCAGGGATGCAAGAAGATGCCTCTTCTTGAGCTAAAGGAGGCCAGGGAGCTGAGGAGCAGAGCAGGGGCTTTTATGCCTGCTACCCAGAGCTGACGTGTATGTACCATAGCTGCGCTATCAAAGGCATAGGTGTCAGGAAGCTCTCTTAAAAACCCCCCACCACATCCATAGGGCACAAAACCTAAAACATATCTCTCCCCTTTGCACTCACAGACTTTAATTTAAAAAAAAAAATCTGTTTTTCCTTTTAAAAGGAATAAGCATGCAGGGAATGTCTTTGTAACAGAGAAAGCATGTAAGGAATGTTCAGAGTCATGATAGGGAAGAAATACAACCTTTGGCCCCTACCAGAAGGACAGAAGCCAAAGCCAGATGAGCCAGCTAAGTATGCACAGAGCACAGACCAGGCAACAGCAACCAAGGCCTGCAGCCCCTCCCTCCCACCACCCTCAGTGCACACTTCTGGAGAGCTGACACCCCCTAGAAGGATGAGGCAAGGCAGCCCTGGAGGGAGAAGACAGCTGCTGGAGGAAGCCTGGGTGCCCTTGGGCTATGTCCTCCAGCTGCAAACCAGTCTGGCCAGCTCGGGAAGCCTGGCCTTAACCTCAGGGGCTTCTCTGAACCCGTGCAAGCAGCGTTTTGTGTACACAAGAGTGGTCTCTTTAAAAATCTCAAGACTGGCTGCTAGGATCCCAACAGTACTGGCCAATTCTTGAGTCACAACTTCAGTGAAACAAAACTAATCACAACCAAGGCTATGCTTTCCACGGCCGCTCTCCGTAAACTCCAGGGGACTTTCCACATACACACAGGCCTTTTCCTTTTCCTATTTCCTTTTGAAACTGGGAAAAGTCAAACATTCAACCAGAGAGGAACCCGTGCTCTCCCAGGCACATAAACATGAATATACTTGAGACACTTCGGGCTGGCAACTATGCAGATAGATTTGACATTCCATTGTCATCTCACTCCAGCCCTGGTTCAAAATCAGCCACAGCCCTCAGGGCAAGATTAGAGTACCTCAGCTGGTTTCAGAAGGCTGCTGTCCAGGCCCATCTAGAATCTCTCAAACATTACCATCCAAAAAGAAGTTCTTTCTAACTCCAGAATGAACGCTGAACTCATCCTCTTCCCTTCTCCCCACACCCTGGCACCCCCAAGCAGGGTGTTTCCTCACAGCCTTCAAATGACCTGGCTTCTACTGTTCTCAACCCAGCAGTGAGAAAGGAGCCTGCCTAGGAAAACGACACAGAGGACTCAAAGGAACACTGGAGGGCCCTGTACATGCCTCACCTAGACCTGGCCCTGCCCCCACGGTCCCATCTACTCTATCCTAACTGCTCAATTCTCTTGGCACTCTGAATAAACCCCTGGTTTCTCCTGCTTCAAGGCCTTCAAGTGTGCTGTTCTGTTTGCCTAATATACACCTCTCTTGAAGTGTTAGATACTTGCAGAAGTTAGAATGAACAGCCATGGCAGTTGTTACGTCATACCTGCTGACAGGTTTTATTTCTCCCTTTTCTACATATTTTCAAAATGTATATGTATCCATGGTTTTGAAACCCTATATATACAGAGTTTCTCTATAGCTTTGTAGACCAGGCTGGCCTCGAACTCACACAGATCCACCTGCCTCTGCCTCTGGAGTTCTGGGATTACAGGAGTGCTCCACCACCACCCGGCTGGTGTCTATACTCTTATTCTCAAATTCAGATAAGGTTTTATCTAGCCCAAACTGGCCTTGAACTCTCTATGTAGTTGAAGCTGAGCTGCAATTCCTGATGCTTCCTCTGTCTCCATCTCCCAAGAGCTGAGAGTCTAGGTGTGCACCCCTACTCCCAGTTTATAATCTTCTACTAACAGCATTAAAGGAAACGTGGTCTTGAGTAAAATAAGGCAGGCACAGTCAGATACCAAACGGTCTCACTCTTACATCGATGTCCTTGAGTTTGAGAGAATGGTGGTCACTTGAGGCTGGGGACCTAGGGGAGAGGATGGCCAAGCCTGTGGGCACCTAGCCAGAACTAGATAGAAGAAATGCGTTGTGTGCTATTGCACAGAGGGAAACTATAGATAATAACAATGTAAGATATATTTCAGAAAGGCTAGGAGAAAAATTGGAATGTTTCCCCACAGAGAACTGATCAGTATCTCAGGAGATACACCTGCTTAGATTCAAACGTGTCTACACAAGTTGAAATAGTTGAAATACCATATGGTGTGCACTAAATGAGCACAATTTTTATGTCAATTAAAAAGACAGTTTTTGAAAACATGCATCTGCCCTAGTTTGTCTTCTGTTACTGTGATGAAACACTGGCTGAAACTCACTTAGAAGGGCAAGTGGAAGCCAGGGATCTTGGAGGAAGCTAGAGCCCTCTCAAGACAGGAACCTGGAGGCAGGAGCTGAAGCAGAGACCGGAGAGGAACAGTGATTTCTGGCTTGTTATCCATGTCTTGCTCAGCTACCTCTCTTATCCAAACCAGGACCAAGGATGGCATAATCAACAGTGCCCTGGGTTCTCCTACATCAATTAACAATTATAAAAAGTACTCAACGGGGCACGCCTTTAATCCCAGCACTCGGGAGGCAGAGCCAGGTGGATCTCTGTGAGTTTGAGGCCAGCCTGGTCTACAAAGCAAGTTCCAGGATACTCCACAGATATTTTTACAAGCCATTATGACAAAGGCAATGTCTCAATTAAGGTTCCCGTTTCTGAGGTGACTCTAGGTGTGTCAAGTTGACAAACTGGGTGTCTTGACAAACTGGTAATGCACACCACCAATAATCTCAGCACTTGAAAGGCAGAGGCAGGGAGATTTCTGCTAGTTCAAAGCCAACAGAGTGAATTTTGAGACAGCCAGAGCCATCAAGCAAGATTATGTTTCAAGTGTCGTAGATACCATATACTTCAGACTCAGGGCCAGAAGCCTCTGAGCTGGAATTGACCTGAAATCCTCCCCCCTGAGAAGTAGCTTTCATGGTACCAGAAGGCACTATACAAGCTTCCAGAGGAGGGAAGCAACCTACAGTCCTATCTGGCTATGACACCTCTGAACCACAACAGCAACCCACGTGGCACAATAACCCTAAAGGTGCAATAATGGTATACACACCATAGTGGTAAGCACAGCTCTTTAATTGGGCTGAAGACCTGCTCAACAAGAGTACTAGAAAACTGGACAACTACCCAGAGTTAGTGAAGTCATGGATCCTTAAGAGAACCTGTAACTGCCACTTTCCTAAACCAGCGTAATCCTTAGCTATATTCTAAATATCTGTCCTTATATGCACAGACAAACATAGCCCTCACCTCCCATCAAGGAAACTTCTTTTTGCAAAAGACAGAGACCATTCAAGAAAATCACAACCACCAGGTGGTGGCGGCACATGTCTTTAATCCCAGCACTCAGGAGGCAGAGGCAGGCGGATCTCTGTGAGTTCGAGGCCAGCTTGATCTGAGAACCAGTTCCAGGGCAGTCAAGGCTACACAAAGAAACCCTGTCCCGAAAGACCAAAAGAAAAGAAAAACACAACCAGTCAAAATACAGAGCTATAGAGCACAGTCCATTACAACATTACTCCATAACCTAAGGCTCAGGGTTCCCTGTGGAAGCGGGGGTAGGAAAAAAATGCAAGAGCCAGAGAAACAAGGAGTTTCCTGTGAGATTGTATCTCCTAGAAATGTCAGAAGCTAAACCCATTCACTAGCATGGCTACCTAGACAGACGCTGAACAAGGACAACAATAGACATGTTACTATGGATGGGAGAAAGCACAGAGGCCGCAGCCCTACATAAAGGACTCCAGGTAACTAAAGAATGCTGAGAGAGGAGAAAGAGTTTCTCCAGGGAAGAACACACCAGCTAGCTTTCCAATACCAACTGGAATTTTTTTGTATTCAGGAATACGTGTGTGTGTGTGTGTGTGTGTGTGTGTGTGTGTGTGTGTGTGTGTATGTATGTATGTAACGACAATTAATGACAAAAGAGGCCATGAATTTGAATGAGAGCAAGGCATGGTATACAAGAGGGTTTGGAAAGAGGGAAGGGAAGGAGAAAATGATGTAATATTATAATATCAAAAAAATTGAAAAATTGTAAGAAAAATTTAAAAATCCTCCCCCAAAGAAAGCAAGAAAACAAGGAAAGGAGGGGGGAAGGAACAAGGGAAGGAAAAGAAGGCATTCAAAAAAACTTCAAGGAAGCTTTGGCACTCACTGCCAGCCCCACCCTCTCATCCATCCCTAGATAATGACAGTAAACTTGCTCTAGAGTCTAGACCCTTCCAGCCCACATTCACATCCTTTTCCAAGTACCCCTAAGCAGCACAGGGATCCAAATGGGGAATCCTCAAATTTACCTCTGAGTGGAGCTGCACATGGGTTTCCAATTTCAGGACATGCAGCTAAACTGGTCTCTGAAGTGACCTCACACACTCATTAGCTGGGCCTGAGGATCCTGTCCCACACAGGCACACCAACACTTGAGTCAGACTTCCTATTTCAGGCACATTTTTTCCCCCTCGGAAACAGGGTTTCTCAGTGCAGTTTTGGTGCCTGTCCTGGATCTTGCTCTGTAGACCAGGCTGGCCTTGAACTCACAGAGATCCACCTGGCTCTGCTGGAATTATAGGCATGCACCACCACCACCCTGCTGGGGCACATTTTAAAAAGTGAGACACACAGTGTTTGCAAGTAGCTCCTTCAACTGGAGGAGGGGCCTGCACAGTATGGGACATCCACAAACACAATGCAGCTCCTCCAGTTCAAACTGCCGAACCACCAGGGTAGGGAGAACCACCAGGGTAGGGAACCGCGTGGAAGTTCCTCAAACACATGATGCCAGGTAAAGGGAGCCCCACCACAGTCTGTGCAGTTCCATTAGCATGGCATTCTGAGAAGAGTAACATGGAAAGGTCACAAGGACAGCTGCGCTCCTCAGAGCTGGAGCAAAGGAGCGTCACAGCACAGAAAGAGGAGGGAGTTTTGAGGATGATTGACACATCCTAGGTCTTGATAGTGACATAGGACAGTGGTACAGAGCTGTCTGCATTTGCCAAAACACAGGGTAGCACACACACATACACACACAAAGTATAAAAGAAAAAAGCGTACCTAGGATCACAAACTATGATAATATCAAAAGTTAGTAAAGGCTCGCAAGATGGCCAATCCTGGTGACCTGACTTCAATCCCTGACCCCACGGGCCACAATGGAGAAGGCAAGAAGTAACTCTTGCAGGCCATCTTCTGACCTCTACATAAATGCCATGGCCCATGCCCTCCTCCCATTAATAACTAAATATGAATAAAATATAGCAAAGGCTTGCAAGATATTTAAAGTGTCTGCTATATATTTCAAAGCACTGGTATCTAGTATGAGTGTGTGTATATATGTATATATAAAGCATTCCCCAAAGTCAATAACAAAAGACAAACAGCCTCCACTGCCAAGTGAGTAATAGATTTTAAAAGCTATCTCCATAGCAGGGAACAAAAGGGATGATTAATTTGAAGAGATTCTGCATTTCACTCCTAAATCAGGTTTATTGAAGAGAGGGTTTTAAGACGAGAATTTACCTTTGTGTGTGTATGTGTGGTTTGTTTGGGTTTTTGTTTTGTTTTATTTTTGTTTGTTTGTTTGTTTTGTTTTTCAATACAGGGTTTCTCTGTGTAGCTTTGCGCCTTTCCTGGATCTCGCTCAGTAGACCAGGCTGGCCTCGAACTCACAGAAATCCACCTGCCTCTGCCTCCCGAGTGCCAGGCGAGCACCACCACCACCTGGCTCTGTTTTTTGTTTTGTTTTGTTTTGTTTTTTGTTTTTTTTAATTGACTTGTCTCCTATGTTCTCTGGTCAACTGCCACCTCTGTGTCCCACCTCCCCACCAGTTCCTCAAATAGCACTTCAGTATCAGTGTCTTTATTTCCTGTCAGCCCTCCCTGCTTATATTACATGTTACAACAATGTTACTTTCATGTGCTTTCTTGTTTGTCTCCTTCCCATGCAGTAAGTCCCTTAAGTATCAGTACCATGCTGTCTTTGGGCACTCCTGAATACCCCAGTCCTGCCCAGCCTTCAGATTACAACAGGCATCCCTAATCAATCGCTGATAAAGAGAGTGAAGACAATCCCCATAGACTTAGGTGTAGGGTGGTGCAGGCCTGTAATGTCTGCAATTGGGAGGATGGGACAGGAAGATGGTGGGTGTTTGGTAAGCCTAGATTTCATAATGAGTTTGAGGCTAGCCTGGGATACATAATAAAATTTTATCTGAAAAAGAGAAACCAGAGGATTCATGTGATAGAGATAAACATGTTGGGGTTTTTTGTTGTTTTTTGTTTTTTGGTTTTGTTTTGTTTTTTTTTTTTTTTTTGAGCTGAGGATCGAACCCAGGGCCTTGTGCTTGCTAGGCAAGCGCTCTACCACTGAGCTAAATCCCCAACCCGATAAACGTTGTTTCTAGCACGTAACTCACAAAATGTTTTTAAAACATATTGGTTGGGGTTGGGGATTTAGCTCAGTGGTAGAGCGCTTGCCTAGCAAGCGCAAGGCCCTGGGTTCGATCCTCAGCTCAAAAAAAAAAAAAAAAAAACCACATTGGTGGATCACAGGGACAACTTCACATGTCTCCAGAAAACAGCAAATTTATCTAAAATCCTAAAAATACTTTGATGCTAGAATATAAAAACCTTAGCCACATGACTGGCCAAAGAAAGAAAAAAAAATCAATCTACATAACAGTATTTATAAAGCTCAGCATCCAAGTGGAAAAAATCAAATCAAAGGAAAGATTAAACAATGAAACAGCCACTAAACAGAGATATTACTCAGCCAATAAGGTCAGATGCATAGTACATATCTAACAGTCAGGAATGCATATGATTGAGCAGTAACAAAGCAAGAAGCCAGCAGCTGAGCACACACAGGGTAACTACAGCTACCTAAGAAACAAGCACTAGCAAAAAGACAAAACCATCATAATACTGATTATACTCAACTCAACTGAAGAAATTTTTCAATTTTGCTGTGTGTGTGTGTGTGTGTGTGTGTGTGTGAAAGAGAGAGAGGAGAGAGAGAGAGCAGGTAATCAAATCCACACAGGGCCTTGTCCATGACAAACATGTGCTTTCCTGCTAGGCCAAATCCCTAACTGCAGAATGATTTTTTTTTTTTTTTTTTTAAATAGAGTTTTCCTCTAACCCTCCCTATCCTCCCCAGTGGTGGTGGTGGTGAGGGGCTGTTTCCTGGGGCTCAAACTTGGGGTCTTGGGAATGTTAGGAAAGTATTCTATCACTGAGCTATCCCTAGCCCTCCTTCAGATTCTTACAGTTAAGTTCATACTTCTTTGATGGGAGAAATTTAATTCCCCTAATCACAGCTGTATCCACCAACAGTCCAGAATCCCCAAGTCAGGTGCTTGCTCCTGAAGCCTACCTTCCGGATGCTTCCGAGTGTCTTACTAAACATGAAACTTGGAAATTGTCCCTTGCTGAGATGCTTTTCAAAGGTCCCATTCCAATGGCCTCACAGCAATCAGCCTGACCACTGGTGACCTAGATAGTGCCCCAGTTTCTTACGTTTCCACAGACATCTCACTTCCTATCTCCTACCCTGTGACCCAGAGATCTGGCTGCTCAGTGGTCAGCCCACTGCTTCCTGCCAGAAAGGATCCCACTAAGACTCAGGACATCCCATCTCTCCCTGTCCTCGGCCAGGCTTCTCTGTTACAGCAGGTCCATGGCTATGGTCCCATGCACCTGCCTGCCTTCTCCACACAAACTTATCAGCAGTTACCTTCACTTTCTTTCTTCTCTCTCCTGGAAGATTTTGTTTGTTTGTTTGTTTCGCTTTGTTTTGTTTTGTTTCATTATGTTTGAATAGAGTCTTCTACATCCCAGACTGGCCAAAATTCAGTACATAGCTGAGCATGACCTTGAGCACGACAGCAGATCCTCCTGCCTCTACCTCCTGGGTTCTGGAATTACAGGTGTGCTTGGCTGTATACACACAGCATTGGGGGTCAAGCCCAGGACTTCCTGCATGACCAATAAACAACCTATAACTGAGCTACATCAAGCCTCCTGGAAGCATCTTGAAGTAAGGTAAAGTTTCTTCCCTTTGCAGAAGCCCATGTCCGCAACTCACACTGTCCTTGAATGCCTCCCAGACCTCCGACCTGTCTCATAGAAATATCACTCAAGCCAAGTATACTTTTAGTTTTCCCAGTAGTCACAATAAGAAACAGATTAAATTAATTTTAGTAACATATTACATTTAACCCGATATCTAAATTTGTTGCCCTTTTGATATCCAATCAACATTTTAAACTGTATTGTTCACATTTTATATCCCTTTTGGTTGTGCATTCAAGAATCTTCTATGGCCGGGCAGTGGTGGCGCACGCCTTTATCCCAGCAATCAGGAGGCAGGGGCAGGTGGATCTCTGTGAGTTGGAGGCCAGCCTGGGCTACAGAGTGAGTTCCAGGACAGGCTCCAAAGCTTCACGGAGAAACCCTGTCCCAAAAAAACAAAAAACAAAACAACAAAAAAAAGAATCTTCTATGTATTTAACAAAGAGCACATTCCAAGTTCATTTCAAATACTCTGGACACAAGGCTACTGTGCTGGATGGTGGAATTTTACATGCTGGGATCTTCAGGGAAGAGCTAGCAGCCCATTCCTGTAGCCTCATCCATAGCTCACACCCTAGAGAAGCTCTCACAATGCTTGTCTACTGGCTCCTCACACTCCACTTCCAGCCTCAATGTCCTTTCTTCTCGGCACCAAAGCCAGTGCGCTGATTTCAAAAGCCAAGTTGGACAGAATCACATCACTGCCTAATAACACTTTTCAATGAATCTCTCTTTCACTGGGTGAAAGATAAGAGCTTACAGTTAGGAGCCCTCGTACATGTATGTAATCTCAGCACTTGGGAAGTTGAGGCAGGAGACTTCCTATAAGGTCCAGGCCACCCTAGGTGACACAGTGATCCTGAACTATACATAGAAATGTGGTCTCAGAAAAAGAAAGAGGCTTAGTATGGTGCTTTGAATAAGAATGGCCTCCACAGACTCACGTTTGAGTGCTTCGTCCATAGGGGACGACACTATTAGCAGATATGGCCTTGTTAGAGTAGGTGTGGCCTTGTTGGAGATATCTCACTGGGAGGGTGGGGGGCTTTGAGGTCACACATGCTTAAGCTACACCCAGTATGGCACAGTCTCCTTCTGCTGCCTGAAGATCAAGATGTAGAACTCTCAGCTCCTTCTGCAGCACCATGCCTGTCTGCATGCCGCCATACTTCTCGCCATAACAGTAATGGACTAAACCTCTCAAACTGTGAGCTAGCCTCAATTAAATGCTTGCGTTTAGAAGAGGTGCCATAGTCATGGTGTGTCTTCACAACTATAAAACCCTAACTAAGACAATTAGGGAGTGAGTTCGGCCAATAAGGCGTTTCCCTTGCAATCTAGATAACCTGAGTTAAATCCTCAGAACCCATATTAAAAAAAAAAAAAATATGCGCTGGCAGCCTAGCCTATTCAATGAACTCCAGGCCAATGAGAGATCCTGTCTGAAAACCAACCAACCAACAAAACAGGTGGATTGCACCTGAGGAATGTCCTCTGGGTTGCACATGCACCAATGCACACATATGTGCTCAAACACACTTACATTCAGCCACCTCAACACACACAAACAAGGAGAGCTTTTGCAGTTTATGAAAAGCATGGTAGCACGTGGCTCTCCAGTTTCTGTTTCTGTTACTGTCCCCTGGCTCTCCTCCGGCCGATTTTGCTCTTCTTGCTGCTCCCAAATCTCACTCTCCACCCTGACCTTGGGCCACTGTCTGACCTCTCCCCAGGGCCTAAAATACACAGCCCCACATTAGCACACTGGCTCCTCAGCCTGCATGACAGCTCAGCAGCGGCATCTCAATGGAACTGCTCTACCAAGACAGCATCCTTCTGCAGCCCACTCCAGCCCTCCCGATGCTAATGGTCTAAGCTCCGTGGAATTGTGACCCTCACAGATACTATGTCATTATTATGTGCATAATTCCTTGCCTGCCTCATCTTGCTATAACATAAGTTCAGCTAGCACAGAAACATGTTGGAATAGAACAGGGCCTGCAGTGAACATATCCCAAGTGCATGATAATGAAGGACTGAGTGAGTAGGTATGAGTCTTCAGCCTCAAAGGGTTTAACCATTTACTGGAAAAAGATATACCCTGTCCACCTGAAAAGCAGGCGAGCGTTACAAAGGAAAGTAAAACTCAGAGGAACTGGGAGGAAGTACATTTTACAAGGCAACCACCAAAGAAACAGGATAATAATAATAAACACGGCAAGCAGTACTTACATGGCGTCCACTGTGTACCAGGCCCGACGGGACACATGCTGAGCACCCGCTATTTGTAGAGGGTACTAGGCCCACGTGGCACTGACATCATGCCTCCCCACTCCCTCTCTCCTCCTTTCCCCCCCTCCACCCTGTTGTCTTGTGTGACCTTTATGAAACGGAAGCCATAGGATGGTACGTACTTTTGTCTATTTGCTCTTGCTAGTAGTTCTTTAGCAGCTAGACCAGTGCCTGGCACCCAGCAAGTGCTCAGTAAATGAATGAGTCACTCGAGCCATGCTCGAAAGAGCAGCAAACAGCAGGGCTGATTCACCAGGCAAACAGGCCTGAAGAATAATAAACAATGGCAATGATGGCTTTTACACAAGGGCTCACTTCTGCACTGAGTGCTGGGCGCCGTCCCTCAGTGGACACAACCACCCTGTAGTGTAGCTGAATAAATTATGGCACCATGAGCCTCCCTCGGCTGTATGCAAGCCAGTTTGGCCGCTGAGGTTGCGCCCTCTGATCTCTACACTAATGCTCATGCAGCTGGCTTGCTTTCTTCTCATATCTTATTTCAGCCAGAACCTCTCTTTCCAACGCCGATTAGTGAAGTCACTGGCCATCTCACAATCTGTATTCAGACCCAGAACGGTCCGGTTGCACATTCAAATGCACTCAGAGACCCCAGTAGTCATAAACCTCCATCCCTGTGAGAGTAATACCGTTTGCTAGCTTTGACTGGGGGGGGTGGGGGGGTGGCGGGCTGACCCTAGGTCTTTTGCCCTTTAAGCCTTCTCTCTAATTATCATTTCCTCCTCACAGCAGCTCGGTGCTTCATCAACCCATTTTACACACACGGAAACTGAGGTGACATACTTGCTCAAAAGTAACAGGGATCTACACTCGGGTACTTTTTTTTTTTTTTTTTTGTTAAGACATATTTTGTTTATTTTATGTCTAGGGTTTTTTGTCTGCATCTGTTTCTGTGTACTGAATTGATGCCTGGTGCCCTTAGATCCTCTGCAACTCCAGTTGCAGACAGTTGTTAACTGACATGTGGGTACTGGAAATCGAACTCAGGTCCTCTGGAAGACTAGCCAGTGTTCTTAACCTCTGAACCATTTCTCCAGCCCCTACACCCATTTTCTTTACATGGCCCAGGCTGCCTTTTGCAGCTGGTCGGCTTCCTCCTTTTTAAAATGTCCTTTCCTTGGAGGCAAGGCCTCACTTCCCACCCTGTCAAATCGTTTCACAACTAAAAGGCCATATCAGTAGAGGCAGCAGGTGCCGCTTTCCTTGAAGACAAAGCAGTTTGTAAGTGTGACCTGATTCCCAAAAGGCCCAGAGCTGTGTAGGCACCAGACAGCCTACTCACAAGAAGTTTAAGGTCAATGATGGAAGAGAAGCAGGTAAAATGAAACAGCTTCCCTACCAATCAAAACAGGAGGCCATCGTTTGCTGGTGCTACAGCTAGCTCACTTGCCTGGCATATGCAGAGCTCTGGCTTCAAATAAAAAAAAAAAAAAAAAAAAAAACTGTCGTTAGAGACACAACTTGGTGGTTAAGAGCGCTGTCTGCTCTTCCAGAGGATCTGGGTTCGATTCGTAGCGACCACACAGCAACTAACAACTGTCTGTAACTCTGCAGGCACCTGGTACAAGTGTTGCCCATACATACACAAAGGCAAAATACTTATATTTATAAAAATAATAAATCATTAAAAAAAAAGGAACAGCCTATATATAAACAACAAACCAAAGTAACAGATTTCTGAGATGAAAAAAAGTTGAATGTAGTGATAAACATTGGTTATTCCAGCACTCTGGAGGAAGAAGAAGGACTGGGAATTTAAAACCAACCTGGAATACAGGAGACCCTATCTCAAAAAGCAGAAAAGAAGCTGGGTGTGGCGGCACACGACTTTAATCCAGCACTTGGGAGGAAGAGGCAGGTAGATTTTTGTTAGTTGGAAGCCAGCCGGGTCTACATAGATATCCAGGACAGACAGGGCTACATAGAGACACTGTCCAACAAAACAAAACAGACAAGGAAAAGATGTAATAAGGCTATGGGCTAAGAGTATAGCTCGGGAAGGGTAGAGCATTTAGCTAGCATGCCTGATTCCCTGGGCTGGATCCCCAAAACAGCAGGGAAGAGAAGAAGAGAAAGAAGGAGGGAGAGAGGGGAGGAGGGAGGGAGAGCACAGGCTAGAAGTAAGGAACTCAGGGCTCCAAGACCACACCAACAAGCTAGTGATTTTTTTTTCTCTTGATGATCGGGTGCAGGGAAGACCACCACCATCATTGGACTGATGATGGTCCTATCCGGAATACCACTAACAGACAGGCTGGTGCTCAGAGAGCACCTGGGAGAGAGAAGATGCTTTGGTGATATCAAGGGAGCTCTAGCTTCCATCTGCTGGAAAGTCGACAGTAATTCAATTCAGGACACAGTGCTAGAATGATTTTGGTCACAAGGCCAAGCAGGATGCCTGGATAGAGCTATCTGCTAATGATCATAGGCACTGCCCCAACCTTCCCACCACTCCCCACCCAAGCTCCTGCCCAAGCCCCAGAGACCCCTTCCAAGACCACAGCCCAGAACTCTTCCAGCACTGAACCTTTGTCTTATCCCAGCCTGCTGTGTGTGACAGCAAAGATGGGCAGCTGAACAAAGACGACTACCACTTCTACAGGTCCCTGAGCCAGGTGTGCAGGCTGGGCATACTCAGGCATCCTGCTCAAGGTCAAGGGCCATCTTTTAGTTTATTTTTCACTTGACCTACCTCCTGACTTCTGACCATGGCCCAAACAGCACTGATCTAAATCCCATCAGCTTTGCTACTGCCTGGGGTGATGCCTTTAACCCCCGAGCTGTGTTCCTATTCTAAAAACTGATGATAGCAATAATCCTATCTTCTGGGGATTGCTGGGGGGTTAAAATGAAAGAATATATCTAAAGTCTTTAAAACTAGCCTGAATGTGGTGAGGTACACCTGTGATTCCAAGACATAGGAGGTTGAAGCAGACAGAATATTATTTCCAGGGCAGCCTAGGCTAAAACAAACACACACAACCTTACCCATAAAAAGAATTCTGGACAATGGTTGGACATTCTCTCTTTACAAAGTTGTGGACAACACAAATAAAAAGAATAAGCTTAGCATACTAAAGAAATTGAAAGTCACTGCCATACTACTGTCCTTGTTCCTATTAGTTACTGTGACTAAGTATTGTTCCTTAAATGTCTTGGTGTCAGAAAAGCAAATCAGACCATCCAGGCCCCTTCCAAAGAACTCACATGATCTACAACCATACAGCCTCAATCTCACATCTGGGCTGATCTCCAAGGTTACACGTGGTCAGGCACAGCTAGTATTCTGATTGCTAAACAAAGGATTCACCTTGCAGCCTTCTATGAGACACAGAATTTCTGGTACTTTCTAGAAAGATGCAGACATGATTGTCAGCAGGACTCCACTGACCATGAGCCGATTTTGTTTTGTTTGAATTTCCTGATATTTAGTTTTCCAGACAAGCTTCACACTGGAGTTCAAGCAGGCTTACAGCCAAAGCTGGCTTTGAACTCATGATAATCCTCCTGCTTCAACTGCTCATATGCTAGGATTAGAGGCATGAGCCACCACACCTGGCTTCAAAGGCTAGTCCTTTTTTAATTGATTTGTGTGTGTAGGTAGAAAGGCCGAATGAGATAGAGGATATGCCTAAGCATGCCTGGAGAGGTCAAAAGACAACGTTGGGGAGTGAATTCTCTTCTTCCACCATGGGCTTCAGTCAGTCACCTGACTTGCCAGGAAAGCACTTGTAACCCGGAGCCATCTCCACTGCCTGGCTACTCCACCTTGTTGTTCTGCTCCCCTTTTTGAGTCAATACGCCAACACGGACATTAGATACGCCATGGAAGATAAATCCCAGTCTCATCACAAACTGACATTAGGAAGGAAAATGGGCTGGTGTGGGGGTGGGGGGTGGCACTCAGCAGGGTGGAGAGTGTTATATCTGCACCCAGCCAGAAAAAGAAAGACACAATAACAAGCCAGTGCATGGACAGGCCATGTGGTATCTGAAACATATTGAAGTAGTCATGTACTGGCTTTCAGTTACCACTCTAAAGAACAGGGACCACCACACCGCCAGTGTACATGCCCATGTGAATGGAGCAAACTTCACAAAGCCTTACCCCTAGAGGGAGAGTTAATGGCTGCTGAGGAAGAATCAGTTTTCTCCATGGATGAGTCCCTATTAAGTTACCCAGTCCCCAGAAGTCGGCTCTAAACACATCTACACACAAGCAACATTAAGTGAACTCCACCAGCTATGTTTATAAATACACATGTGTGCATATATGTGTGTGTCTATGTTGTGTGTCTGTGTCTGTGTGTGTTTGTGTGTGTGTGTGTGTGTGTATGATTTAAAAAGAATTATGAATTTGAGAGGGGGCTGGGGGTCACATCAGGAGTTGCAAGGAAGAAAGAGGGATAAATATGATGGAATTCTCAAATATACATATTAAGGAATAGAGTCCAGCAAATATACATAGCCCTCCACATCCCCAGGAAAGGGCTGGCCTGTCCTTGATATGAGCAAGTTCAGGGCCACTCACATAACATGGAAGAGAAGGAAGGTAACTGTGGGTCCAAGAGAGTCAGCAGCTGAGGTAGTACCTAGCCCGGGCAGACAAAAGGTCCCAGACGTGGCAAACACAGGCCTCACAAACCAGGCGGGTAGGCTGCCTGCCAGCCTTCCAAGTTAAAAGAAGACAAGAATTGAATCCATGGAGATGCTCAGAACTCTGCACGCTTTTTGAGAACCAGTCACACAAATCACCAGAAACATCAGAAACAAGAGAAGGACCCTTGGAGCTCTGAAAGCTTCTGCCACGAAAGCAAATCGGGATGAGTCGGTGGTGGTTGTTAAAAGAGAAGAAATTAAATAAAAAGAAAGAAAGAAAGAAATCGATTTCTTCTACTTTTCAAGAGAACCTGGTTTATGCAAAATTCTGCACTCAAGGAAGGTACAGCAGGAAGATGCAGCCACCCTTAACTAGGCAGAACAAGGCAGTCCCTTTACCAGGCACTCCCAGACAGCTGGGGGAGGAGGATGGTCCCCAGCATGACAGCCCACAATGTCCTAACCCAGTCTTGATGCCTTACCAAATCTATTATGAACCTGGTTGAGCCCCAAAACCATAAAACACATCCTCACCTGCAGGGTGTAACCAACACACTTCCAGTACTGGAGAGCGGGCCACGAGGCTTTTCCCAGTCATGAATACCATTTGTCTCTCTGCTTTCCTGACAGTTTTGCTCCTGACAAATCTTGGAGGAAATCCCACTTGGACTTCCAAGGACTGAACACAAACCTTTTCCCACTGGCTAGAGCTTTAGAGGGACTAGCTATGACCACAGGACCGTGGCAACTGAACAAGCCCCAACTTGTCACTGCCCATATGCAAAACAGGCCTGCAACATCCTACCTCATGCTGTTCAACAGACAGAAGACTGCATCCTTAGCCCTCCCCAACACACACACACACACACACACACACACACACACACACACACACACCACGACACACTTCTCCATGGCTTTCTCTAGGCCCATTGACAATGGCCCCTCAAAAGCACAAGAGCAGAAAGAAAACAGAAACCTCACCCTCTTGTCCCTACACCCTCTTAAGTGATGTCTCTACTTTTCTTGATCTTCTAGAATATCCTGAAGTCAAGAGCTCAAAAGAATAGACTAACGCATGCTTGAAAACTAGTAGGAAAATCCATGATGAGTCCACACATGGGCACATGTAGCTTCATGGCTGCGCTTCCTGGAAGTCTGCGCCGCTCTCCCACACCACACCGTGGGTACAGCAGAAAATATTAGCCAAGGAAGGTCCAATCTAGTTAAATCAACAGCCCATCCATACAGAATTAGCACGGTGAGGGTGTGGGGGCCTTCAACAATCACAGGAATGCAATACAAAAGCCGAGAAAGTTTCATGACACAGTTTGGGAGTTTTAGGAGAGTACCTTCTTTCTGCCCCGAGGGGGTGTCTCAGAGGAGGGCTGGCCAAGGATGTAGGGAGCATCACTCGACTCAGACTTCCAGTTTCGCAAATGAGGCCTCCAAACCACATCACCGGCCCCAAATCTGCGCTGATTGCAGGGGGCGTCTCTTTTTTAGACATGAGGAAATAGGCTTTTGATCAAGTGCATAAATCCTGAACTATCTCTATTCAAGGGCCATTCTGTGTAACCTCCCCCGCACCCACACCCCTCACCCCAACCCAAACTCTCTGGCAATCTTCGAGTCTACTGATGAGGAAAAGTGAATCCAAAAGCCCCTTTCCTCTATCCAGACTGTACATCCCTGAGCTCCAGAGTTTCCTGGGGATAAACTTGGAACTTACTGGAGGGTGGTTTCAGCCATGACTCCCAGATCGCCAGGACTGCCAACATCCTTTCCGCGTGAATATCCACTCGGGGGGACTTCGGGGGTGCTGTTTCGCATCCTGGTCCGCAGCTTCTCTTCATCTCGGCCTTGCGGAGCCTGCTCGACCAGCGGGTCCATGTGCTCGGGCGGCTGCACGCGCTCTGCCCGGTGGAGCGCGGGGCTGGCGGGTGGCCCGTGACGTCACGGCGGCTCGCTCCCGACCGCGGGGGAGGGGGGAAGCGCGCGCCACCGGGCAGGCCGCGTGTGTCCCGGGTCTTCTGGTGCCTGAAGGTCCCCGGCCTGTGGGGTCCTGCTCGCCCCTCTACTTGCTGTCCCAGGCAAAGAAAGCACCACGCCTGAGAGGAGAACCTCACGGAGGGGGCATGCCACTGAGGCTGCCTAGTGCCCTCATGGCTCCAGTAGAGAACACGCTCTGTCCGCCCTGGGCTGGGGGTTCTGGCCACACTCACACCCAGGTCCCACGCAGCCAGCAGCCAGCGGTACGCCCAGGAGATGTCAGCTGGCTCCCCTCCCACTGTTTCTAAAACAGACACCTCCTCCCACTTCACCGTGAAGGCTAGCAGTCTTCCTACTTTTCAGAAAGAGGAGGAAACTACAATGTATGAAAAGGACCAAGATATGTGGGAATGAGGTCAGCAGTTCCCATAGAAGACCCCTGAATCTATCCCACAATCTTAGAGCACCCCTGAGTATCACCATCCGAATTCTTGCGAGAAGGAGGCAGGAATGCACACACTAAGGGAACCTGAGCTGAGAGAGGACCACTACCGGTCTGTGCAGCATCCTCCACTCTTTGCGGATACAGGATATTAAACTAACTCTCTGATGTCCAAAAACCTCTCCAAAGAGAGAAGGCTGGTGTGGGTGGCACGTGTATACCTTGTTTTCCCTGTATTGAATCCAGGATTGAACAGGTGCAAGATGATACCAACGTTCAGGCCAGCGTGGTACCACGCTACAACCTGGAAGGGGAATGAAAGATGAGACAGACTCGGACCCTAGACGGAAACCTGAGTCCAGTGAAAAGCGGTATGCATGACTAGACGATACCGTAACTGTGGAAAGGAGTAAGGCCCCACTCTTCACCCGGTACACTACATCTCATATTATTGCGACCTCTGAGCGGGTCTTCATCTCCTCCATCCCTCGGTGTTGCGTTCAATCTCTTATTTGTCCTTGCTTCTTAGCCACACAAAGAAAATGTGCGCCAGTGCTGTGTGCGCGATTACGGTCGGCCTCGTTTCCACTCTTGAGTGGCTGAGCAGATCCCTAGGTTAAGATTATCCACTACCTCTTGCCCTAGAGAAGGAACATGGTTCTGAAGTTCGTGTCTATACAAGGTCCTGGAGGCGCTTTCAATGCTTCCGGCATTTCTCAAGCCACCTGCAGCGTCTTTGAGAAGCTGTAGTCACGGGCTCTCCAGGCTCTCCTCTGGCCCAGCACCAAATCCTAAAGATGCTGCCTGGTCCTTCGGTTAGTTGGTTAGTCTGTTAACTGTGTTTATTGTAGCCCCTAATGACTGAAGACCTTCACCCAGGCTCATTCACCTTTGACCTTGACCCCACTTGCCTTTCTCTGGACTGAATTCTGCTGTGCTAATCATAGGCTCTTATTTTTTTAAATTTCCTTTTATAAAGTTCCTCTTATGGAATGTTTAAAATTTTTTCCCAGTAAAATTTCAGAGAAAAAAGTATTTTTAATAGTGCTACCATCCAGAACAAACATTATAATGTATCTGCTTCTAATTTTGTTTCAAAGTCACTCTCAAGAGAGAGATGGGGCCACAGTATGCTCAAGTCCTGGGTTTAATCCCAAGTACCTCGTAAACCCAGGTGTGGGGGCAAATGCCTGAAGTCTCTGTGGAGGCAGGAAGATCAGGAGTTCAAGGCTGTCTTCAGCTACGTGGACTTGGAGGCCAGTCTTGTATACATGAGATCCTATCTCCAAAAACAAAATAAGTACATAAATAAATAAAAATGTAAAAGTAATTTTTCTTCTTGCAATAGTGATGCTATATATATTGAACCTGCAATGAAAGATATCCACGTTCTGGACCAGTCCTTCCTTTCTCTACATCTGCTTCTCTATGTAAAACCTCCATTCTACCATCAGACAAGACTGAGCTCCTCCTATGTTATGAGACAGCAAATCCAGCCCAAAAGATAGAGGGGGGTGGAGTCAGAAGGGACTTGACTCTAGTTAATCTGACTCATGAGAAGAAGCCAGACTAAAGACAAGGTACCATTCTAGGAAGAGAGAACAGCAGGAAAAAGGTCTGGAGGTGTATAAGAACAAGGTGATCAAAGTTCATTGAATAAGACAGGTCAACAGTTGCAGACAATTTTCTGTTAAGCTAGGAACCATGTGTTTTGAGCTGACCACCCATCTCCAGCACCAATTCCATAAACATGGGTGACTCCATGAGCCAGTGAATGACTCTTGAGAGAGAGCAGGAAGAAGGGGCTTGGGTCCAGATGTGGCAGCACTCAGGGAGGCCTGCACTTGGCAAAAGATGAAAAGAAGGGAGGAGCCTGTGCTGAGACTTGGAAAATGAAATTGTGTTTGCCAGTTTACCAGAGAGGCATTTGAGCAAAAAGAAGAGTCCGTCAGGAATCAGAAACTAGAGTACAGAGTTCACAGGACAGGTTAGAGCAGAGAACACAATGTTAAACCAGATCCTAGCAGCCTTGCATTCCATGGTGAGTGCTTCACTTTTGTCTTGAAGATCTATGAGCAGGACTGAGACTTGAGGCTTCCTGCCCATTAGAAACATCACCCAGCTTGTCATGCAAAGAATGGATTTCAGTACAATCTGATCAGAAGCAAAGTCCAGTTAGGAGGTCACGGCAGATGGATGGACTGGAAAGGTCACCTTGAGAATACAGAGAAGGTTTAGATATGGAGAACAAACCTACCAGATAAACAAGGATGGGGGGAGAAGGAAGGAGTGGAGATGATTGCCAGGTTCTGTGTCTCAGCATCCGGGGATCAGTGGGACTGGTCATTTAGATGTGAAACAAAAGAATAAACTGCAGCTATCAGTAGACAGTGGGAGTCCTTGCCTGTGAGCTATTAGTAGTTGATAGCATATCATCAGGTAGCTAGCCTAGGTATCCCTACTGCTTGGAAGGAGTCTCAGCAGAAAAGTGTCTTTCTTTTGACAGTCTCATTAGGTAGCACAGAACTCCCCTATCCAAGCACTAATGAGGCACCACCCTGCTAAGCTTCCAGCATCCAACAAGGTTGGTGTGTTCAGGGTTGCATGACCAGAAATTGGCATTGAACTCTTCATGCTCCTGCCTCAGCCTCTAGAATGCTGGGATTACAGTCCTGCAACACCACTTTAAGCAAGATAATCTCATTCACTATCGGTTTCCATGTTAGGCAGTAGTGAGCACACCCAGGTCAGAAGAAGGTTTTAAGTAAGAGGAAAAATTCGAACGCTTGAAAATTTTGTAGCCGGGCGGTGGTGGCACACGCCTTTAATCCCAGCACTTGGGAGGCAGAGTGAGTTCGAGGCCAGCCTGGGCTACAGAGTGAGTTCTAGGACAGGCTCCAAAGCTACACAGAGAAACCCTGTCTCGAGAAAAAAAAAAAAAAAAAAAAAAGAAAAAGAAAAAGAAAAAGAAAAAGAAAGAAAGAAAAGAAAATTTTGTAGACCAAAATAGGCACAGCTTGCTTATATTCAGAAAACAGTCAGTAGCTCGGTGTGGCCTATTTGATGTGAAGACAGTTTGCCAGAGAGGCTCTCAAAGTCACGGCTCGGGGGTGAAAGGCTGACTCTTTTCTGGGTGGAGAGCAGGGTGGTGGTGGCACACCTGTCTTTAATCCCAGCACTCCAGAGACAGAGGCAGTCAAGTCTTTGAGTTTTAGGTCAGCCTGGTCAACACAGCAAGTTATAGGACAGGGTGAGGTACATAGTAAGACCCTGTCTCAAAACAATAAAATAAATAAATAGAAAATATTCAGCAAAGCTCTGGGGTTTAGTTTTTTATCTTCTATTTGCTCTCAAAGGTCTCAGGAGTGGTTATGACACAGCCTTATTCCCAATGTCT
Organism: Onychomys torridus; assembly: GCF_903995425.1. Taxonomy (NCBI): domain Eukaryota; kingdom Metazoa; phylum Chordata; class Mammalia; order Rodentia; family Cricetidae; genus Onychomys; species Onychomys torridus. The sequence continues at coordinate 27,931,367 of NC_050458.1, read as the reverse complement.
GTCTGGTGACTAAATCCCTGAGACTCATGCACTTGCCCATCTTATACTCACAGACACAGCTCTGGAAAAAAAAAAAAAAAAAAAAAAAAAAAGACTTGCCCCTCTATCTTCAGGATTCTGCAACAGTCCTCCAAATTCAGTTCTCTTCCCACTGATGGCCTCTAAATAGTTGATCTGTGGAGGAGGTGCTAGAGACACTGTGGTCTACGCAAAGCACATGGTTCTTCTCACCTAGAAGACCCAGCTCAGGCACTTTACTCTCTTCTGTGGGTCTTCCATCCCTCCCTCTTCTGTGGACACATGACTTCTGAGTACCTCTTCTCCTTGGACAACCCACAGCCATGCTTGCCCCAGCACAGCCTGGCTACTTCTGGCTCTTTTCTGACTAAGCCTCCACTTCCTCTTTGGTTCTTGAAGGGCCCTCTGGCTGAGACTCTTTCAGCTCTTGGTCTTCACATCAAACAGGCCAGCTGAAGCTCCAAGAAATCACTGGTCTTGGCTAAGGTCAAACACCTAGAGAGTGTTATTACTGTGATTGGCTACCCAGCCACCCCTGTGCTTGGTAGCACAGCGGCCTGCGGATGAACTGAGGCTAGGCCAGTCAGAGAGCCAGCTCTCCTAAATGACACTTACAGGGAGCACTTGCTATTCCAGTCTCCAATTTGGAGTGCCATAAAGGCCCAGACGGATGTCAGACAGACTCTCTTTAAACCCTGTTGCTACTGTATGACTCTGGATGAATTGCTCAAAATCTCACTTTTTTTTTCCATTTTTTATTTAGCTGTAGTCAAGTACATGTGACTTAAAATTTATTATTTTGTGTATTTTAAGTGTCACACATTAAGTCTTTTCACACTGTTGGAGATCATCATGATCCATTTCCAGAACTCTTCCTTCTATAAAACTGACACTGTGGGCTAGGGAAGTAGTTCAGTCAGCAAAGTTCCTGCTGCACAAAGCCTGGAGACCTGAGCTAGACTCACAGCACCTACATAAAAGCTAGAAATGGTAGTGCATATCTGTAAGCCCCTGTGTGGGGCAGGGTGCAGAGGCAGGAGGATCCCTGGAGCTCACTAACTAACCAACCTAGTCAAATTAATGAGCTCCAGGTTCATGAGAAATCTATCTAAAAAAATAGGGTGGAGAGCAGGGCGGTGGTGGCACACACCTTTAATCCCAGCACTCGGTAGGCAGAGAGAGGTAGGCAGATCTCTGGGTTCGAGGCCAGTCTGGTCTACAGAGCGAGTTCCAGGATAGCCAGGGCTACACAGAGAAACCCTATCTTGGAAAAAAAAAAAAAGTGGGGTTGGGGATTTAGCTCAGTGGTAGAGCGCTCGCCTAGCAAGCGCAAGGCCCTGGGTTTGATCCTCAGCTCAAAAAAAAAAAAAGTGGAAAATGATCAATGAAGATACCTGATTTGGACCCCTGGCATCCACATTCAGTGCACACACATACACAAACGTAAGGACAAGGATACATACACACAGTTTTGAAAGCTGCACCCATCACACACTAGCCTCCTCTCTCCTTAGGGTGGGAACAGAGAAACCTGTGTTTCAATTAGGCTGGAACCCATGTGTTTTGTGTAAGCCACAGTGTCTCTAGCACCTCCTCCACAGAGATCAACTCTTTAGGGGAATTTGGAGGACTGTTGCAAAATCCGGAAGGAAGAGAGACAAGTCTTTTTTTCCAGAGCTGTGACTGTGAGTATAAGAAGGACGAGTGGACAAGTCTGAGGGACCCCGTCACCAGACAGACATTGGGAAGAGGAAGGCCATGAAAGCTACCGTTTCACTTTCTGTTTCTATGAATTGGACTCCTTGAGACATTTCATAAAAGTTAAATCCTCTAACATTTGACTTTTCGTGACTGGATAATTTCTAATTTCAGTTACCATTATGTTCCCTGGGTTCATCTGTGTCATAAAATGTATCAGAATTTCTCCTCTTTTTCTTTCTCTTTCATCAGCTTGATACAGTACAAATTCTTATTCTAACAATGAAATGTTTCACTAAAGCTTGCCCAGTGATTGGGCAAAACCAAAATGTATTATAAGTCACAGTCATCCTAGGGTCCCCCCTGTTAGGTAGCCTCCCTGGATCTATGGGTTGCAGTCTGACTGTCCTTTACTTTATATCTAGTATCCACTTATGAGTGAGTACATACTATGTTAGTCCTTCTGAGTCTGGGTTACCTCACTCATATCTTCTAGTTCCATCTATTTTCCTACAAATTTCATGATGTCATTATTTTTCTCTGCTGAGTAATACTCCATTGTGTATATGTGCCACTTTTTTGGGGGGGCGTTTCGAGACAGGGTTTCTCTGTGTAGCTTTGCACCTTTCCTGGATCTCACTCTATAGACCAGGCTGGCCTCAAACTCACAAAGATCTGCCTGCCTCTGCCTCCTGAGTGCTGGGATTAAAGGCGTGTGCCACCATCAATGGCTGTACCGCATTTTCTTAATCCATTCTTCAGTTGAAGGGCATCTAGGTTGTTTCCAGGTTCTGGCTATTACAAATAATGCTGCTATGAACATAGCTGAGCATGTATCTTTGTGGTATGATTGAGCATTCCTTGGGTGTATGCCCAAGAATGGTATGGCTGGCTCTTGAGATAGATCGATTCTCAATTTTCTGAGAAACCACCATAGATTTCCACAATGGTTATACAAGTTTGCACTCCCACTAATAGTGTAGGAGTGTTCCCCTTGTTCTGCATCCTCTCCAACATAGATTGTCATTAGTGTTTTTGGTCTTAGCCATTCTGACAGGTGTAAAGTGGTATCTCAGAGTCGTTTTGATATGCATTTCTCTGATGACTAATGATGTTGAGCATTTCCTTAAATGTGTTTCAGCCATTTGGAATTTCTTCTCTTTTTCAAGTTGGGTAATGTTCCATTGTAAGCATACATTTTGTTTATTCTTTCATCCATCCATGGATCCTTGAGGTGTGCCCTCTTCTTGGCTCTTGTAAACAATGCTGCTGTGAAGGTGAGTATGTGAATGCCTCTTTGAGATCCTACTTTTCATTCTTTTGGGTAGTCTGCTGGTTAGCTTTTTGTCAGCTTGACCTAAGTTGCAGTCATCATTAAAGCTCAAATGATGAAGTATTTCCCTGCCTTTACCCACTAATCCATCTCTCCCACCCTCAAGCAATCTTCTTTATATCTGACTGCATTTGACTCATCTTTATATCTTGAACATTTCTGGATACTATTAAATACTTTTAATGAAATTCTTTTAATTAAGTGCTACACACCTCCACCACCTCAACTGATAAAACTTCCTCTCATCTCTAAATGTGTAGGCTGTTTCCCATCAATCTTCTTCACAGTGCTGAACCCTGAGATGAACATCCTGGAACACATATGACTTCTACATACCTCTCCTTTTGTCTTTGGATTCCATGTCAGGAACTGGAATAGACTGATCACTGAGATGGGGTTTGTTTCCAGCTAACATTCCTCCATTTCCACCACCTCATGCCCACTGGCTAGTCACCATTTCCTGCCGCTTCTAGGAGCTCAACCAGTTCAGACCCCATGTATTAGAAAGTTCAAACAGCACCTGTCTTGCTAGGTATGTCTTGTTTCATTCAGCACAATGCTGTCCAAGTACATCATACTCTTGAAAACTATATAATTTCCTTTTTTTTAATGGCCCACTAGAACCTCATTGTATCTAGTGCATTCTCTTTATCCATGTACCTCGCAATGGATACTTCAGTTTGTTCTATACCTCTGCCTTGTGAAAATACCACAGTGATCATAGGAGACAAATATCTGTTCAACTCACTGATTCACTGCCTTTAAACACATACTGGAATTGAAATTGCTCAATCATAGGGAAATTATATTTGTAATTTTTATATTTTTGTTATTTTTAATTTTTTTTTAGACAGTTCCTGTTATTTCTCATAAAATGCAGTCCTAGTTTGTATTCCCAGCAGCCTGAGAAAAATCTCTCTCTCTCTACTTTTTTTTTCTTACCTCTGTGTAACTCTGGCTATCCTAGACTAGCTCTGTAGACCAGGCTAGCCTCGAACTCACAGAGATCCACCTGCCTCTGCCTCCTGAGTGCTGGGTTTAAAAGCATGCATCACCACTGTCTGGCTCGACATTCTTAATATCTTTCATCTTTGGGTTAATGATCATTCTAACATAAGTCTTCATTTTAATCCATGATTTTAATTTGTACATTTTTTTTATTAGTAGTGATCCTGAGTGCCTTTTCATATACCTGTTGGAATCTTCTTTTCGAAACTGTATATGAGGTTCTTTGCCCGTTCTGAACTTGGCTATCTTCTTGCTATTGAGTAGAGTTTCTCACATGTTTTAAACACTTAGGTCTTACGAAGGGATGGCTTACATATGTTTTATTATTTTCTCTCATTCATTGTTGATCCCCTCCATTCTTTTGATCCCATTTTCTACTATGCTAAAGCATTGACTTAATTCCATGTGTCTAAATTTTCTTTTGTTGCCTATATTTTGGGGTCAGATTAAAGAATTCATTCCCCTGACTAGTGAAATCAAACATTTTAAAAATGGCTGCCCATTCTTTATAAAGGCTTTGTCTGGATTCCCAATGATGGTACCTTCTTTTCATGGACTTGAGATTCTCTAATATAGTGTATGTGGTGCACCTCGTTTTCATTTTAATTGTTTTTTGGATTTTTGTTTGTTTTGGTTTTTTTGTTGTTGTTATTGTTGTTCTTTCTTTTTGAGACAGGCTATCACACAGTACCCCTGCCCAGACTGGAATTTTCAATGCAGACTAGACTGACTTCAAAGACTATGTGGATTTCCTGCCTCTGCCTCCCAAACCCTGGGATTACAGACCTGTTCCACCATATCTGGCTTTGGTTTTGATTTATAACAAACAAGGGATATTCATATATTTGTTCATTGGTTTATTACACTATTTATTCACTTTTGGTTAAAACATATTTTCCTGTCGGGCAATGGTGGTGCATGCCTTTAATCCCAGCACTCAGGAGGCAGAGCCAGGCGAATCTCTATGAGTCTGAGGCCAGCTTGGGCTACCAAGTGAGTTCCAGGAAAGGTGCCAGTACTACGCAGAGAAACCATGTCTCAAAAAACCAAAAATAAATAAATAAATAAATAAAATAAAATAAAACAACAACAAAAAAAAGGTTTTCCTATGTAGATCAGGTTGACTTCTGAATATATTAAGCCTAAGCTTGTCTTGAAATCCTGATCGTCCTGCCTTTGCCTCCCAAATGCTAGAATGGCATGTATGGGTGACTACAGCTGACTGATTTTAAATTTTATAACTGATTAGATATTTTTAATGAACATATTTTGATCAGACCCATTATTATTTGTGTAAGTTTTTCTTTACTTTTTGATATTTGTTCCCAGATTAAAGTTCCTTTATTTATTATTTTTTATTATAAAAGGAAAGCAGAAAGAATTTTAAAGAAACTTAAAAAACATGCCATTTGCTAAAAATAGACAGTGTTTACTATGGGGTACTTAATTTACCCTCCTAGACTCTTATATATACACACATACCTACACACCTGCTTTTCTTTTAGGAAAGTAGAAGCAAGCTATATACATTATTTATATTCTGCTTTATCATTTAATAATACATGGTGATCATGTTTCCATGACAACAGTTACATCATTGCAGCACTGGTCTTTAACAGGTCTACAGTGTTCCTCCTTAAGTTTGTAATATATTTTTACTTCAGCAGTCCCTGTGGCTGGAAATTCATTTTGCTCACAAATTTTATTATTAAATTCAGCACTGTCACACACATCTTTGAGACTAAATCTTTGCATATGTCCTTAGTGACATCCTTTGGGTAAATTCTCAAAATTGATTTATGGGATATTAACACTTCACTTGCCATATAAATTGTGTAAGGTATGCAGTTATCATTCCCCCTGTCTCATTTGTGTTTCCCCTTTACTTGTGATGAAAGTTTTAAAAATATGCTTAATTTTAATACACTCACCTCTAACACCCTTCAATTAGTGATTTATTCCTGTTGTTTCTACAACCAGAAAGTTGTTATTTATCGCATGAACAAATCAATGCCCCAGTATCCATTCTATCTAGACATTGGACTATGCCTAGCATATGATTCCATCTTTGCTAGATTATCAGTTCAGGGATGGACTGGCTGATTTATTTTGGTCAGTACTTAGTGGAGGAAAGCAGTTGGACCATTCCAGGGAAAATGTACAGGATCCTGAACAAAGAAGGATCATCTCTCCCCTTCTAAAGTAAAAGAGAAATGATTTTGTTGTTTGAGATAGTGGTTACCATTAGGAATGCTTCTGCATAGAGGTAGTAGGAAATCTTTCCTAAGTGGTTTCAGCAAGTAATGGTTTACATTTCTCATTACTTGGTAGTACGGAGGCTCCCAGGTTCAGTGGCTCCCTGTAATTAGAGCAGCATATTCTTTGCAGCTAAAAGGGGTTTGATGAAGCCATTGACATCACATTTATGACTGAAGGAAGGAGGATAAACTGCAGCCATGTCTGGAGCTTTGGTCAGAAGAAGCAAAGGTCACCTGTCCTGATTGTACACTCCTATGATGCAGTAGTTGGGGCACAGAGGCAAGTGGATTGGGAGTTCAAAGCCAGCCTGCAGCATGCTGGTCTCAAGATTAGACTTCCCGAAGCATCTGCTGTCTGCAAGGGAAGCTGGGATGTCTCACTCTCTGCAGCAAAGGCACTGAGGAAGTACTAACCAGCGACCAGTGTCTGTCTTGATCAGCTGGAGTTGGGCATTCTGTCGTTTGAAAAATAACCACAATACAATATTTGATTTTTTTTTCTTTTTAAGTTGTTTTTAATAGCTTCCCTTTTCCCTTCTGAAAATAACAATCAGCCTGGAGATTAGCTTTAGTGGGCTATAAAATGTTGCCGTGTTTCTCCTGGGAGATTGCAAGTACATCCTCAGCACTATAAAGATGGAACACACAATTGTGTTAGCAAAGCCTATGAAGTAGCCTGAATGCTGGTGTTGGGACACCAACATGGTCCCTCTGGCCAGTGCAGGAGTTATTAGAAGGATCCATGGCTGACTGTAACTAGGACCATATGGTTTAGATCTGGGTCTAAGTGTGCATCCTCAGTTGGAGATTCTACCCCACAACCCTGACCTTAGCAAGTGTCTGAGCATTCACTCACAGGTAGACTGTCTTCTAGCCAAAGCCTCTACCTACACCAAGGAAGGTGCCTTCCACACCAGCAAAGCACATCAAAAAACACTTGATTCCTGAGATACAGAAGACTTCAAAGAACAGAGATGGCTGCGTAGAAAGAGCTAGCTACTGTTGATCACAGGCATAATCTACAGTATGGACATGTTCTCTGTGGATTTAGGTTTTCACTTAGAGAAACTTCAGGATATGATGAGGCCAGCGTGGGATCCATGCCAGAAAGCTTGTGCTGGGATGGCCTGGGACCTTTTACCAATGGTAGGAGTCTCAGTTTCTTCCTGAGCAAAGAAAGTCATAGCATCTACTTCACACCTTGCTTGAGAGCATGAGATAAGATAAACTCAGGGAGCCTGAGTCCGCCCGCCACTTTCTGAAAATTAGCTGGCAGCTGGTGCTCTGCATTCCTGAGAGGCCTGACTGTCCTGTTCATTCTGCATCTCCAGAGCCTGCCATATAGTGGGTTCTCAGTCAAACTGGTAAGTGTTCATAAGTTGAGTACAGACCCTAAGGTGAGGTCTGACACCCAATAGTCAACTTTCAGTGTTACCTGCTCTTCCTCTAGCAGCTACATAGTGGTGGGGCTGATGTGACGTAAGCTACATATTTGGTCCCCTCTCCACCAACAGGATTTTCACCTAAGCTCTCCTGGTGCTGTGTAAATGAGACCCTGTCTCAAAGAAACAGATGGAAGGAATAAAGACAGGGAGGGAGGGATGGAGGGAGGAAGATGAGAGATGAGGTCCTTCATCATATTTTCAGTACAATCAAAAGAGAAAGGACACCTAATCCAAACATTTACTATCACAGCTTTTGATGACTTGACACACATGTAGACATACCTGGGAAGAGAAAATACCAGTTGACAAGCCGCCTCCATCAGATTGGCCCGTGAACATATCTGGGGGCATTTTGCTAATTGCTAATTGATTGATGGAGGAGGGCCTCGACTACTGTGGGTAGTTCCACCCCTGGATTGTATAAGGAAGCTAGCTGGCTGGGCACAAGCAGGGAGCAAGCCAGTAAGCAACATTTCTCCACAGCTTCCGCTTCAGGTCTCGCTTCCACATTCCTGCCTAAACCTCCCTCCATGATGGACAATGACGTGGAATGCAAGCCAAATAGACTCTTCTCTCCCCTGAATTGTTTTTGGTCAGCGTTTTATCACAGCAATAAAAAAGTAAACTGGATTATCTACCTCCTTGAAGCCCGGCTCAGATGAACCAATGACCAGACTGATTGAGCTAAACAAGACCTCAGAAAGCTCCTAAGCAAGGCCTTTCTTTGCTCATGCTCTCTGGAAGTAAAACTGTTCTCCCTCATACCACATGTCTAATTACCGGCTCAGCCAGGCCTGGATCTAGGTTTCCTACTCACATGGTCTTTTTGTTGAGTGGTGGATGTCTAGAAGGGCTCTCCTCCATTTTTCTGAATGTCTACATGCTCTTTACCCATAAAGTGGGCCTCAGCACTTGCAATGTTTCTGTATTTGGGCGGGGGGGGGGGGGGGTGGGGGGTGGGGGGGTGGGGAACCTGCGGTGCTCCAGCTGTACACAGTTAAGGAAACTTTGATGAAGGGTCTTGATGAATCTTACTGCTTATTCCATGATTAAGTAGTAACCAGGCCCTTCTAGACACATGGTCCCTGTTCCCAAGAAACTTTCCTGGCTGCTTGTTTAGCTATACCCTTTATCCCCCTGTGGTGGCTAATCTTGGTTGTCAATGTGACATGCCAAAGAAGAGGGAACCATAGTTGAAGAATTGCCTCCATTAAGTCGGCCTGTAGGTATGGCTGTGGGATGTGTTCTTAACTGACAATTAATGCAGGAGGGCCTAGCCCACTGTGGGTGGTGAGAACCCTGGGCAGGTGGTCCTGTGTTTTATAAGGCAGTTAGCTGAGCAAGCCAGAGGAACTTTGCCTCCGCTTCAATTCTGACCTCTAAGTTCCTGCCCAGACTCCTTTAGAAATGGACTATGACATGATAGCATAAGCTAAATAAACTCTTTCCTTGACTAAGTTGGCTTTGGTTAGTGTTTTGTCATAGCAACAAAAATCAAATTAGAATACCACTCTTTTTCTATTCCCAAAAATTTCTAGAACCCCAGGACCATAAAGAGAAAGAATCGTTCCTTAATGTTCTGGATCTTAGGTTAAAGCAGGTTATCTACCACCTACATGTCTTTGAAAATTTGCTAACACAAGAAATCAATGCTGCGTGGTCACAGCACCAACTTGGGAGCCAAAAGCCACCTGGTTGCAATCTGTTTCTGCTTCTCTCCACACATAGTTGCAAATAAATTATTGAGCACACAGATCCTCAGCTTGCTCATAAATATGTGCTTCAAATATGGGACCAAGGACATCTGTTTCACAGGGTTATTGTTTTACAGGCTCTGTAGTTATAGAAGTGTGTGTGTGGTGTTTGGTACACAGTCACCATCCAGTAAACATTGGATAGGAACTGTCAGTACTTAACCCCTTGGCTTGTGTCCATTTGCAATAGTATTCCTGGGTTTTGTTTGGAAATTCAACAGAGGTGATAACAGAATCTCTTCTGGGTTCAACTATAGTCAGGCCTTTCTGGGCCCTCAGAGTAGACCTCAGCCTTAGCATCAAAGGACTTGAATGCACACCTCTGTTTCTAGTAACACAAAGCTATAACTCTAGGATGATCTTAAACTCACTAAGTGCCTCCCTAAGAAGATCCATGACTGCCAAAAGAATTACTGCTATTCTAACCAACACCTAAAGACATGTCCTTTATAAACCAGTTTCAGTCATGTGAGCCAACCCTTCTCCAATTCTTCCTTTTTCTTGACATTTTTCTCTTTTGAGAAGGGTCTTGTGTTGCCCAGGGATTGAACTCACTGCTATATATCTAAAAGAATGAAAATTTCAGCAAGGCTGGCATCTGTGATTCTATCATTTGAAAGGTAGCAAGGCAAAAGGATCAGATGTGCAAGGCTAACTGTATCTACACAGGAAAGCTCAGATGGTAGGACAACCCTGCCAGACAGTCATTCTGGCAGGCTCAAGGCTGAGAACTGGGCAGAATCACCAGAATGTGATTCCCAAGTCACCCTGGAGGTCATCTATCTAATCATCTTACAAAGGACTGAGCATGAGTTCAGAGTAAAGATTAGTGGCCAGCCCTGGAGGTTCTAATCATTCATCCACATTCCCTTCACCAGAACTCAATCAATACTTGTATGTAAAAAGTGAATGGTTTTGTTGTTCAGCTGGCCATGTATCCCAATTAACCTCTGTTCTGTCTAACTCTCTCCTTTTGTCTTTACACTTGAAGATTTTTCTAACACTTTAAATGTTATTGCCTGGACATCTTCTAACAGTTCTTGTAACTTTTCCATTTTGTCTATGGTGAGTGAGAGAGAGGAGAAACATGTCACTGAATACAAGTTATGTATGAATGTACTACTCAACTTTGGCTGCAGGAAAAAATTATCCCCAGAAAGTCATTGCTGATTTGTTTTTCTTGTAAATGTACATTTTAGCTGTGGCTCTGTTCAGCTGTGCCTTCTTATTGGCTGATCTGGTTTGATGGACATGCCCATTTTGGGGACAAGCTCTCACAGCATGGTATAAACGCAGGAGAGATGTTTATAACACACATCCACGTATTTAAAGATGGTGCTCAGGTTTGCCTCACACTTGGGTGCTGCTTACACATACTTACAACCCATTGATCAAAATAATGGCCAAAGCTAAGTTCAAAGCCAGTAGGCACAAAAATAGATTCTACCCACAGGGAATAAAAACATAGAGAGAAAATATATGATAATGAAAAAAAAAAAACACAGCTTAGCATTTTTGCCTTGTAAGATGCTATATAAAAGACATAACAAGTAGTTTTCATAAATACTAAGTTCCATATGAAAATTAAATAAATTTCAGGGATGTTAAAATCTGTCCCTTATATTCTCAACAGTTACAAGAGTCAAAGTTCCATTCCAGTTCTGCTGAACACTAAAACAAGCATTACTTTCCCTGCTCCTTTCTTAAGAGTCAAATTTGAAGAACATTCGCTCAAAGTGGAGATTTAATTCTTCTGTGAGTGAAGTGTCTTTCCATAAATCAGAGCACAGTTCTATCTAGGACTCATTTCATTCTGATTTCTACTTCCTCTACTTCCTGTACATGTGCCTGCTGTTCCCAGCTCCTCAGTGAATGCACCAAGAAGAAGATATGGAGGCTGAGTGTAGTGAGACACACCTCCAATCCCAGCCCTTGGGAGGCAGAGACTGGTGAATGAGTTCTAGGCCAGGATGGTGAGGTCCAGGACAACCAGAGCTACACAGTGAGACCCTGCCTCAAACAAACCAAACAAACAAAGATGCAGTTAAGGGTAAAGATGGCCATCTTCTACACAAGGCCAGATCAGACACTTGAAGGCAGAGCTGATAGACTATCAGTCCTCTTGAATCTGTACAGACTTCCAGTACAGCAATTTCCACATTGTGATAAAAGTGTCTACTGAATTTTCTGCTTACATTTATAACAAGGGTGGTCTTCAGCTAGTTTGTTTAAAAATCTGTGTTGGAAAGCAGAGGTGGAAGGATTGAAAGTTCAAGGCCAGCTTTCGCTACATAGTAGGTTTCTGACTTAAATTAATAAAAATACTAAAATCAAACCAATTGTTCCATCTGTTTCTTTATCCATCTACCAAAAATTATCTAGAAAAATTCAATAAGATGGCTCAGTAGGTAAGAGAGCTTGCTTCCAAAGCCTAAAGACCTAAGTTCAGTTTCTGAGCTTGGTCCCAGAAGCCATATGATAGAAGTAAAAAATCGACTCCTTCAAGTTATCTTCGGATATCTACACATGTACCATAGTAGGTACACACACAGAGAGAGAGAGGGGGGGGGCGGGGAGGAGAGTGGAGGGAGGAAGAAAGAGAGGGAGGGAGGGAGGGAGGGAGGGAGGGAGGGAGGGAGGGAGGGAAGGAGGGAGAAGGAGAAAGAGAGAGAGTGAGCAAGGTGATTTAAAGTCTGGAGAATATATATTCTGCCCCCTTAGGGAAATAATAATCATCATGGACCCTTTACACTGAAAATATCTATAGCAGCACATGCCTGTCATTTCAATGGTCTATAGGTCCCCCTGTTGCCAATATCTGCTTTAGGCTGCTGCATGAAGGGACATAGAAACCATCCCTTTGCATTTTTGTATCCTCAATAGCCAGCACAGAGCTTAGAACTCAGACCCTTAGTATATGTTGGCTGAGTGAATGAATAGATAAGGAGGACAGACACTCCAGCAACATGAGTGGAGATTAGTACTGGCCGAGCACACTTCTGAGTGCTTTCTGTGTGTAACCACACTGAAATCTCACAGCAAATGATGAAGTAAACACTATTATTAACCCATTTTTATGGAAGGGGGAGTGAGACACCAAGAGCTTCTGCGGTTTGCTCAAGGTCACTCAGTCAGCTTCAGAGTCTATAATTAAAGTCACTATATAGGAATAAAAGGAGGGGAAAGGTTTTAGAAGCTTTTTTTTTTTTTAAATTCTTGTGTGTGTGTGTTTTATTCAAATGTTGTCTTTAGGGCTAATTTGGTATGGGCACTATGCTGTTTCTAGATGTTACAAGAGAGTAGTGGACCATTTTTTCCTGCCTTGCCAGGAATCCAAGTCAGGTGGAAGACCTTCTGAGTTCTTGCCCCGTAGTAAGGTCTATATTAAGCAATTCTTGGTTCCAAACAAGAAGTGCAGGTTCTCCCAAACAGGATCATTTCCTTATAAATAGCTAAGACTGATGGGGTTGGTTCATTGCATTTATAATGTGTTCCTATCAACCCTGAATATCATAATCTGGTTGGACCAGCCCATCAAGTCTGAAGTCTTTGATGTCTTGATCAACCCAGTTTATCTAGAGCAAATGCTAGCCATGTGCCCATCTGTCACTGGGCAAGCACAAAGAATCCGAGTGCTTTTAAATTGTCATTGCAGCCCTTTTTGGCTCCTGAGGAAATGATGTATACTAAAGTTGGCAGTTGTTCAGGGCAGTGACAAGAAAGAGAACCGATTGCCCCTCTTCCCACATGTTTGACTAAAACACTGGCCCTTCGGGTCTCTGTTTCTTTCAGTGATAGGGAAGAACTATATGTGATTGTCCTGATGTCCATGAAAGCTTTAGATTCCATGGATTTGTTGAACCTGGAGCTTCTGCAACGTGCCAGATCTGTGAGGAAAGAGGTAAGAAACATATTTCTTCCTATGTATTTGTTCTTCAAATATGTATCTCTAAACTGGGGTTAACTTTAGGCACAGGGGATAAGGTGAGCAAAACCAACAAATGAGCAAAAAGCAAAACAAACAAACAAACAAACAAACAGGCCTGGCAAAGTGGTTCAGTTGTTGAAGGGTTTTCCTGCCTTCTGTGAGGCACTGGAGTCAACCCCCAGCACCACGCAGTGTTGTGATATACAAGCAACAGTCCCAGCACTCAGGAGGTTGCAGACAGAAGGAGCAGATGTTTAAGGTCATTCTTGAGCTGCACAATGAGTTATAGGCCAGCCTGGACTGTACAATACTTTCTCAAAAGAAGACAAACAGACAAAACACCTAAAGCACATTTCTGCCATCCCGAAGCTTACCATCTATGGAGAAGAGTAGATGCTTTAGGAAGCAAAGGAGCCATTCCATACATTAGAAGGTGGTGACTGATGTGGAAAAAATAAAGCAGAGATGAGGGTTTATTGGGTTGAATCATGCCCCCCACACCCCATTTATATATTGAAGTCCTTCCCCACCCTCAGTACCTCAGAATGAGACCTTATTTGGAAAGAATCACTGCAGATGTAATTGCTTGAGCTGAGGTCATAATTGTATAAGGTAGGCTCTTCTCCAGTATGATTGGTGTCCTCATAAAAAGAGGGAAACTGGTCACACACAGAGAGGGCAAGGGTACAGAGCAAAGAGAAGCAGAGGAAGAATGCCATTGGAGGCTTGTCCTGTAGAGATAGATCAGACTTTAAGAGAGCAAGCCTATCATTCTTGCAAAGACCCAAGTTCAACTCCCAGCACCCATGTCTGGAGGATCACAATTGCCTATAACTCCTTCATCTGCTCCAAGAACACTGTGCTCACACACGTACATGCCTCTTATACACATACACGGATACACACAATTAATGCTAAAATATTTTTTAAAAGAATGCTGCTTGAACATGAAGGTGGAGACCAGGGTGGTACGTCTGCAAATCAGGGAACACCAAAGACACTAGGAGCTGAGAGAAAATGATGGGACTCCAAGGACTTAGAGAGAATTACTGTGCTAGTCCCTTCACCCTGGACTTCTAGCATTGAAAATTGCACAATATTTTTACATTGCTTACGCCTCCCAGAGTATGGTTAGAGATGTAAGATGCCAACAATAATGTTTAAGATGCAGGACACTAAGTAAGTGTAAGTGAGCTATGGTCACTTCTAAAAGGATAACTCAGCTGCTAGATGAATGGGATGCAAGAAGTAAAAAATGGAAGCAGAGATTTATTTTAGCATGGTCCAGAGAAGATATCAGTGGAAGCTGTAGGAAATGATCAAGTTATGGTGAGTATATATGTATAAACACACATCTGTTGCCATGTTTCTTTCTCTTTACTATTTTTTTATTCCTTTCTCATACATCTCCACTGAAGTTTCCCCTTCCTCCACTCCTCCAAGTCCTTCCCCCAATACCTCTCCTCTCCCTCAGATCCACTCCTCCTCTGGTTCCCTTCAGAAAAGAGCAGGCTTCCCAGGGATAACAACAAACACAATATAATAAGTTACAATTAGACTAGGCACCTCCTCTCATATCAGGACTGGGTAAGACAGCCCAATAGGAAGAAAGAGGTCCCAAGAGCGGGCAAAAGAGTCACAAACACTCCCACTCACAAGAACACCAAGTCAACAACCGTAACAGATATGCAGAGGATCTCCTTAGACCCACACAGGCTCCCAATTACCACTTCAGTCTCTGTGAACTCCTAAGGGCCCTGCTTAGTTGTTCTGGGTTCTCTTGGTGCCTTCCACCCCTCTGACTTCTACAATTCTTTCTCCCCTCTTCCACAGGGTTCCCCAAGCTTCAAGGGGAGGGACCTGGTGGCGATCTCTAATATGGACTCTCTCTTTGCTTAATGTTTGGCTGTGGGTCTCTGCATCTGCTCCTATCAGCTACCAGAGGAAGCCTCTTTGATGTTGACTGGGCTAGGCACTCACCTATGACTATAGCAGAATACCACTAGGAATCATTTTATTGGTTTTGTTTTGTTTTTTTCTTGAGATGGCTCAGAGGTTAAGAGCACCGACAGCTCTTCCAGAGGTCCTGAGTTCAATTCTCAGCACCCACATGGTGGCTTACAACCATCTGTAATGAGATCTGGCACCCTCTTCTGTGTACATAATAAATAAATAAATCTTTAAAAATAAATAAATAAGGGGTTGGGGATTTAGCTCAGTGGTAGAGTGCTTGCCTAGCAAGCACAAGGCCCTGTATTCGATCCTAAGCGCTAATAAATAAACAAACAAACAAATAAACAAACAAATAAATAAAGATGTCCATCTATCTGTCTGTTTATCTATCTATCTATTGGTTTTTCAAGACAAGGTTTCTTTGTGTAGACTTGGATGTCTTGGAACTAGCTCTGTAGACAAGACTGGCCTTGAACTCACAGAGATCCACCTGCCATCCTCCCCTGTGCTAGGATTAGGGGTGTGCGACACTACCCCTCCCCTCAGCTTTGTTTTATTTTTTTCTATCCTAGGTCTCTGGGCTGTCCAGCCTCTGGTTCCTGGCCATCCAGGCAGTTTTGGGCATGGGCTCCTTTTTGTGCCACAGGCCTCAAATAAGATCAGTCATTGGTTGGTCATTCCCACAGATCTGTACCTCCATTGTCTCCACACATCTTGCAGACAGGATAGATTGTAAGTCAAAGGTTTTATGGCCGGGTTTGTGTTTCAGTCTCACCACTGGAAGTTGCCTGGTTACAGAAGATGACCGGTCCAGGCTCCCTATCCTCCATTACTAGGAATCCTCACTAGGGTCACCCTTGTAGAATCCTGGGACTTTCACTGCACTAGGTTTCCACATCATCCTATATATGCCCTCCAATTTTGGTCATCTGTTCTCATGCCCTCTCCCTCCATTCCTCCCTATTCCCCCTTTTCCCATTCCCGTACACCCACCCACAAAATCTATTCTATTTCCCCTTACCAGGGAGACCCATGTGTCCCTCTTAGTGCCCTCCTTATTATTTAGCTTTTCTGGGTCTGTGGATTACAGTGTTATTATCATTTACTTAACAGCTAATATCCACTTATGAGTGAGTATATACCGTGTTTGTCTTTCTGGGTCTGGGTTACTCAGGATGATTTATTTTTCTAGATCTATTCATTTGCATGCAGATTTCATGATGTCATTTTTTTTAACAGCTGAGTAATACTTCATTGTGTAAATGGACCATATTTTCTTTATCCTTTCTGTGGTCAACAGATATCTAGGTTGTTTCCAGTGTCTGGCTATTATGAGTAAAACTGCTATGAACATAGTTGAGCAAATATTTTTGTGGTAGAATGGATATTCTTGGGTACATGCCCAAGAGTAGTATAACTGGGTCTTGAGGTAGATTCATTCACATTTTTATGAGAATCACCATATCAATTTCCTTAGTGATTGCACAAGTTTGCACTCTCATGTTCAGGTGGTTCTTACATCAAGTGCATCCATGTGTACACAGATAATTGCAATTATCAAAATGATCTAAAAGGTATTTTTTTGCTTAAAAAAGAAATGGAAGGAAGGCTGGGTATGTGGCATACTCCTCTAATCTCAGCACTCAAGTTGTGAAGGCTGGATCCTGAGTTCAAGGCCAGCCTATCTCAGAACAACCAAGGTACTTGTGCAATTCAGGCTATGAGTCAACTGAGCAACCATCCCCTAGAGTCCCTAGGAAACAGACTCCCTGGTGAAAGTTTTCCTGTAGGAAGCTTATTAGGCTGAACCTTGGGAATAAAGGAAAACGGGTGGTAGCTAGCCTCACAGAAAACTCTGTAAGTACGATGGCCATTTGGAGAAGATGGGCAGAGGCCAGCTCACCTTGTCACTCTTAAATGTGGGCTACTCTGGGAGAGAGTCATGGCCCTGGATTGCGGAGCTCAGGGAGGAAGACAGCAGGCATTTCTAGCAGCCAGGGCAATGGATGCTGTGGTCAGAAAGGCTAATTGGATCAGTGGATCTTGACATCCACTACAATCCCTGACTCCACAAAGACCAGCAGCTAATATATCCACTTGGGTCATACCTTTTCTTTTAAATTCAGGGTCATATTCATAGCCTTGTCTGGCCTGGAACTTACTTTATAGGACAGACCAACTTTGAACTTTTAGTGATCCTCTTGTCTCTGTCTTCAACCTGCTGTGATGACGTGTGCTAGTTTATTATGCCCGACTGATTTTCATATTATTTAAAACAAAATGCAGGCTTCACAAAAACGTATAGATTTGTTCTCTCTCTGTGTGCTTTTCTCACAATGTTCTGTACACTCACTGGCCTGTAGCTCATGTTTGTAGTAGTCTATGTGTACACATTCACACCCACTCAGCAGTAAATACAGTTTAGAAAGCATATCAGATCGCTTAGCTGTGTCTCATTCTTCCTTCTCCATGGTGCCTTCCCCTTCCCATTTAAGTGAGCACAGTCACATTGTCCAGTGCTTTAGGCTATACACTAGAAAATGGATATCTGAGATTTGGAGTCTCTGAGTGGTTTTATGAAAGCTAAGACAATAGGATGTTGATGATGCTCAACAGTATCATCATCCTCATCCTCCATCATCATCCTTAATTTTTTTAATCTTTAAAGATTTAATTATTTCATTATTGTAAGTTTATGAGTGTTTTGCCTGCGTGTATATATATGTGCACCATGTGTGTGCCTAGTGCTCATGGAGTTTAGGAAAAAGCATTGGAACTCCTAGAACTGGATAATAGCTACAGATAATCTTGATCTGTCATGTGGGTGCTGAGAATCAAGCTTGGGTCCTCTGGAACAATAAGTGCTCTTAACTTCTGAGACAACTCTCCAGCCATTGTTCTTAATTTTTTTGAGACAGAGTCTCACTATATTTCTCAGGCTGTCCTCAAACTCACAATCCTCCTGTTTCAGTCTCTCCAGAGCTGAGATTACAGGCCTTTACCACCATGCCTTTTCTCTTTATTGACTGAGGACATTTTCAATTCTGTGGGCAGATCTGGGGTTGTCAGCAGAAGGCTGGTTAAAAGCTCTGTGTGTGTGTGTGTGTGTGTGTGTGTGTGTGTGTGTGTGTGTGTGTATGTGTGTGTTATCTAAATGCTCATAACACGTGGCTTTTGCTTAGGGCCAGATCATTAAGTTGCCGCTAATGTTTTTTCCTAGTGGGCAAAATGCTGTGAGGTTCATATAAGCATTCCAGGAAACTTTCCAATTATTTTCTTTTTCACATCAATTTAATTAGTGCCATCCTCATCAAACACAGAAAAGGGTAAGAAAAAGTAGTACAGATCCATGGGCTGGGGAGACAGCTTAGCTGCCAAAGTGCTTGCCATACATACACACAGGAAGAATTGAGTTTGGATCTCCATATAAATCCATATAAACAATGGGTGTGGTGGCTCCCAGCTGGAGGGCAGAGAGAGGAGGCTTGATTAGACTTACTAGCCAGCCTAGCTGAATGAATGAGCTTCAAATTCAGTGAAAGGTCCTGTCCCTAAAAGCATTAGGTGGAGTTCAAGGTCATCCTTGGCTACACAAAAAGCTTGATGCCATCCTGGCTTACATGAGACTCTCCTAAAAAATTAATAAAAAAAATGAGCAAGCCAACCAACCAACCAAACAAACAACAACAACCACACAAAGAACCCTAGGATGTTCTTTTACCACAGCACTTTGGTTGTAACTAAATTAGAACCATCACGGAGTATTTTGATTTTCTTAAATTATTCTTCAAATATCTTCCGTAACTATGTTTTTCTCTGACAGACCCAATCAGAGGCAACACTTGAAGTATTTAAAGATTGTAAACACACCTCTACTTATTTTTTTTAATGACTTTGACTTTTTGCAGATATTAGGCCTGTAGTGTTAAAAAAGGTTCTGTGTTCTGTATTTGCCTTTTTACTGATTGTCTGTCTGTCTGTCTGTCTGTCTCTCTCTCTCTGTGTGTGTGTGTGTGTGTGTGTGTGTGTGTGTATGTGTGTGTGTGTGTGTGTGTGTTGGTCTTTGAGACAAGGGTTCTCTATAGCTTTGGAGCCTGTCCTGGATCTTGTGCTGTAGACCAAGATGGCCTGGAACTCACAGAAAACCACCTGTCTCTGTCTCCCTCATGCTGGGATTAAAGGTGTACACTACCACTGCCCAGCTTTACTGACTTGAAAAAAAAATGATTAAAGACCTACTAGTTTAACTACTAAACTTAGTCTTTATAAATTAGCTTAGCACCTGCCAAAATGCTGGACAGATTTGTAGATAACTAGAAGACCCATATCTGAGCCCAGTGATTCTTTGCTGGGGAGTTGTGTCTCCACATTTGGCAAGGCTAGAGGCATTTTGGGAGTCATAAACTTTAGAATCTGGTGGGTACTGGCCGAGGAATTGCTACACTACAGGGGACAGATACCGATAATACAGATGTGTTTGGTGATGATACCAAATGATGATAGTGTTGACACTGAGAAACCTTTTGATGTAGGGTCTGGCATCCAGCTTGCTCAGTCACCTCAGGTGAGTGCCATGTTGTATCTGAGTCCCTCTGGAGGATTATTTCTAGCTTAAACCAAGTAGGAAAAAGCAAACTCTACTCCTTGCTTGGCATCTCTGCAGTGTGGACAGACTGACTTAGGAGCAGTCCTTGCCAAACCTTGAGTTTGAACAGCAGGTCTTATCTGTCTTATCTTTAACATCCTCTTTCACGTGATATAGATAAACTATGCTGGGCCAAACCATACAGGACAGTTTATCTGAGCCATGAGACAAATGGTGTGTGGCTCAACAATGCCACACAGTATTGCCTGTCACTGGCAACTTTCGTGATTGGTTAAAAATAGTGAAAGAGGAGAAAGATTGGGAAAGGAAAATGTCAGCACAAGCACACTCTGCTATTTTGGGGGAGTGAGCAAAGGGGTGGTTCACATAACAGCAAAATAGGTCATCAGAATCATTCTGATGGGCTGAGAGGATAAATCTACATGTTAGGCAAGTAGATGTCTTGCCTAGCATGAATGAGGTCTTGGGTTCAACTCCACATAAAGGCAGTGTGGTAGTAAATACCTGTAATCCCAGCACCTGAGATTTAGAGTCAGGAAGATCCAAAGTTTAAGTCTAGGTTGGGAGACATGACACCTTGTCTTAAAAAAAAAAAAAAAGGGTTTTGAACTAGGCATGGTGGTGTACTCCTGTGATCTTAGCCATCATCAGGCCGAGGCAGAAAGACCAGGGGATCGAGCAGAGGCTACAAACTAGTAACACACTGCATTATAAAAGGCATTCAGTGATCTGAAATGTTTCTGTGAAATGGAAATAATTGAAAAAGTATTACACTGGCATTAAAAAAATATAGCTAGGAAAACTAGGTGACTGCTTGTAAAAATTACATAAAAATTATATGAAATGGCAAAAGTAAAAAACCATGAGGTGGAATGTCCCCTCAGCTCAGGACCCCATAAAGAACAGACAGGGATGATGAGATTTTATATTTAGTGTTGCCTTAGCCCCAAGTCCTTCTGGTTTGGTTCTTAATTTTAACTTTCATTTATAAAAAAAAATAGCTACATTTATATACTTATTGTGTGTGTCGGGTAGAGGACAACTTGTGGAGATCATTTCTTACCTTCCACCATGTAAGCCCTAGGGATTGAGCTCTGGTCACCGGCATGATGGCAGGTGCACCACTCACTTATTGAACCATCTTGACAGCCTTAATGTCAGCCTATTAATAATGCTGTGAAGAATTATTACCATGTTACACAGGAGAACTGAGGCTCAGAGTTAGTAAGGGACTTGTCCCAAATCAAATAGTTCAAGCATGACTGCTCCAGGAGACCGAGAAGAACACTCCAGAGGAACTGGGGAAAGAGTGAGGTGAGAAGCAAAATCAGACAGAAATGACAGCAGATAGAACAAAGGATACAAGCTCCGATGGTCAAAAGATGACTTTTGCCATTGGTCACTTGCACTTCTTCACGCAGAAGCACACTTACTTTTTCTTTTTAATTAAAAAATTCTTTTCATGTAATATACTGTAATCATGTTTTCCCCTCCACCAAATGCCCCCAGGTCCTCCCTACCTCCTTACCCACTCAATTTCGTGTTCTCTCTCTCTCTCTCTCTCTCCTCTCTCTCTCTCTCTCTCTCTCTCTCTCTCTCTCTCTCTCTCTCAACAAAGGAAAAAATCAAAACAACAAATCAGGAAGACAAAAAAATGCCAAAATAAAACAAAATGAAACACAAAGCCCACAAACAAATAAAACATGGAGTTTTTCTTGTGCTGGCCAAAGACTCTTGGGCATGGGCCTGTTCTCCTAGTGATGCTCCATTGGAGAAAACTAGTCTCCCTTTCCTAGCAGGCATCAATTGCAAACAGCTTCATGGCTATGGATGGGTCTTTGTGTCTACTCCTCCTCCTCAGTGGTGTGCTATCACAGTCTCTGTGAATTCATTTGTGGATCATGCCTGCTGTGTCTAGAAGGCAATCACCCACCACTTATGGCTCTTACAGTCTTTCTACTTCCTTTCCTGAGTAGATCCCTGATCCTTGAATGGAGGGGTTTGATTAGACATCCTGTTTAGGGCTGAGTGCTCCAAAGTCCCTCACTCTCTGCACATTGTCCAAGTGTGTGTCTCTGTGCTAATTACCATTCACTGAAATCATCCATCTCTGATGAGGACTGTATAAGATGAATTGCTAAACAGTCTTATTAATAAAACCTGGAGCCAGATACTGGGGTGAATGCTAAAAGATCAGAGGAATAGACCAAGCCACAGCTAACCTCACCTCGACAACTCCTCAGCTGATCCTATTTCCACGAATCCTCAGACTGAATGCCTCTGAGTCCTCACCCAAAAGTGTCTCAGCTGAACTGATGCTAAAAGTCTGAATGCTTAAAAGCCTCTAGTTCCTGGTCTTCATGCCTTATATACTTTTCTGCTTCCTGCCATCATTTCCTGGGATTAAATGTGTGTCTTTCCCAAGCAAAGACATGAGATCTCAAGTCCTGGGATTAAAGGTATGTACCACCACTGCCTGGCTCTGTTTCCAGGGTAACCTTGAAATCACGGAGATTCAAACAGATCTCTGTCTCCCGAGTGATAGGATTAAAGACATGTGCCACCACTGTCTGGCCTCTATGTCTAATCTAGAGGCTGTTCTGTCCTCTGGCCCCAGATAAGTTTTATTAGAGTAGACAATAAATTGGGGAACACAATATATTGGGGGACACAATATATCACCACATTTGCCCTTTTCTTGTCTAAAATGATAAAAGAAAGTTATAACTAATATAAGAAAAACTATATCTAATAAGTACAATAAGTTTATACAATATATACAGTCAAGATTTACATTAACAATGTCTAGTCCATTAACAGGGTTGCACAGCGCACTGACTTCTGAGTATAACAGAAGTCAGTAGGAGTCATTTTATTGCCATGTTCCTTTATCAGAATAACAGTAGTAGGTTTTCCCCTAAGACCATGACTTTTCTAATCTCTGGTTCTTGGCACTTTAGCAAGTGTCAGGCATAGGTTCCATCTTGTGGAGTGGGCCTTAAATCCAATTCCATGTTGTGGTTTCCCTGTATTCAGTGAAGACAGTAAGCAAGTATTTAACAACTGCTGAGCAGGCCAGTGCTTAAGCCCTTGGGGTACAAAGAAGAACACATAGAGGTTCTAGCCTAAAGGACTTCCTGGATTGGTGAGTCTGGTATGCCCTCTGTCCTTTTTTTCTGGGGATACTCCAAGACATCTAAAGACAAATGCAAAAGAAGTGAAGGCCATAAATGATAATTAATAAAGAATTAATAATAAATAAATAATGTCTGGATTTGTTTCCTATTAGTGTGATAAAATACTCCAACAGAAGCAACTTTGAGAAAGTGCTTATTTAACTCACAATCTGTCATGGAGGAAAGTCAACTACAAAGAATTTGAAGTAGACAAGCACATACTATATCCACATTCAGGTAGCAGAGAAAAAAAAAATCAATGCTTGCTGATTCTCAGTTCTGCTTCACCATTCACACGGTCCAGGAACCCAGTCAGGAAATGACGTCACCCATAGTGGTTGGGTCTTCCCGCCTCAATTAATGTAAAAAAATCAAGATGATTTTTCACAGGCATGCCCAGAGGCCCAACTCTTTTTTTTTGTTTTGTTTTGTTTTGTTTTTTTGAGACAGGGTTTCTCTGTGTAGCTTTGCGCCTTTCCCGAAACTCACTTGGTAGCCCAGGCTGGCCTCGAACTCACAAAGATCTGCCTGGCTCTGCCTCTCTAGTGCTGGGATTAAAGGCGTGTGCCACCACCACCAGGCAGAGGCCCAACTCTTAAGTCAGTCTAGATCCTGGCAAGTTAACACCACCAACTATCCCAGTAAGAGATGCTCTGACATTGGACACAGTATGGGAAGTCCATGAAGCAAGAGCTGGACATGGAGTCTTTGAAGACACAGGCTGAGACAATGAGTGGTCAAGTCATCAGAGACATTGCTCTCAGAATGCAGCTCCCTGGGAAAGAGGAAGGGCAACATTTAAGTGTCCCTCTCATTTGGACAATATCCAGTGCTTTGCAAAAGACTTTTCATGTGTATAGTTATGGTGTCCAGAACAACCCCAAAGACAGTTGCTTTCACGTATTCATTCATTTCTGTATTCTCTCCCATGCAAAATGGGAAAGGTGCATGTATCAACAACCTATGGCAGAAATGGTGAGTGTGGCTTCTGGGGGTTTGGTCAGAAAAAGTATCGTGGTTTCTGCCTTTCTATCACTTGGATTACTTGCTGTGGTAGAGGTCAGGAGTCATTTTATGAAGGTCATCATTGCCATGTCTTCAATCATAATAATGTAATAATGTACTTTTTTTTTTTTTTTTTTTTTTTTTTTACTGAGCTGAGGATCGAACCCAGGGCTTTGTGCTTGCTAGGCAAGCACTCTACCACTGAGCTAAATCCCCAACCAATAATGTACATTTTGTATATTTATATATTTTAAGTAACCAAACAATTCTCTTTTATATATTAATTTTTAAAAATAAAATATAATTGCATCATTTTCTCCTTCCTCTTCCTCCCTCCAGCCCCCACCGCCATGTCTTTTTCCCTAACCTTTCCCATGTCCCTCCCTTTACTCCCTCCCAAATTCATACTCTTTTTCTTTGATTATTTTTATGAGTATATGCATAAACATATAAATACAACCTGCTGAGCCCATTTAGTGTTGCTTGTGTGTATGGTATCAAGACTGACTGACCATTTTGTATTAGATAACCAATTAGAGCCTTATTCCTGTAGAAGACTAATTTTCTCTCTCTCACTAGCAATGAGTCACCTGTAGTTTATTGTCTTAGGGTGGGATCCTGTGAGATTTCCCTCTTCCACATTAGCAGGTCTATTGGAGTTACCATTGTTTTGGTAGCCATGTTGTTGAGGTATTACAAGGTATAGCTTTCCTGTCATTTCTAAGAGATACAGTCTCACAAATGACCTCCTCATCCTCTAGCTGTTAAAATCTTTTCACCCTCTCTTGTAATGGTCTCTGAGCCTTATGTACAATTGTGTCATAGGTGTACCCACTGGGGCTGCATAGTCCATGATCAGTTGATATCTGGTTTTAACTAACTGTGGATTTCTGCAGTGGTCTCCATCTACTGCAGAGAGAAGCTTCTTTGATGAAAGGTGAGAGCTACATCTATCTATGAATATTAGGAAAAGTTTTAGAACGCAATTAAGAATCATGCTGGCTTAGTAAAGTGGCAGCAATAGGTTCCCCTCTAAGATCCACAACTTTATTAGCCCTAGGAGGCTGGCTGGATTTCCAGTACTAAGCATGATTTCTTTCTTGTTAAGTGGGCCCTAAGTCCAATTAGAAAGCTGTTGGTTACCACCATGTGGGGAGTGCCACTATTGCCATGTTGGTCATCATTGTGGTTCATAGGAATCAAGCATTTCTTAGGCCAAACACAAGGTTAAAACTTGACTTTTCTTTTCCTTTTTTAAAAATTTATTTATTTATTTTTTAGCTAGTTTACCTTTGTAGCTTAGTCTGGCTTTAAACTACTGATCCTCCTGCCTCAGACTACCAAATTCTGGGATTACAAGCATGTACCAATACTCCTGGCTAAAAAAATCTCAAAAAATACCAAAGATACTCAGTATCACTATATTCCCTGAAATACAGTTCACCAGAGATGGTCCATTAGTATCACATAGAAGGTAAAGGGCTAATTAAACAGGCAGAGATGGCTGGGCAGTGGTGGCACACAACTTTAATTCCAGCGCTTGGGAGGCAGAGCCAAGTGGATCTCTGTGAGTTTGAGGCCAGCCTGGTCTCCAAAGCGAGTTCTAGGAAAGATGCAAAGCTACACAGAGAAACCCTGTCTGGGAAAAAAAAAAAAAAAAAAAAAAAAGCAGAGATCTTTGGATCCATTTTAAATGCCTGTGCACATTACAACATAAGCAATGAAAAATTATCTAACAACTCCATACAGTCATACACTAAGTTATTTTAGATTTATCAATATTGTAAATAATTGTGATTTTTGTTTGTTTGTTTGTTTGTTTTATCGAGATAGGATTTCTCTGTGTATCTTTGCACTTTTCCTGGAACTTACTCTGTAGCCCAGGCTAGCCTTGAACTCACAAAGATCCTCTTGGCTCTGCCTCCCGAGTGCTGGGATTAAAGGTGTGTGCCACCACCACCCAGCTTGGGATATTATAAAAATGGGGCCATCAGAGAACATCACTGGATTCATATTTTCATCTTATGTCATTGCATCTACAGAGCCTCTAGATAAACATCTCCGAGTCTATTGTTGGTTTTTTGCTTTTTGCTTTCATTTTTTTTTTGTTGTTGTTGTTTGTTTTTTCAAGATAGGGTTTCTCTGTGTAGCTTTGCATCTTTCCTGGAGCTCCCTTTGGAAACCAGGCTGGCCTCGAACTCGCAGAGATCTGCCTGCCTCTGCCTCCGGAGTGCTGGGATTGCAGGCGAGCGCCACCACTGCCCGGCTCCGAATCTAATTGTTAAGACAAAGTTTATGCCTTGAAAAATTCCCTCAGCAGCAGCAAATGCGGAACGCTTTGGTGAACACTGCCGTGACTTATGAACAAAATGAGACTCTAAGAACTTAAATGACTTCTCCAAGTCCCACAGCTGACACATGGCAGAACTGACCTTCCAACCCAGCTGTCATTGCTTGCTCAGCTGTACCAGGTGTCAGGACAAGCTACAGGATGTCCACAAAGAGAGGCTGTCAAGGAAGGTCAAGGACTCTCCCGGGTTCCCTCCTCATCTTGCTCTTGGGCTGCTGCTGACCTTGAGCTGCAGGCGGATCTTGACATTTGAAAATCAATAGAATCGGGTGGAGCTGCGAAGGCTCCAGTCTTTCAGAAGAAGCCTCAGCACACCCAGAAGTGACTGTGTCATGAGCTCTTCAAGCAGCCTGGGATGGCAGCAGGCTGACTCCTCACTTTCATTGTCACACTGTCCCAGTCCCTGACTCTCAACTTAGGCTCTCAGGAGGAGAGCCTGAGCCTGACTTGATAAAGAAGTACCAGGCAAGGATGTTCTTTCCTTTCCTCTCTTTTCCGTAAGAAGGTCATGTTTGAGGTTGGGGATTTAGCTCAGTGGTAGAGAGCTTGCCTAGCAAGTGCAAGGCCCTGGGTTTGGTCCTCAGCTCTGGAAAAAAAAAAAGAAGAGGTCATGTTTAATAGGCTGGTTTCCATGGGGGGAAAGTAACTTCCAAGGGCTCTGGGATTACCGGATGTTTATTATAAAAGGAGTGATTTTCCTTTTCCATATTCATACATGGACAGTTCTCATAAAGTGGATAGTATGTGAGCAAGAGAGCACACACATATACATACATGTATACACAGGCATACACATGTACAAAAATGCATGTAAAAGATGCACACAGACGTATGAACACACACACACACACACACACACAACACATGTTCATCCCCTCCCATCACATGTAAAATTACACCCAGAAGGGTTTTCCCCAATAAACCATCCATAAACATGTGCCATTTACATGTAATTGAGCTGGGCCAGTGTGAGATGGCTCAGTGGGTAAAGATGCTTTCTGCTAACCCGATGACCTAAGTTTGATTCCCGAGACCCACAAGGTAAAAGAAAAGAACCAACTGCCTTGAGTTGTCCTTTGACCACACACACACACACACACACACACACACACACACACACCAGTGTGTATGCACATACTCACACACACTAAACACACAAATAAAATGTTTAAAAAAATTATAGTAGAGCTGATGGCTGAGATCATCACAACTGCAGGATACAAAACATGCACATCCTAATTAAGCTCATCCCTAAAGACAGCCCGGAAATTGTAGGTTTTACCTGGAGCTGGGATCAGTGAGCATTTATGGGCTGATAACAAATTGCCATGTTCCCAGGTACACAGTCGGAAGTGGCCTTGACCAGATTGGGAAGAAGACCCTTAGAGGATTTGTGGCCTCTCCGCCCTTTGAGAGCAGGCTAGGCTTTGTTTGAGGTTTGCTGAAGCTGTGAGGAGTTTTCGCCAGCAGGGCTTCTGAGAACTTCGGCTGAGCCACCTCAGCTTGCACAGCTTCTTAGTATCAATACAGGATTTGGAAGAACACACACAATGGGCTCTGTCTACATCCGGGAAACAAGCTTCAGCTACTAGAAATCACCTGGCTCCTGCTAGCCATAACGATCCAGCGTGTGTCCTGAGAAAGACAACTTCATTCCCCTGGTCTATGACAGCACAGCACTTGTCCCCAGGAGGACGTTATGGGTAGGTGGTTGCACAGGACCCCCACTCAGCAAGACTGCCATCTGGTTTAATGCTCTGAGGTAGCCACCTGAAAACTATTAATAGATGAATAAGTAACGGTATGTTTCCATTTTGTACGGGGGGGGGGGGGGGGGGGGACCTGCAAATTATGTATCCCATCCTTTTGAACCCTCTGCCCTTTGTGTGGAGTGTGCTTTGTGGAGACTCTCTCCCACCATAATGGTCTAAGAGATTAAGGTCTACTTTCTTCATCTTCCCTGCTTTCTTCTTCCTCTTCTTCTTTTTTTTTTTTTTTTTTTGAGCTGAGGATCGAACCCAGAGCCTTTCGCTTGCTGGGCAAGCACTCCACCACTGAGCTAAATCCCCAACCTCCTCCTCTTTATCTTTCTATTCTCTAAAGAAGGTGTGTGAGCCAAGTGGAGGTGGCACACACCTTTAATCTCAGTAGTTGGGAGGCAGAGGCAGGCAGATCTCTGTGAGTTCGAGGCCAGCCTGGTCTGGTCTACAGAGTGAGATTCACGACAGGCACTAAAACTACATAGAGAAACCCTGTCTCGAAAAGCAAAAAAAAAAAAAAAAAGGTGTGTTTGAGGAGGAGGGGAATTTACTTAACCAAGGGCAATTTACTAACGGTCACAGCACTGAGGAGTACGACTACACCTCTTTCTGCCAGCAAACATTAACCGTCTTAGGGAGGAGAAAGGGCTTAGCTTCTCCATGATCCATGACAGGATATCGATAGGCATGCCTGCGAAGGTAGACACTGCTACTCTGGGTTCATGAGCACAATGACCGAGTCATGGCCAAAAGAAGACAGTTTTTCACGATACCCTTCCTTGCTTTCTCTGGCTCTGATTTTCTTTCTGCTCCCACTCAGATGTTCTCTGAGCCTTGAATGGGGTGACACAGGTGTCCTGTTTTTAATGCTGAGCACCCAACAGTCATTATTCACGGTGCTTTGAGTAGTTAGGAGTCTCTGCACTGATTATCACTCCCTGCAAATAGAGGTGCCTCTGGTTAGGACTGAGACCAGCACTCATCTATCATATAACAAATATTTTTTATTTCATGTAATTTATTTATTTATGGTGGGGTAGGGCCAAGACTCAGGTCTTCAGGCTCTACAGCAAGTGCCCTTTCTGGATGAGCCATTTTGGTGGCCTTAACCTAATATACTGGAAAGTACTTTGATACTATGTTAGTCTAGAACTTCCTTACTTTTGTCCTCTTATTAAAATGGCTGTGAGGTTCTCCCTTTTAAATGAAGAAATCAGAATGAGGGGTGTCTTATTTACTGTTCTATTGCTGTGAAGAGGCACCATAACCAAAGTAACTCTTATAAAGAAAACATTTAATTGGAGGCTTGCTTGCTGTTTAGAGGGTCAGTCTATGATCATCATAATGGGAAGCAAGCAAGCACGGCACTGAAGCTGTAAGTGAAAGCTTTACATCTTGATCTACAGGCAGTAAGTAGAGAGAGAAAGACTGGACCTGGCAGGGCATTTAAACCTCAAAGCCTAACTCCTGTGACACACCTCCAGGAAGGCCACACCTCCTCCAACAAGGACACACCTCCTAATCCTTCCCAAACAGTTCCACTGACAGAGGACCAAGCATTCAAGCATATGAGCCTACGGGGGTAATTCTCATTTCAGTCATCCAAGGGGCCAATGAGATGGTTCTGTGGATGAAGGAGCTTGCTATCAAACCTGACAACCTGAATATGATTCCTGGAACCCATGTAGTTGAAGGAAAGAACTGATTCCAGGAAATTTTCCTGTGACCTTCACAACATGCTATGACGCATATACACACCCATCTACTGACTAAGTAAATACATGTAAAAGAATTTATTTCATTAAGAAATCAAGGTAAGGAAAATACCAGAAAGCTAAGGACAATATTAATTACTAAAAACAGAGTCATGAAGTCTTACATGCCTGCTGTAGGTGGGATGAAACTTGTCTTAGAGCTTTCTAGCTGCTAGAGAAAGAGGAAAACATTTTCAGTTATTTGTTCTTAATACCTCCAGAGCTTAAAATAAAATCAATGTATTAAGAATAATACAATAATTGCAGCCTCTGTGCTCAAAGACAGAGTTATTTGGCAATGAGATAGAAGTTTTTCTCATGAATTGCCATAAAGGTAACTTTAATGAACTGATGGTTCTTAATGATATCCTTATTATGCAGCATTATATAGCAGGAGGTATATTTTAGACTATATGTAAAAATTACTAACAATGTAGGAAAACAAAATGATAATGTGTTCCACTGATAGTTAAAGGTTGAGATTAATTACAATTTGAGTTTAATTGTAATTATTAGGGCTGGGAATGTAACTCAGCATGCACAAGGTCATGGATTTGAAGGCAAGAACTATGATAACAACAATAACAGCAGCCAGTCGGGCGGTGGTGGTACACACCTTTAATCCCAGCACCCGAGAGGCAGAGGCAGTCCGATATTTGTGAGTTTGAGGCCAGCCTGGGCTACAGAGTGAGATCCAGGAAAGGCACAAAGCTACACAGGGAAACCCTGTCTCGTCTCGAAACACACACACACACACACACACACACACACACACAAAAAAAAAAAAAAAAAAAAAAAAAAAAAAAAAAAAAAAAAAAAAACAACAAAAAAAAACAACTAGCAGCCAAAGAGAATTGTGATTTTTATCAGTTAAGACAAGGAAAGCAATGCCACTATAACAAAAAACTCTGAAATCTTCCTGACACACAATAAAGTTCCATTTCTTCCTTGTCATGTGTATTTCCCTTGGGCTAACTATGTGTCTGGTTTTTTTTGTTTGTTTGTTTGTTTTTTTTTTGTTGTTGTTTTTTAAGAGCTGAGGATCGAATCCAGGGCCTTGTGCTTGCTAGACAAGCACTCTATCACTGAGCTAAATCCCCAACCCTTAGGCTTTTTTTTTTTTTTTTTTTTTTTTTCCTGGATCTTGCTCTGTAGACCAGGCTGGCCTCGAACTCACAAAGATCCACCTGGCTCTGCCTCCAGAGTGCTGGGATTACAGGCGTGCACCACCACTGCCCAGCTATGTGTCTGTTTTGTGTCCTCTTCAGCCAGGACACAGGGATGATGCTCCAGATTGCCACGGACTGTCAGACAGGAAATAAGGTGGCACATCCATGGGGGCACATGTACTGCATCTGAAAACATTTGCCTCCAAACATCAAATCTTGGGTCTCCTCACCTTCTTTGCCAAAGCAAGTCAGAGGGCACACCTAGCAAAGGGGGATGGGCAAGTTAACCCTACCACATTCCAACAGTGTGAAGAACTGGAAATATTTAGAGTACACACCACATGGCTATATTCAGGGAGCTATCTATTCTCTCTCTCTCTCTCTCTCTCTCTCTCTCTCTCTCTCTCTCATCTGTCTGTCATCTAGCTAGCTAGCTATCATCTATCTGCCTATTATCTACTTACCTACCTACCAGCCTGTCCTCTATGATCTAACACAGTGCTGGGGAATCAAGTCCAGAGCCTAAGCAAGCTAGGCATGTCCAATAGCATAGAGAATGCTGCCTCCACAGAATAATTTGTTTAAATGAAGATATTAATTCTCTATTACTATGTAATAAATATCCCCACTACGAGTGAGTGAAAGCATGTAAATAGTGAGTAGGTGAATATATTCTTAAAATTCTTTTTAAGCATTTTAAGCAGAGAACTAAGTATGATGGTGTGCACCTATAATTTAAAGTTTTAGGAGGTGGATGTAGGCAGATGGCGAGTTCAAGAACTGCTTCAACTACATAGTAAGTATAAAGTTAGCCTGGACTATATAAGACTGCATTTCAAAATGTGTGTGGGGGGGGGGGGGGGCTGTTTAAAGCAAGGTATAGCACCACATGCCTAGAATTCCAGCTACTCTGGAGGGCAAGGCAAGAGGATCATGAGCTTGAGGTCAGCTTTGGCTACAAACAACAGCTTCGAAACACCAGAAATTTCAGTGTATGCCTTTTCCCAGCTCACCAGCCTGCTTCTATTCCCAGGAGTGCTGTTAATAAACTGTCTAAATTCGACTACATTTAAAATTATATGTGTATATAATTACTGAAACTGTGATTTTTGCTATATTGCCCAAGCTAATCTCAAACTCATGGAGTCACAGGATCCTCCTGCTCAGTCTTCAGAATAGCTGGGACGATAGGCATGTGCTACTATTCCCAGCAACCTACGGTTTCTTTTATCGAACATCTTTTTTTTTTTTTTTTTTTTTTTTCTGGACACCAGTGAAATCCTAAAGATACATTGGTGAATGATGATGACATCATCTTTCTCTGCAAGAAATTTTCAGCTTGAGAAAGGCCACCAGCACACGGAAGACATGGGCACCAGCCAGAGGAGAGCTTGAGACGCCCCAGTCTAACAGGCAAGCCAAGAACTCCTTCTTTTGCTCTACTCCAGATCTCTTATCCTCATTATTTTTTACCATCCACTAAATCCTGCCACCACCTTTCAGATCTCAAACGCTTTGAAAGAACAATCTACAGCTTGCGTTTGAAAGAATCCCATAACCTGCTTTCCGGCAAGAGGCAAGAAGAATGCTCCTGACTCAGTGGGCTTTTACCCAATAGCACGAGGAATCAACCGAGCCCCTGTTCTCAGGGACTTAACACCCTGGCTAGAACATCTCCAATTAATCATAGTCAGCAACAGTGAGATGTCAATTCCAGCTCCGAGGTTTCCGTAACCGGGATATACAGGCATCAGGTGGCACACACGCTTTTAAATTTTAATGGTAGTGTAACTTTAGTGAGGACGAGGGAATAAATGGAACCAGCACCCAGACTCTATGTTGAATGTTCACATGTTCATTCATTCATTTCACAGATATGTATTGACTGTGACCCTGGCTCATACTGTTCTAGTCCCTGGAAATCTGACAGTGGGCAAACAGCCCCAAGTCTCTGTTTTCACAGAGTCTGCATTAGATTCAAATAATTTATAGACATGCTAAAGCAAGATGCTTTTTAAGGAAAGAAATCCACAACCATCACAAAATTGGGAAATATTGGGGGTAATCTGGAGCCAGCTTTTTTTTTTTTTTTTTTTTTGCAGTCTTATGTCTTTCTTTTTTCATTTTTTTAATTATTAAGAGATTTTCTATTCATTTTTACATACCAACCACAGGTTCCCCTGCCCTCCCTCCTCCCACCCTTCAGCTCCCCCCCCCCATTCCCATCTCCAAGGCAAGGTCTCCCATGGGGAGTCAGCAGAACCTGGTACATTCAGTTGAGGCAGGTCCAGGCCCCTTCTCCCTGCACCAAGGCTACACAAAGTGTCCCACCAAAGGCACTAGGTTCCAAAAAGCCTTGGAGCCAGCAGGGCAGTGGTAGCACACGCCTTTAATCCCAGCACTCGGGGGAGGCAGAGGCAGGCGGATCTCTGTGAGTTCGAGGCCAGCCTGGGCTACAGAGTGAGATCCAGGAAAGGCACCAAAACTACACAGAGAAACCCTGTCTCAAAAACAAAATAAAACAAAAAACAAAAAACAAAACCAAAAAACCACCCACCCCCCCACACACAAAAGCCATGGAGCCAGCTCTTATTGGAAGGGTGACTTTGGACCAGTTTCTTCCTTCCTTCATTCCTTCCTCTCTCTCTCTCTCTCTCTCTCTCTCTCTCTCTCTCTCTCTCTCTCTTTCTTTCTTTTTTTGAGACAGGGTTTCTCTGCATACCTTTTGGAGCCTGTCCTGGAACTCACTTTGTAGACTTTGTAGACATTTTGCTGGCCTGAAACTCACAGAGATCCACCTGCCTCTGCCTCCCGAGTGCTGGGATTAAAAGTGTACACCACCATTGCCCGGCCTGGACCAGTTTCTTAATCTTTCCGTGCCTTAGTTTCCCCTTTAAAAACATAATGATAGGAAGAGTCTCCACATTGCTTGAGTTGCAATAACCGTTGTATGAGCTGACTGTGTGTCACGCACAAAGGGCTGAGCACATAGCAAGCATCCCTGAAGTATTTGTTCACTTGGCTTCAAGCTCAGGATGAAAGTTGTGAAGATGAAGGGATGACTCAGTTCTGGGAAGCTCAGCCCAGGATCTTCCCAAGCACCCAAGGAACTTGTTAAGATGAGCCTTTCCCAGGCTCCACCCTAGAGAATTTGACCTAGTAGATTTGGGGCTAGGCCCAGGTTTTAACATCCTCCCCTCCTCTGCTTTTATGTGAGCTATTCAGGGCTGCTTTAGGGTTCACATCCCACCCCCCACCCCCCCCCCCCCCCCCACAGACGAGGATAGAGTTCCTTCCTTGATGCTGTGATATTTTGGAGAATGCGCTAATAGGCCAATAGTTGCATTTAAGAGGTGCCTGGCAGAGATAGCAGCAGGTACAAAGAGGCAGAAAGGAACAGGTTTGTTCATGAAAGTTCAAGAAGCTTGCCGTGAGTTGGGGGGGGGGGGGTCCAGTATGTGAGGCTATTTCATGTCTCTGCTTTGAGGGTATTTTGCAGCTTGTCCTCAGCACACAGAACATGCTGAATCAAGCCTCATGGAAATGTGCCAATGAAGAGTAGTTTTCAATTTTGAATAGTTTGTATTTTCAGACTTAAATGATCACATCTAGAAACTCAAAGCAACTACCAAAAACAAAAAACAAAAAACCTCCAAAGCAATCTTCCAAATGATTGGCAGAGTAACAGTACCTTCCTCTTTATCAGCAGTCCCTACCCATACCCACCCCAGTTATTTCAGGGGGGATTCAGGGACTTAGAGGAAATAGCAGAGTAAGCCAAGTGGGATGGCTCTTCCAGCATTGGGGAGGTTGAGACAGGAGAATTACCCTGAGTTCACAGCCAGCATATGAGTTACAGTGAAATCCTGTCACAAAATAAAATTTAAAATAGCCCTTTCAAAAGAAGAAGAGAAAATAACAGAACATACCCAATGGCCTTGTGTATTTGGGGAAAGGCTAACTGGGGAGTCTGTCGAAGAATCAAAACTCCCCGAGAGTCACTTTCCTAATCCTGTGGCAGAGTAAAGGCAATGTATGCTGGAATCTGATGGACCCAGCTTTGATGTCTGACTCCACCTTGGATTAGCTTCATGACCTCTGACAAACCATGAAGAGAATCCTAGAAAGAGTGGGTGACATTCACATGAGACATGTACGGCACATAGATGTCTGGCACATGGGAGAAGCCTAACTAGTGGCTGCCAGGTTTTCATTAGCAGTAAGCTGACATCCAAAAACCAAAAAAGAGGAAGACTCAAGAGCGAGTTGAGATGAGGAACCTTTTTGCTTGCGACTTGTGGCTAAGATATTTGACTAAGGGATGCAGATTTAGTTCAGCTTTCTGGAAACCCTGAAAGCCCAGAGAGATGGGATGAGGAGAGTTGAAAAACAGAGTGCTCCCAGCTGGTGGGATGCACAGAGAGAGAGAGAGAGAGAAAGTAAGAGAGAGAATGAGATGGTGGTGGTGATGGGATCTGAGCTGCTGTCAAGCCCTGACATTCGTGGCTACCAGGAGGAGGAAAAGAGAAGAGGAGGTGTTGGTGGGTAGAGAGTGGGAAGAGAAAGCAAAGTCAAAAAGGGAAGGAAGGGAGCTTGGGTGTGGTTTGATGTGCAAAGGATCTCAAGCAGGAAGGAAACTTCTTCCAACAATCTGAGCTCCTTTACCCTCATGAAGAAGTCTAACCTAGATGATGAAATTGGTGATGGTGGTGGTGGTGGTAGTGATGGTGATGATTTGCTTTGGAGCCAGGGTCTTGTTACAAAGTCCCCACTGGCCTGGGACTCACCATGTAATTCAGGTTGACCTTGAACTCCCAGCAATCCTCCTGCCTCCAGTTCTGAGTTTCAACTTAAACCCCAGAGGCTCTTCCATCTGCACAGGATGGAATTGTCCTCCCAAAATCATGTCCACCAGGAGCTTCAGAATACTATGTTGTTAGAAACCACATCTTTGCAGACAGAATTTGTTAA
Organism: Onychomys torridus; assembly: GCF_903995425.1. Lineage (NCBI taxonomy): Eukaryota > Metazoa > Chordata > Mammalia > Rodentia > Cricetidae > Onychomys > Onychomys torridus. Next base: position 27,895,181 of record NC_050458.1, on the reverse strand, counting down.
AATGCTAGATGGGGGTGGATCCTAAATCTTATGGTCCCAAGTCTGCAGTAAGAGAGGGGTCTCAGCTGGGAAAATGGCTCAAGTCAGTATGTAAAGTGCTTGAAACTTCACACCATAAGGACTTGAACTTTATGCCCAGGACTTATAAAAATGTTGGGTGTGTTGGTGTCAGTTTCTCACACAGCACTGGAAGGCACAACCAGGAAGATCTGTGGAACTGTCTAGTCTGCTGTGATATCCTAATTGTTGAGCTCTAAGCCAACGAGGAATCCTGTCTCTAAGGAGGTAGATGGCATTACTGAGGATGATGCCTAAGCTTGTCCTCTGGCCTCCATGAGCATGTACACACATGCACGAATACTCACACACAACATGCAATGCATACACAGATGATAACATACAGATGCGCGCGTACGCATCTAAGCATAAAAAGGGAGGCTATTCCGTATGGCCACACAGACTGGGAAGAAGGTAATGAGGACAAGGCAGCTATAGCTCGTCAAGGAGAGCAGAGGATTGCTGGTATCCTGCTGAAGCTACAGGAGGCAGGAAGGACCCTCCCTTGGAAAGGATACCTTTATTCCTGACTTCTACTCTGTAGAACTATACGAAAAAAAAACACAGTTGGTATAAGTCAGCCAAAGTTGGTAATGTGCTAAGGAGAGGGGGGATACTAGGAAATTAACATACCATCTTAACGGAAAGACGGAACCAGGCACTCCTTACTTCATAGCACTGTGCTTATGGTGGCGTGTGCGCAACTGAACTGTGTCCTCTCATCTGCCAGGGTTCTGTGGGAACTGAGGTGAAGTACCCATTTATACAGAGGCAGATGCAGTTTGGATCCAAGAGAAAATTATGAAAGAGCAGTACAATCCTCTGTCAGAAGACTTAGGGAAGCCAGGAACAGTGGCCCAGCCTGTAATCTGAGCCCTTGGGAAGTAGAGGAAGGAGGATCTGTGTCTACAAAGAGAGTTCAAGGCCAACCTAGAAGACAGGAGATGCCTATCTCACAAACAAACCAACAAATCCAAAACAAACAAAAAAAAATCACTTAGCAGATGTAAGAGACCAGGGGTGGGGATTGGGGATTTAGCTCAGTGGTAGAATGCTTGTCTAGCAAGCACAAGGTCCTGGGTTCGGTCCTCAGGTCTGGAAAAAAAAAAAAAGGACCAGGGTTACTCAAAAGGTGGCTTAGTAGTGGCATAAATTAACTCTGATAAGGTTTTGAAAGATTTGGAAGAACATAGGCTTGTTATTATTAGGGTCTCAATACCTTGCATATGCTTGCCCTGAGGTTTGTGTATTCCTGAGCCTGTGTCCTTTCCCCTATGAAATGGTGAACGTGGGTTGGGGATTTAGCTCAGTGGTAGAGTGCTTAGGCAAGCGCAAGGCCCTGGGTTCGATCTTCAGCTCAAAAAAAAAAAAAAATTCAGGGGAAATGGTGAACCTATATCCTCATTTATCTAGGAAGTTGAAGACCTAAATGTTTAAAATGACCTCTTTCACTTTCAAAGGTGTCCTGGTTTGTAGTAAAAATAGGTGAGGCGGTTTTTGACTTGTTACTTTTTAGAGTTGAAATTGTAACATGTTAACTATATATTTCAAAAAACAATTTCCCCGTAAGATTCTGCTTTTCAGCCTTCCCATTTCCAGGGTGTTCTGTTATTTCAGAACCATCTGAATTGGGTGTCACTGAGACATTTCCAGGCATTGCATGCTAGGGATCTGAAAGCAGGTTTTTGGTGTCAGCCAAAGCTGGGATTGTATGACATCATTAGCAATGTGACCTTGGCATTTGATGAACAACCACTCTATTTCTGAAGACCATATTTTTTTTTTTATGAATGCAATTAAACTAAGCGTATTGTGCAATCCATGGAATTACTAAGATGATGATGATTCATGCAAACTCCCCCAACCCCCCCCCCCCCCAACCAAACAAACCAACAAAAAAGTACCTTAGAACAACATTGGCCACAAAATACAGATTGCTCAAGTAGTCGTCTGAATGGCTCTAAGAATTTGTGTTTCAACTGTTCAAAGCTTATTTGGGTTTGAAGTAAACTTCTAGTCAGTGGGAGCAGAAACTCTGCAGTAGAAGTCAAGACACTACCCAGCCCAGACCACCCACCATCAGCTCTGTCTGTGGGAAGACCTTCAGGACACACGAACCCTTACTGAAGATAGTGCAAGAACAAACTGTGCAAGCTGAGGAACAAACAACACTGGCTGAAAACAAGCCTTGGACCAGGAACCTGTGTGCGGTGCTGTGCCATGACCTTTCATATTCCTGCCTCTCTCAAAGCATTCGTCTTGCCCTGGAGCAAGGCACTGCAGTGAAAATGCGAGGAACGGGTGAGGGGGGAGCAACTGGAGAGATGGCTTCATGGTTAAGAGTACCGGCTGTTCTTCCAGAGGACCCAGGTTCAATTCCCAGCACCCACATGGCAGCTCACAATTGTCTATCACTCCAAGATCTGACACCCTCACACAGACATATATGCAGGCAAAATGCCAATGCACATAAAAAAAATAAATTAATTAAAATTAAAAATAAAAAAAGAAAAAGAAAATGTGAGGGACGTTCTGCCTCCTTCAGGACTTTTTAGTTGGAATGAACAGACAGTCCCCCTGGTTCATTCAGTACTGGAAGAAGTTTGTTCAAAGGCACTAGTGACTTCCAGAATGGTGGAGTCAGGGGAGTTAGGCTTAGAGTGGGCATTGCCAGGTGTTAAGAGAGCTGCACAATTTGGCGTCTCCAGGGATCCATCAGAAAGGGTATGTTTGGACTGTCGGGTTCTGCCCAGAGCTCACCCCAGGGAGGTGTGTTGTCTTTGTCTGGCAGTGCTTTTGCTTTGTTGTGTGTTGAGGTTTGAATCCAGTACCTAGAACTTGCTAAGCACAGATTTTATCGTTGAGGGGCATCTTCAGCACTCAGTCACCCTAGTGAAGATTCAAGTCAGTTTGTTGTTTGCTGGACAACTCCCGGTTAAAGGAGGACATGGTGCTTTCTCAGGCTGGCCCAGCTCACTCCCACTTTGGCAAGAGAAAATGCCAAAAGGAGGGATTCTGCACAGAGCTCAGCTGGTAGGGTGCTTGCTAGCATGTTCAATGTTTAGGACTGCAGGAAGGGTTGGGTGTGGTAGTGTATGCCTATAATGCCAGCACTGACCTGTAATCCTAGTACTCAGGAGATGAAGATAGGAAGAGCAGGAGTTCAAGTTTGTCCTTGACTATGTAGACAATTTGAGAATAGCCTGAGACACATGCGTCTTTGTTAAAAAATAAGAGAGAGAGAGAGAGAGAGAGAGAGAGAGAGAGAGAGAGAAGGAAGGAACAAACGAAGGAACGAAAGAAGAAAAATATGAAAAAGAAAACAGAAATAAATAAAACAAAACAAAAAAGAAAAGGGGGAGAAAGCCACAAGGAGATGGAAACCTCAAAGAAGAGGCTAGAGAGCTGGTAGGCCATCACAAGTGCTACATGAAGTGTACCTGAGGGACACACGTACAGTACCAGTCTGCTCTGGAGATGTGTGCCCTGTGCATGGCCCATACCCTGTCTGTCTTCTTTCATCTATAAGATAAATCCATTACCTTGCCAACCAGACAGCCCTTGTCTCACAGAAGCTCTCACTTCTCTGCGTTTGGCTTTCCAGACCTGCCACCCACAGAGGACAAGTCTCTCTCTAAGGTGCCCATGGTGGCAAAGTCCCCACGCCCAAGATGGAAAGCATCCTGTGGCAGATTCCAGGCTGATGGTGGGAATGTGGTTTGGGAGGGAGCCTTGTGAAAGAGGATTTCCAGTGAGCAAGTGGCTTTCCAGAACGCTAGGCTGTAGCCCTTGGGAGGCAGAGGCAGGTGGATCTCTGAGTTTGAGGCCAGCTTGGTCTACAGAGTGAGTTCAGGACAGCCAGGATCATACAGAGAATCACTGTCTCCAAACAAACAAACAAACAAAGAGAAGGTTAGGCTGGTACTAGCTGCCACGACTTTGTCAAGAATCTGGTCAGTGTGAGATGGCGCGTGGGGGTGGCGGAGCAGATCCGGGCTTGAATTTCTTTCTTTTCTTTGCCCCGAGGGCTGTGGCAAATTGTTTCACTCCCCTGAATCTTTCTCATCTGTTAACTGGGCACAACTGTTCAAACGTTGTCATAAAGAATGGCTGAGACAGAAGCAGCTAACCTGGGCTCATAGGAGCTCATAGAGTCTAAACTGACAACCAGGAAGCCTGCCTGGGACTGACCTAGGCCCGCTGCACCTAAGTGACTGTTGTGTAGCTTGGTCTACTTGTGGGACCCCTAACAATGGGAGCAGGGGCTGTCCCCAACACTTTGGCTAGCTTTTGGGACTCTATTCCTCATACTGGGTTGCCTTTCCCAGCCTTAATACAAAGGGAGGAGCTTAGTCCTACAGCAACTTCAAATGCCATGCTTTGCTGATACCCATGGGAAGCCTGCCCCTTTCTGAATGCAAATAGAAGAGGAGTGGATTGGGGGTGGGGAGCAGAGCGGTGGTAAAGGAGGGGATGGGAGGAGAGGTGGGAGGGGGAAATTACATTCAGGATGTAAAATAAATAAATAAATAAATTTAATTAAAAAAAAAAAGAATTGGTGAGAAACCAGGAATGGTGGTGCATGCCTATAATCTCAGCACTTGGGATGCAAGAGGACCTGTAAGTTAGAGGTCAACCCAGTCAACATAGTGAGTTCTAACACAGCCAGGAGGACTACATAGAAATACTGTGTCAGGGGGTTGGGGATTTAGCTCAGTGGTAGAGCACTTTCCTAGCAAGCGCAAGGCCCTGGGTTCAATCCTCAGCTCCACATACAAAAAAAAAAAAAAAAAAAAAAACAAAACAAAACAAAAAAAACAAAAAAAACAAAAAAAACCAAAACTGTGTCTCAAAAAAACAAAACAAAACAAAAACACACAAACAAACAAACAACAACTACCACAAATTGATGAGAAAATCCATGTGAAGTGCTTAGCATTGCACTAAAAAACACCCTGCAAATGTCAGGGCTAGTATTTTTGTTTTCATGGTTATATTCCCCACAGTATTTATGATTGGCTTATGTGTGCTTTCTGACCCTGGTTACAGATAGGGCACTGGGGTCTGGGGAAGGAGACAGCAGCACAGGCAACACAGTGTCTTGGCTTCCCACTGCATCACACCCACGACTGTGGGTAGGTTGCCAGCGTAACCACCTGGCCCAGAAGACTCCAGGGGAGTGATGTGAATGTTCCCATTCTGGAGTTCATTTTTAAACGATGGCCCAAGTCCCTGCAAGGTTTGGTATCACTCTGTGTCTCATCCAAAGGTGGAGGGCCTTTTGCTCTTCCTACTCCTTACGCTTGCTTTCTGTTCCCCTAGAAAGTTTCACTCTCTCTCACAGCAGGGCCTCAAGATATTTAGCATGCTTGATTTACAATCATCCTCCATATCTTGGCTGAACACTTTCCTTGAACCTCGAGGCTATCAGATGTTCTGCTAGTTTATAGAATCTGAACTGACAACCAGGAGCCTGCATGAGACTGACCTAGGCCCTCTACATATATGTGACAGTTGTGTAGCTTGGTCTACTTGTGGGACTCCTAACAATGGGAGCAGGAGCTGTCCCTAATGCTTTGACTGGCTTTTGGAACCCTATTCCTTATACTGGGTCACCTTGCCCAGCCTTAATACAAGGGAGGAGCTTAGTCCCACAGCAACTTGATATGTCATGCCTGTCCTTGTCCTATTACTTTGTGTTCTGAAAATAATCTGGTTAATTATTTGTGTAAATACTTATTCAGTGAATGCCTTGTCTGCTAAGTGGTGGAGTATGGCTGTTCCACACTGAAGCATTTGTGCATAATCCATTGACTGGTGAGGTCTTGGATACGAAGACAAAATCTGTACAGAGCCAGAGTCTGGATCAGTTTGGAAGACCCATTTCAGTGCTAATTGCTTGTGGTTTCAGAGATAATTTTGGGTTTCAGAGAAGTAAGGGAACAGATCTTATCTCCTAGAATACCTGATGTCTTAAAACAATTGTGCTACAAATAAGTAGAGAGAGCTCTGGAGTGCTGTATGCTGGCTTCATGAATGCTATGTCGTATCCCCAGCCCAGGGAGACTGCCACTTCTCTAGAGGATTCACTTGAAAAACTGAGGCCAAGATTGTCCCAGTTGCATGTCACATGATTCAACCTTTAAGAGGAGGGCAGATAAAAGTGAGTTGAGTAGATAATGTGCCAGCTCTTTGGGTCATGGTTGTAGAGTACACTTATTTAACTCTATGTCCTGTCTTGGTAAACACTGGAGATGTCACAGCAAGAGGGCTAGTCATTCATCTGATGGGAGGTAATCAGGTCATGTAGCCAGCTCGATTAAGCCTCAGTTCCAATGGGGAAGCAAGAGAGGGAAGAAGGTAATTTCAATATAGTGGGGTTGTAGAGAGGCAGCAGGAAGTGGAGATGCTGGGTGGCAATGGGAAAGACCCTAGATGCCATCCCTGCTAACAAACCACCCTGTTTAGATGAAGTTGAGAAAGCAACCAACCTGCTGACTCTTGCTCTCAGTATCCTGACATGTAAAGTGATGACGGGTGTGTGATCACCTCATGGGAGAAGGGTACAGCTAATAATATGACAAATGAAGATTCTGGCAAATGAGAAGGGTGACATATGGGTGATTAGTCACTAGCATTGGGAGCAAGATGTAAGTGGAGAAGGGGTACCAGGCAAGATTCGAGAGACCTTCTGTGAAGAGGTACCACTAGAAATAAGGCAGGAAGGATGAAAACAGATGGGGGATTCAGATAAGAGATTAAGGATAGAATGTGCCTGGCATTTCAGAGAAATTAGAAATGCCTTAATGATTGTAGATCAGAGGAATGTTGTGGCAGGGGTAAGGGTAAACATGTATCTGAGGGGTGGCTCATGGACAGGTTCAAAGACATTTCTAATTTATTTGTTTTTGTGACCTGGAGATGGAAACCAGGCTTGTTAGCATCCCATGTAAGCACTCTCTCTTTAAATTATATCCCAGCTGTACCCCCCCCCCAAGATTTATTTACTTTTAATTGTGTGTACATGATATGTATGAATATGTTGCTGGTATGTATGTATGTGAACCATGTGCATCCCTGGGGCTGAGAAGTTCAGAAAAGGGGATCATAACTAGAGTTACAGATGCTAATAAGCCACCATGTGTGTTCTGGGAACTGGATCTGGTCCTACGCAAGAGCAGCAAGTGCTCTTAATCACTGAGCCATCTCTCCAGCTCCCTGGATGATTTTTAAGAATGCATTTATTTTGAGACAGTTTTTATAGACTTCTCCAGCACTTGCAGTCATCCAGGTAGACCTTGAACTTGGAGTCCATATACCCTAGCTTCCCGAGTAGCTGGGATTACACATCTGTACCACCAGTACCACAAATTTATATTTGATAGGCAGAGCATGAGAACCACTAAATTTTCCTATGCCAGGCAGTGAAGACCACTCCTCTGCCTTTGAGGAAGTCAAATGAGAGAAAGGCAAGTGGGATCAACTATAGAGTCCCAGACTGAAAACATCAAGTGGCAGAAACAAGATGGGCAAGGAGGCATGTGGCTAGAGCTAAGAAGTACGAACATTTAGGCTGACAGCCAGGAGGCGCTTAGTGACGGGTTACATATAGGGTGGAAGTAAGGAGAGGTAGCAAAACTCTCCCTTACTGAAATGGCTAGAATGGGTCTCAAATCTTAATTTTCTGTATATCCCTCATGGAGGGATATACCTTCTGCTGTTCCCTGGTTGTCTCTTAAATTCTCACCCCACTGCAAATTACCATGGCTGGGTTGGCTCAAAATAATAGTGATTGCATGGGTCAGGCAGCTAGTTGTGGGCACAACAGAATCAACCCAGGACTTTAGCTATATTTGTTTTTAAACCTCTTACTCACAGAACTTGGGAAAAACACAGGCCTCTAGTCCTCACCCTTCAGACGGTTTCAGTAGCTCTAAACTGGACAATGAAATTCTCTCTTTTACACAAAGTTTTCTGGATGTAAAGAATCAGGGTCTTAAACAACGTCTTCCTTATATCTCTGAGCATTGAGACTCATAATTACCTAGAGTCCAACTAGGGGACAACTAGAGGACAATCCATCTTTTCTATTTTTGGTTCCTCTGTGTAGCCCTGACTTTCTGGAAACTGTAGACCAGGCTGGCCTTGAACTCTCAGAGATTCTCCTGGCTCTGCTTATTGAGTGCTGGGATAATAGGCATGCCGCACCACTGTCTAGATCTCCTTTTCTTTTCTTTTCTTTCTTTTTGTTTTGTTTTGTTTTGTTTTGTTTTTTGAGACAGGGTTTCTCTGTAGCTTTGGAGGCTGTCCTAGAACTCGCTTTGTAGACTAGGCTGGCCTCAAACTCACAGAGATCCACCTAGCTCTGCCTCCTGAGTGCTGGGATTACAGGCGTGGGCCACCACTGCCCAGCTTCTTATACTGACTTTAAAGTCCAGGAAAGAGCTTCCCTTTGCTTTAGAGGCTGACAAGCATAGGATCCCAACTCCATCACCGGAGGGGCGGGACCCTGGCAACCAGACCAATTAGTTGTTTTAAAGGTTGGCATGTGCCTCCAGAAGACCAATCATAATCCTTCCTGCTGCTTCCTTCCGGCTGGAAGGGAGGGGTTTTCGTTCTTCAAAAGCCAAAGTCAAGGCAACACCATTTGGAAGCTGAATCGGAATTGTTGCTGCCAGTTTGCATTACAGAGTGAGACTCAGTCTCAAGTCTTCCACCCTATCCCCCCGACCCCCCCACCCCCCACAAAACAAAACAACAACAAGACAAACAAACAAAAAAATAAAAATTTGGAAAATAAAGTAAAATCTTTAAAGGAATCCACAACAGCCTATAGCTGCTGGCAGCTGTGGGACAATTGTGTTTGAGATGAAGCTACAGAGAGGACACTGAAGTTCGTTGGATCCAGTCATGTCTTCAGTCGCTTAAACTAACATCTGTCCTTCCCTCCCCTCCCCTCTCTCCTCATTCCCTATTCTTAAAAATTCTAGCAAGGCTAGATGTGGTGCACACCTTTAACCCAGCACTCCTGAGACAAAGGTAGGCAGATCTCTGAGTTCAAGGGAAGTTTGGTCTGCGTAGTGAGTTGCAGGACAGTCAACGGTACAAAATGGAGAGATCCAATCTCAAATGCTGGGGGTGAGAAGGGGGGAAAGAGGTTTAAACACGGATTTCTCTAAAGACAGACATGGCAACTGGTGCAGGTAGAGAGCTGTGGGATCCCAAGGAGAATAACCTGGCCAGTGAGGTCACCACCTGGAAGAATAATGTAAAGGGGAGGAAAGCGTTCCTTTGCACTTGGTCAGTCATATTCTACACACAGCTAAGAAAAGGCTCCCGACATTGAGTAAGCAAAGCAAAGCTACCCTCCAGTTACTCACCTATGACTGGCCACGTGGATTCCTTTCCTTTTCGGTCTGCAATTCTTCCCCTCTCCAGTCTAGCCTACCGTCATGCAAGCCAATTATGCCTCTGTCTTATCAACTCAAAATCACATCAAGCAAAGCATGCCTAATCAAAATCCCTTCCTTCACCTGATGTACCCATCTCTTCTCTTCCCTTTCTAGCTATGCACCTTAAAACAACTTTGCTTCCCCTTCACCTCCTGCTCAGGTCAGATTTGTCATCAAGGCATCAAAAAACCCTTCACTCAGCCATTTAAAGAATTACTGAATTGCATTTTCATGCCAGGCACTGTTGAGTAAGACAAACAAGGTTCTATTCTTCAATGAACTGACCTGATGAGTAGGACATGTGATCTGGAAGTAGAATCCCCAAACTGGCCTTGTCTCGGTGTTACTAAAGGTAAATATAGAAGGCTGAGTTAACTGTGTGTCAGGCTGACAGGCTGCCATGATTGTGGATGGGTAGGTGGTGAGTGTTAGTACCAGAGAGGATGGGAGGGTGGATCTAGACTTAATCCAGTAGGTAGAAGGAATCCATTAAAGAGTTTTACAATAAGCAAGGGCCTGGTGTATCTGGGATTTGAAAAGATGGCTGGGTTCACTGTGGTGGAAGAGACAGTTGTTCTCAGACTTTATCAAGTCCCAGGGCTCGTTAGAACATTTTCTGTGAGAGTTGGTGTGGAATGTCTGTAATCCTAGCACTTGGAAGATGGTAGAAGCTCCTGTTGTTTAAGTTTCTCCTCAGATGCATAGTGAGTTCATGTCCATTCTTGGCAATATGATACTCTATCTCAAAACAAAAACAAAACCACATACCAAAACATGACCAAACAAAACAAAGCAAAAATAAGATTTTAACTGAGAATATGAATGGCTTTGCATCTGAGAACCATACAGTGGGAATTCCTGGAGAAAATACTGAAATCAATCCCAGCACTCAATGGGCTGGGGCAGGAGGTTCTAGAGTTTGAGGCCAGCCTGGCCTGCATAGTGAGATCCTGCTTCAAAAACAAACAAAAACCCAAAGTACTGCAGGAGGGTTGGGCACTGAAACAGCTAATTACCTAACTATAGGCCATTGTCTCAAGCAGATGAAGGAGCAGGAGGATAGTGGATGGGTGGACTGAGACAGAAGGAGTGGCCTGGAGAAGCATCCTCTTGCCTAACCCAGTGAGTCCTTGCTGTACCTCCTGCTGCCTTAGACACAGTTCAAATAGCAAAGCATCCTTTCTGGCATTTGCTCTTCCTCATTCGGGCTTCCCTGCATTCTGCTCTTGACACCTTTCCTTTAGCTTTTTTCTCAAAACTTCCCGGACTCTGTCCTCATTCCATGTTCCCAGGACTTGAACTCCCACCTACTCCATTGAAGTGCTCTGAAACTTTTAATAAAAAAAAAATCCCACAGTCTCTGGAGATGTTACTCACCATAGAGCACTTACCCAGCATGCATGAGGCCCTAGAGTCTTTCTCCAGTGCAATAAATTAAAAATAAAATATTGAAAAAGGCAATAAACTGACTCAGAGCCTCTGTGTTTGTTGCTTTCTTTGTTCACAGCCAGACTACAAATACCTGGGGCAGGATCTGCTATGGCTTATTTATTATTATCCCCCACCCCCACCCCTCAATACACACCCATGCACAGTATGAATGCATAGTAGGGACTCAAGTATGTACGATGGAATAAATAATCTAAACAATATCTGCTTTCACTGTTTTTTCAGTTTTGTGAATGCTGGCAAATCAACAGCTCCCAGTCTCGGTCTTGTGTACAAGTGCATTACAAATAGAATTCACTGCTGGGAAGGGAGGCATATGCCTTTAAACTCAGTACTCAGTAGGGAGAGGCAGGTAGCTCTCTGAGTTCTAGACCAATCAGGGCTACATAATGAGACCCTTTCCCCCCAAAGAAAAAAAGAAACAGAATTTATTTCCTAAGTGTTGCTTTGAGGTAAACTGAGCATAATAGTGCATGCTTTTAATCCCAGCACTTGGGAGACAGAAGTTCACTGAGTTCGAGGCCAACCTAGTCTACAGAGCAAGTTCCAGGACAGCCAGGGATACACAGAGAAACCTTGTCTCAAAAAACCAAAACCAAAACCAAACCAACCAACCAAAAGAACAACAACAACAACAAACAAACAAACAAAAGGTGATGCTTTAGAAATAAAATGAGATAATGTATGTCAAACTTTTAGCACACAGTAAACATTGACTGCTATTATTGCTAGTGATTATGTGACTTTGGGCTAGCAATTTAACATGTCTGTAATATAAACTTCAGTATTGTCACATTCAACAACTGTCCTCCAGCTGAGTTGGTTGTGGGGGTCCTGAAGAAAGCAGGTGTATTCTAACATAGCTTTCCCCAGGGCTCCCTGTTGCCAACTCTACAGACCTCTGGCTGCACTGGAGAGTTCAGCCTTTAATGGGATGTTTGGGGACAACTGGAAGAGAGTGTTGGGGGTTGTGGTGGAGCCCCTAGGCATTGTTTAGGAACAAAGGACATTCCTTTCAGCCTCAGAAGATCTACATCCCATTAACACTTGTTCCCCTCAACCCTATCTTCCTAAAGAGCTTAGTGTAGCCTAATAGTGAGTGAAATAAAACTCAAAAGGGAAATCCACTCAGTCATTTAGTCAACTTACACCAGCTTGGCAAAGGCTCGGTCACTGGGTGTTTTCCCTAAACTGGCAGTTTGTTGCATTTCTCCGAAAAGAGATCGAATGACAAAAATTTGCTGAGAGTTTGGTAATGAGTAGGGGTGTCCTTTTAGTCTAGTTTTATTTATTTTTGTAGTGTTGGGGATCAAGCATGGGTCCTTATACATGCCAAGCAAGAGTCCTTTCAATGAAAGACAACCACAGCCCAGGCTTCATTGTTTAAAATAAGCCTCTGCTCTTGTTCTGTTTGAGACTTTGTTTCTACATTCCCCTCCTTTGAAATAGACCTAGAGTGAGTGCTCTCTAACCTTTAATGAAATGTTTGTTCCCCAGAAGGCACCTAGTGGTATATTTACAGACAGGTCTGAGGACCATCTTCCAGCATGTTATAACCTAAGGATTAGTTTTTGTTGGGAAGAAATGCTTCAGGGTCCCTGAACAGTCATGCTAAAAAATAATTATTAACTGAATGAGTCATCGGTTATTATAAACAAGCCACAGAAAATCCCCTCACTTTTTTTTTTTTCTTTTTTTGTCCTCTTTCCCAAACTTGGTGCCAAAGTTTGTCTTAAAGACCAGCAGAGGACTCTGCTTATGTATCCAAACTTGGAATGATCCAAGTACTGTTCTGGGGTTGTGAAAATTTGTTCATCTTAAAGTTGGATTGACTGCTCTCCAATGTTGGTCTCCAATGTTGCCCCCAAATGGCAGCATGAAATAACCCTTCCTTCCTCATTGTCCATTCTATCGATGAACAACATCATACGGGAATCCTCTGGGGGAGCCCTCAATCCCCACGTCATGACTAAATGACAGAGATTAGCTAAATTTTGCAGAATCCAGGCTGAGTTGAAAGCTCCTCCCCCTTCACCCCTCCTCTTGATTGCTACGTACTAATTTGATTGCACAATGTTCCAGACCCCTGGGAATCCAGACTGGCTATGAGAGCCTTCCTGACTTTCTGGAAGGAAGCTGGCTGATGTCCTGTTTTCAGCTCATTCCCTGGCTTGGTGAAGCTGAGAGGTACCCTGATAGGCACCTGGGATACTTCCCTTCCATCCCCCACAGGCAAACTGAATCCTTAAGCTTGTTTCCTGATCATTTGGAACAGGGAGTTGTTTTCCTAATGAGGACTGCTCTCCCATTCCTTGGGCTTGCCTGGACGTAGGTAGTGATTCACCTACCATCTTCCCAGTTCTCCAGTGAGTCATGCTAGGGCTGCGCTCCAGCCTAGGGCCACAAAGGGGCAAAGAGGGAACTGTTTAAGGGCCCCCCCGCTTTTGTTACCCTTTGAACTATTCAATGTCTGGGTTTTGTCTTTTCCTTTGACTTTAGGATAGAGGGTGTGACAGTTTGAAGCTGAGGGTGGGCCTGAACGATTCCAAAAGAAAGATCAAAAACTGAATGTTAAGTGCTTGAATCGATTTATTTTAGGAGGCCAAAGACAGGATTACTTATTGGTTTATGAGTGATGGTAGAATCAAGTCCCAAAGACACTCCAGGATGCTAGAGAACTTCTCTGAGACAACGCTTAGGGTACCTTCCTCTGGCCTCCCCTGATGTGTTCCAGTTTCTGGCTTGGTCTGTGGGTTTTCAGAGACTTATAATTAATAAGACACCCATTCAAAAATGCCTTCTCATGGTCTAATGATGAGCATGTGTCATGAGTGTGTGAAAGTGCTTGGGAGGAAGGAGAGCTTGCAATTTCTAAAATAATGACTCACATGACAAAGCCTAAGGATGTTTTATTTTATGATCTGAACAGTAGCCTTTCCAAACTGGCTTCTTCCCAGGGGCAAGCAGGGATCTGATGTGTTTAAAAAAAAAATGGGTAAGACAGAGGTGAACGAGCTATGTGCTTCTCAGCAACAGTCAACAACATAACCCTTACCCCATGCCCCAAAATCCCCACAAAACCTCAGAAAACCCACCAACAAAAGAGGGGAACTGATGCCTGAGTAGGTCTGAATACCGAAACTTCAATGACTCCTGTTCTCATAGGTAGCAGGGTTATACTTACTGGATAAACTAAGTGTTAATTGATGCTGAATCCCTTGGGTGCACAGATGGGTCATTTCATGTCTGTTTCTATCTGTATAGTATGAGGAAATCCCAGTACCTCTTTCATGGCACTATCTTAGACTTCTAAGTCAAAGCTCAGAACAGTGCATGGTCCAAGTGGAGTTCATTCTCAGGCCCCTAACCAGCAGCTTTCCCCAGCTGAGGACACCCAGATGAGCAAAGGCATGGCAGCATGCCTTCTGATTTTTGTTCTGGGTCATCACGCATTGAGTTGGACAACCCTCTCTGAACCTTTATACTTTGTTCTGGAAACCAGGTGAAGCCTAGCAGTGGTAGCAGTTCTTCCTCGGGTTCTTCTTCCGAGGCTTAGGAGATAAGTGAGGGGAGGGGCTGCCACCTGGGAGCCATAAGCAAAGAATAAGAGGTGGCTCCCTCCCTGCCCCCATCAGCTCTTCTGCGGGGCAGAGTCCCTGGCTTCAAGTGAACAGGGGAATGGCTTCAGTTAACTGCAGGGGATTTTGCCATCCCTTCGCTCTCTGTATATTTAACTGTTATCTTTTAACCTCTTGCTTCTCCTTCTCCTGCATCTAACCTTCTCACCCGCCTTTTGCCCTTTCCTAACTATCAACTCTGGTTCTTATCAACATTTGCAGGAAGTGTCTCCTAACCCTGAGAATGTAAAGGCCTTGAGACCCCAACCCCATTTTAACAAAGAAAACCCCTTGCCTTTCTTCCGCTAACTCTTCCCATCTTTGTCAACCCACCTCGTGAAAATGGTCGAATTCTCTTAATCTGTAATTGAGGAAGAGAAAATTGAGAGGGAGAGGAAACAAAACACAGTGTAAGAGTTGGCTCAGTTGTATTTTTCCAATTATTTTATTTTTTTCTAAAAACAATAGAAAAAAATCAACTTTAAAAATGAAAATGTATTTAAATAAAAAAAATTATGGTTTATAATACATGTCTTAAAATCTTGTATAACTGTTATAAACGTTTTATTAAAGTTATTTACATTTAAGGGCCCTATTTACATGGGAAAAGTGGGTAAACTTTAAGATTTTTTTTTTTCCTTAAAAACAATTAAATACAAATCTGTTAAAGGAAAAGAAAAAAGATGGGAAGCATAAAAAAAAGTTCTTTTATGCCCAGAGTTTGAGGCAGTTAACATTATGGCTGAAGCTTACAGTCCCAAAGCCCCAGCCAAGGTTGTGAGGTTAGGCTTTGAGCATGCATTTCAAGTCCAGCGCATCAGTTCTAAGAGAAGGAACCGAGTAAGGAGTGAGAATACACGAGCGATCCCAGCTCCTCCTCGCGAGAGGTCAGTTCATGCACCAGAGTTTCGAAGCTGTTCGAGTTTGTGTTTCAACTGTTCTCGCCGCTTCCTCAGCAAGTCCTTCTCTGAGATGAGCTTGTGTTCCTCTGCTTGGATGGACAGGATGTAGGCCGTGGCTTTTTTGAGAATAACTACCTTGGGGGCCTTTTCATTGTTTTCCAACTCCGGGATCTGGTCACGCAGGGCAAAAAAGCTGCGCTTGAGCTCGTTTCTCCGCTGACGTTCCAAGACGTTGTGTGTCCGCCTCTTGTCGTTCTCCTCGGTGTCTGAGGATCTGGGGCTGGCACATTTGCGGTTGTTGCTGATCTGTTTCAGGACCCTTCCACTGTCCAACTTGGCCCTCTTGGCAGCTGGATAGTCCTTCCTTGTGGAGGGGGGCGCTGCATAATTGTGCTGATGAGTGGAGACATGGCACCTCTTGAGGACCAGTGGGCTGTGTGGAGGTTTGCTGTGGCCTCCTGATGGCGATGACCCTGATTCGGACCTCTTGGCAGGGGGCTGCCTCTTTTCCACAGACACCACATCAATTTCTTCATCTTCTTGTTCTTCCTCTGAAGGAAGGAAGTGGAAGAGCACTGTTAGTAATGCCTCCTGAATGCCTCCTTAAACCCACCCGCTAACTAGGATTTCACCAATGCTATGCAAATACCAAATAGTGATATGTCACAAAAGATGCTGAAGAAAATAAGAACCCAGATCTAGACCCCATTCATTACCCCTTCTCCCCAGAAAGGAAGGAGAACAGGGTTAGGGCACAGGTGAGGAAATTACCATGTACCAGGATATGGCATCCATGCCAATTCTTACCTAAGATTTAATGAGGCTTCAGACACACCCAAAGCAAAGCATATTCCCAAGCACCTCCTATTTTTAAGGGACTTTACCAAGAACCCTTCAGGTGTTGTGAGGGAGAGCTGCAAATCTCTTGGTCTGACTTTAGCAACTCCCTATTTTACGGTCAGTGCTATAATAAAAAAGTCTTGCAGCTTTGCCAAAAACGTCCTGGTAAAAAAAGAAATCCAAATCGGGCAGGATTGGCTTTGAAGTGTTCAAAACAGGGTGAAAAAAACTGACCAGCGCCTGGCACTGAGGCTAAAGGGTGTCCTGCTTCAGCAGTGGCTTCTCTTGGGTCTTGTATAAACTTATCCATTAAAATTCAAATATTTTTCCGGAAGTCGTGAGAAGCAGGTAATTCTCTTTTATCCTCATTCACACTCTTCCCAGGGTAATTAAAATGCTTAGGAGAGGTAAAAGGGAGTGGATTGAGTTGAAAGATAAGCCAGAAGATTTAAAAACCCAAATGAAATTCCTGAGGGGTGGGAAGGGCGCGGGAGGTGGGGGGGGGGGGCTGACAACCAGGGCGGTCTGGGGGGGAAGGGGAGGGAGGGAATCTCTGAAGCACAGGAATCCAGGGATGAAGAGCCCTTAGACAGAGAAGGGAAAGACGGGGTGAGCCTAGGGGTCAATTGAATTAATGCCAATGAGAAGGAGGTCCATCCAACCTCTCCCGTTCTGTGCTGCTCGGAAGGGGGCTTCTTACCAGAGTCGCTGCTGGTGGTGGGCGGTGTCTCCTCATGCAGCACTAGGGGCTCTGGGCTAGCCTGTGGAGAGGACTCGGAGGACAGCAGCGAGTCCGAGGAAGGAGAGAAGGCTGTGGAGTCGGACGAGGTACAGGACTTGGGCGAGCTGCTGTCGTTGAGCGGGTAGGGGAAGACCACCGAAGGGTCAATGCACTCGGACGCCGCGGCGGTGAGGTCCTGCAGGTACAGGCTAGAGGTGGAGCAGCCGCTGTGCCCGCGGGCGGGGCTCGGGCTGGCGCTGTCTTTGCGCGCAGCCTGGTAGGAAGCCAGCTTCTCTGAGACCAGCTTGGCGGCGGCGGAGAAGCCGCTCCACATACAGTCCTGGATGATGATGTTCTTGATGAAGGTCTCGTCGTCAGGATCGCAGATGAAGCTCTGGTTCACCATGTCTCCTCCAAGCAGCTCAGTCACCATCTCCAGCTGATCGGCGGTGGAGAAGTTGCCGCCACCACCGTCGTCGTCCTCCCTTGGGGAGAAGGACGCAGCGACCGCAACATAGGATGGAGAGCAGAGCCCCGAGCGGCGGCTGGGGGACAGGGGCGGGGTGGGCAGCAGCTCGAATTTCTTCCAGATATCCTCACTGGGCGCGGGCGGCTGCAGCTCGCTCTGCTGTTGCTGGTGATAGAAATTCTCTTCCTCGTCGCAGATGAAATAGGGCTGCACCGAGTCGTAGTCGAGGTCATAGTTCCTGTTGGCGAAGCTCACGTTGAGGGGCATCGTGGCGGCTGTCTGCTAGAGGGGGCCGGCAGGGGAAGCAAGGCTAGAGTTACTCAGCTCTGGTTGATGCAGAAACCCGGCGCAGCGCGTACCCCAACCCTGAACCACTCCCCTTCCAGTGTGCTGTCCTTCCAAGTGTGTGTGTGTGTGTGTGTGCGTGTGCGTGTGCGTGTGCGAGTGTGTATGTGTGTTGGGGGGAAGCGCTCTTTCACTCCCTACTATCTCGACGCACATCGGACTCGCAGCTGCTCCGAGTCCCCGCCTCCTTGGAGCAGAGACTTAGCCCTGCGGACGCCCAGGAATCGCCATAGGCCTTGGCTTCCTTCAGAGGCTGAGGGAGGCGACTGTTGGGAATACAGTCTGCCAAAAGCCAAGGCGCAAAGTTTTGCGCCACCTGAAGGAGAAAGGCGAGAGGCGCCGCGGTGCTAGGCTCCCTCCCGCACCAGCTCTCTGCGCCGCCAACCCCGGTCCCGGTCCCCACTTGCGCCGTCGCCGCGCTCCTACCCAGCCGGCGCCGCCGCCCCTCTCCGCCCTCCTCTTTCTCCACCCCCAGCGCGCCCCCCTTCCTTCCTCTGCCGGCTTTTCTTTCCGATTGCAGGCTTAGAGGGGCGAGCACAGCCTCCCGCTTTAACAAGCCTCGCCAAATAAAAGGGGAGGGGGTGTCAAATAATAACAGGGACACCTCCCATCTACACTCTATACCGCGACGCCACTGCGCCAGAGACCCCGCAGCGATTCAGCACCCTGAGCGGGGCGTCTTCCCTCTCCCGCTGAGGGTAGCAGCTGTTACGGAACAGCCCAGATCACGATTCACCGCAGTCTTCCTAGCAATTCAGGGGCGTGGGGATACCCGCGGATCCCAACCCGGAATGTGAGGATTCCCCCCGGTTTCCCCCAACGAATAGGTCACATCCCTGCCCCAGTTTTGCCTTCCGCCACTGCGCTAGCCCAGCACCAAATCCCAATACCGTGGAGGTCAGGTTTACATTTTACTATTATCACTATTTTTAAAGCCAAATGGCAACTTCTTAAAAGGAACAGGGGCTAGTTGGAACCGCCGCCGGGGATTGGCGGGCGGGACGCACCTCTGAGTCGGTCTCTCCGGCTGTCAGAAAGGGACTAAGCCGAAATTTAAATGCCCTCCCAGAGACTGGGAAAAGTCAGAGGCTGCAGAGCCTTCTCTATCCCACACGCAAAAGGTAAACCCTTCTCCAAAGACCTCAGGATACCAAGGACTTTCTGTCCAGGGAGAAGCGACCTCCGGGTCCAACCCCCGAAAGGACATAAATAGCAATTAATGTAGTAAAGCAAGAATGTCCAACAGGACAGGGTCAGCGTCAACCCAGAGTAAACCTCTGGAACCCAATTTCAAAAGGCACCTCGGTTTTTCCTTTCCCCTTCCCTCTGTCATCTTGACAAGTCTCTCTACCCAGACTCGGATTCACCCCAGCTCCACCCTGGCCTACCCCAACTACTCTGCGAAAAGTGTCAAAAGCACAGGAATGGAAGAAAGACTACCCTGACCAGCCGTTGCATTCAAGACGCAGAGAAAATACATGAGAAGACCAGCAGATCTGTGCTTACCGGGTTTTCCACCGCCCAAAGGATATCCAGCCTTCAAAGAGCGTTAGGAGCTCCTTTCAGGGGAGCAGATCGCGGGCAGAGGCAGAGAACACTGTCCCCAAATTGACAAAAATTTCCTCCCCGGCGCCTGGGGAGTCCTATCCTCACACGCAGATTGTAAGTTCCAGTGCAAAAGTGTCCGCCCGCTGCAATGGGCAAAGTTTCCCAGAGGGGGCGAGGGTTGCGGTCTCTGGTGCTAGGTCAGCCGGAGGGCTGGGGCGGGGGGCTGCAGGCCCGAAGGCAAAGCCCCTCTCACTCCCAAGCTGCCTTCCCAGGACGCCCGGAGCGCGGCTCTGCACACTGTGCTCTTCCAACCCGCCCGCTCACTCCCTCTGTCTCTCGCTGGAATTACTACAGCGAGTCAAAAAAACGCCCCGAAAAGCTTCTTTTATACTGAACTCTCAGGATCCCTCCCCTCTCGGCTCTTTTTCCCGCCAAGCCTCGGCGAAGCCCTGCCCTTCTAGAGGCGGGGGGTTGGGAGGGGGAGCGGAGTGGGGCGCGGCGGCGGTGGCCGAGAGCAGGGCAGCCCGGGGGTCCTCGGCCGCTTAGACCCCGGGATTATAAAGGGCTGGTGGGCGGGGATTCGCCAAAGAATCTCTCTCTCCACCCCCCCTCCCCCGCTCTCTGCTTTGGGAACCCGAGAGGGGCGCTAGTGGGGAGCCAGGGAAAGAGGAGGAGCCTCAGCCCCGCAGCCCAGTACTCCAGTTCCTGGGGAGTAAACAGTAAAGCGCAGCATGAATTAACAGCGCGCCCGACCATTTTCTCTTTCTCGCGCGCACGTCCTTTCCCTTTCCGCAGTTCTTTGGGCGCAGCGCTCGGGTGAACTATGTTCTTGTCCTGCGTGTTTCAGTCAACGCAGGTGGAACAGCTGCCTAGCTCCGCACAATACGCCTTGTACCCTGGGCCGCGTCACGCACGTCCCGGGCGGCCAGGCGCCTCTCTTAAGGTTGGGAAACCAGAATTTCGAAAAGGGAAGCAAGAAAGAATGGGTTATCTATAGGTCCCTGTTCAGTGTGTGCAGTGTAAGATGGGGATCAATGACAGACGAGGTCTACAGAGGAAAACGATGCCCAGAATTATTAAAATTGCCCAGCAATGCACTGCCACGTATACTTGGAGAGCCACTTAGCATTATGCATTTTGGACGTACAGCTATGTCGACTGCGTTCCTTCTTTCCAGAATGGATCCCCTAATTTGCTGTTAAAACGCACACACACACACACACACACACACACACACACACACACACACACACCTCCTCCGGCTCCTTCCATCAAGCAGAGGGGTGGGAGGTGGCTGTTCCCCCAGGACAATCTAACCCTGTAGGTCTCCCTGCGCCTTCCAGAGCTGGAGTACAGTAGGGAAACGGTGGTGGGTGCGCTCTACCGGATATTCTAGGTCGAGTCTCTGCCGGTCTGCACCCCATCCCACCCGCGCTCAGTCAGAGTTCCTATTCTACAGCCAGCTTTCACAAGAGGCAAATCCTCTTTACCCCTGTGGAGCCAAGTTGCACCAGACTCAGGCTTAGAGGTTGGGGGAAATCAAGGCGCTAGACGCTAGAATACCCAGTGGGTGGGTGGCTAGGAGGGACACCCGGACTTCCCAGAAAGGGGGAGGAGTAGAACTTGCCAACTCGGATCTGGATCTGGGGAGCCTGCGAAGACCCTAATATAAAGGAAACCGTTAACCCCTTCCTCCCCAACCAAACCTAAGTCTTTCCTCTTTATTACTGGAATTGTAGTTATGCACTTAAAAAAAGAAAGCCGGCGCCGATCTGATCAAAGAAATGTTGCGTTTTTGAGTTTTTATTTATGTCTGTGTGTGGCTTGAGCTAATAAAAGCTGACTTAATTTATACATTCATTTTCAGTTTACTTTTTCCCTGAATACATTATTGTGCATTACATACAATCCTCAAACACATACACACTTCATATATATGCATATGCATATATATGATAACCTAGTCTATTAACTAATTTGAAACATGAGTCTTTTACTCTGCTCTAGGTTTATTATATAATGCAAATTCCCTCGGGATTTTCTTATCCCACAGCATCACAACCCGAAGTAATCTCATTCATGACACTTCACTCCAAGGCATTTTAAGAAACCTCCCACTGATATCCCCTTAAAAAAGAAGAAGAAGAAAAAAAATCTACTGTATGGAGTGTATAGTGTGCACATTGTTCAAGGTATTCATTATCCATTGAGTTTGCAACTCAGGGTTCAGCTGTTAAATGATAGCATCTTCCTCCAGATCAAGCTCATTACACAACTCAGCTTTAAGGATTGCAAAATGACTACAGCCTCTAGGATTTTGCCTCAAACGCCAAGAGCCGCCAATCCCTAGGCTGCATTTAGCTGCAGACTCTTTCCCAGTCCTCTCCTTGGGGCTGCACGGGTTTTCTGGTTTGCGAAAGTAAAGTAAGTGTGCCCTCTACTGGCCACAGAAATCCCGGCTTTGGGAAGCCAACGAGGGCGGAGGTCTGGTGGGGGCAGGGCTTTTGCCCGCGGGGTTTCCAGCCTAGGCGCTCCGCTGCCTCAGATAAGTTTCCAGGGCACCTTTTAATGACTCTTTCAGACTGCAAAGGAGCCAAAGGAAGAGAAATTATTAAGGAAAAAGTGGTTCAGAGGTAGCTACTCAATCGCATAGAGGTGTCGAAAACCAACCTATCACTACTACAGTCACCCAAGGGAAAGCCCTAGTTGTGGATGGGAAAAGTGAATAATTCACAGGTAAACATGTGAAAAAAAAAATCCTAACAGAACCAAAAAGCACTAGAAGACCCTTTAGCCTCCGTGTCTCACACCTTTGTCCTGTTCCAAACTGGGAGTGTCAAAGCAGGACACTGGATTTTATTGTGCAAAAGAAGGCGCTCTAGAGTGTAAGGCGAATTTATCAGCTCCTCGTTTCATTACCATCATTATTTTTTGTTTGTTTTTGAGACAGGGTCTCACTACCTCTGCTAGGCGTAAACTCACCCAGTTTTTCTCCTTCTTCCTCTTCCTCTTCCTCCTTCTTCACACAAGTCCTCAATGTCGCAGGATATATCTCACTGCACCGGGATTGTTATGCCATGATGAGTGAAGATGGAATCCAGGTGGGGCATGCTACGTACTGAATCCTGAGCTCCCACACCCTGCTTTTACGTTCTTTGTGAGCCGATCCTCAGCTCCCTGCTTATTACTTGCAATAAATGGGGTGGGTGACCAATGGCCTGACGTTTTGTTAGTGCAGAGGAAGACTGAGAATTCTCTGCCAAATTTTGTTTTGTTTTGTTTGTATTTTTGTTTTTGGAGACGGAGTTTCTCTGTGTAACAGCACTGGCTATCCTGGAACTCACTCTGTAGACCAGGCCGGCCTTGAACTCACAAAGATCCTCCTGCCTCTCTCTGCCTTCAAGTGCTAGTATTAAAGGCATGCACCACCACGCCCAGTGACTGCCAAAATATTTTAGAGGATCAATTTACTAAAAGGTTGAAATTTTACCCAGGTGTGGTGATGAGTGCTGTCCTGGAACTAGACAGAGATCCTCTCGAATACTGGGATTAAAGGCGTGCACCACCACTGCCCGGCCACGCAGAAAATTCTTAATGGCATCCGATCAACAGACAAGGTCCTCAGCGTATGTGACAGGGGTGGCCTTCTCCTGGAGGAAGACTCTAGGGCAGATTTCCTAGGGTTTGGCACCTTTAGCATTTTTCTGTTAGAAGCTGAATATGGCCACCCTCTTCTCCCCAAACACAAGATATTACCAACAAATACGAGAGTGGGTATAGCTGACCCTCAGAAGGTACTTTTTGAAAATGAATAATTATGGCCTGCTTTAAGGTCTTACTCCCCAATCCTGCCAGTGTAGTGTAGGTGTGTGAACCCAGATAATACAATAGCTTGTGGTTTGGGGACTTACCCAAACTATATCTGAGCCTGGTGACATCAGCTGTGGTGTCACTTTCAAGTAACAGGAAGGTAGGGGCCACCCCCATTTTACATATTAGGAAACAAATAGGTACTCTATTCATTGTAAAATAAGTTTTGAAAAATAAAAAAAGGGACAAGAAAACCACAAGTTTCTAATCTTGGCAATGAGGTGTAGTTGTTGGAATTTCTTGTTGTTGAGAATGTAGTCTGGGATGGTTTCTAACTAAAAGATCCTCCTGATTCAGGCTCCCTACTGTTGGAATTAGAGTTTCATGTGTGTGTGTGTGTGTGTGTGTGTGTGTGTGTGTGTGTGTGTGTGTGTGTGTGTGTGTGTGTGAGAGAGAGAGAGAGAGAGAGAGAGAGAGAGAGAGAGAGAGAGAGAGTGTGTGTGTGTGTGTTGTTATTGTTGTTGTTGTCATTGTTGAGAATTGAACCTAGGACCTTTCAAACTCTAGACAAGTGCTTTATCAGTGAGCTATATCCTCAGGTGCTTTGATATAAGAGCCTCACTAAGCCGCTCAATCTAGTTTTGAACTTGCCAGCCTCTTGCCTCAGGCTCCAGAGCGCTGTGAAGACAGACATGCATCACTCTATATGCCTATTAAGGGAAGTGATTGTTGGTTCTGCTGTGAAGTTTCCTTTTGGAAGATAGTGGAAGATGGTACAATGGTTTGTCCCTCTGGAACATTGTGACTCTAAGGCTCTCTTATGAGAGATGCTGCGGGGTGTGAGCTGAGTGTTAAAAACAGGCATGCCTCCGGAAGACCCTGCTATTGTCCCTGGAGGTGAGACTTTGGGTAAGCAGGCCCATCCATACCTTTACCCCATGGCAGAGAGTACATGCCTTCTTACAGTGAAACACTCTGAGAATCACAGTGCCTGTCACCATTCTGTCTCACACTAGCAGCCCTGCTGCTCTTACACTTAAGAAGGAAGAAGGACCTGCAGAGAGAATGAGAGGTTCTTGGGAAAGGGAGGAAGGTGTGCTGGGTATTGACACGGGGGCACCCTCATGGTTAGCACACACTCTATCACAGAGCTGTATACCCCCAACTAGAATAAAAAGTTGACTCAACTTCTCCTTTTCTTTGCAAAGACACAGGAGAAGAGTTCCAAATAAATGGCTTGAATGACATACCAGGAGCTGTCTCCTTGTGATGGTTAATTTTGGTTTTTGTTGTTGAGTTTTTTTGTTTTGTTTTGTTTTTGCTTGTTTGTTTTATTTATTTATTTTTATTTTTTATTTTTTGAGAGGTTTCTCTGTGTTGTAGTCCTGGCCATCATGGAACTTGCTCTGTAGACCAGGCTGGCCTTGAACTCAGAGATCTGCTGCCTTTGCTTCCCGAG
Source organism: Onychomys torridus (assembly GCF_903995425.1). Taxonomy (NCBI): domain Eukaryota; kingdom Metazoa; phylum Chordata; class Mammalia; order Rodentia; family Cricetidae; genus Onychomys; species Onychomys torridus. The sequence goes on along the minus strand of NC_050458.1, from coordinate 27,870,512 downwards.
TGCTGGGACTGAAGGCGTGTGCCACCACTGCCTGGTGTGATGATTAATTTTGATTCTCAGTTTGATGGGAATTGAAATCACTTAGGAGACACAGATCTGGTTTATCTGTGAGTATATTACTGGAGAGGTGTGAGTCGGGAAGGAAGACATTCCCTAATGGGATCAGTGTCAACTGATGGACTAGATTGAGTTGCAATGTGGGTAACAAGGCACAAAACAGAAAAAGAGCTAAACTTCAGTATTCTCTGTCTCTCTCTCTGTCTCTCTGTCTCTCTGTCTCTCTGTCTCTCTGTCTCTCTCTCTCCCTGCTCCCCTCTCCTTTCTGACCTTGGCTACAGTGTGACCAGGCTCCAGATGCCAAAGCCTCCAGCTGCTCTCACTGTGACTTCTACCATGACACTTTCCCCTCAAACTGTGAGCCAAAGGAAATTCTTCTCTTAAGTTCTACTTGCTACAGTAAGTCTGCCACCCTTTCAAAAGCTTCCTGCTGAGTTCACGCTCTACGTCTAAGTACAGTTACTAAAATCCAAAGAAACTGGACCTAGGTGATCCCAAACCCAGCTCCAACGTGGGAGCCAAATAGCAGGCCCTAAGGATGCGCTGGGTTTTCCAAATGGCTGCAGTTCCTGTGAGTCCTGTCAGGGAGTGATGAGAGCAGCGGGAGAGAATGATAAATATCTATCTGCAGCAGAGAGATCATTTTGCAAGAAGGGCTGTTAGATTAAAAACCAAGCTAGCCACGGAATGCTAAAGGAAACGAAGGTCTCACAAGCATGTTAATGTTAGGCATGCTGCTGCAGTGAGGAACATAGTCATGCTCCCCCACAAACAAGAAAGTGAGATAAATAAAATTTAGCACCCCTAATTCGTAGGCACAGAGACAGAGAAGGCAGTGAATGCAATCTCTGTGCACTTAAAAGCGCACAATCTTTTGTTGTAGTTGTTGTTAATGCGGTCCCTTCCCATACTGCACAACGTAAAGGAGCAGACAAGGGGAAAAAATGAATAGTTATTTTAAACACAATACCCAAGAGCCTACATTTCCTGTGTTGCGTTAAATACATTTTGATTGTTTTCTTACCCACTGGTTTTTAGACCTTGGATCCTGGCATAAGGTCTCAGGCACGACCCGGGGAAACCCTAGGCATACCCCAGTTTGGCATTTTCTCTTTCTTAGTCCTCTGCTGCAATCCTGTTTTTCTTTGTAGCTGCCAGCATAGACAAATGGCGCTTTTGTTTAACAGTGCTTCAAAGGCTTCGTTTATTGTTCTGCAAATGCCAAACCCAAGTCAATCTCACACTTTTGGTCACTGGCCCCGTCTTTGTTATGGTCCTTTTGGGCAGCATCTGTCTCCACGATGGACCCTTGCTGAGTAGGGGGTAAAGGTGACTGAGGAGGAGACTCGTGAAGGGACATTTTTGCTTCTTAAACTTTGATTTCCATTTAGAAGCCTGTGCCAACACAGACCCCAAAGTATGGGTTAGGACTTGACTTCTGCAGGCAGACTTTCTTGTGCAGCTCAGCCTTGCTTGCCCTTAGATTCACATTGTCTGTTTCCTTCATGACTCCTGTACCTGGACTTCATTATTGAATGAGCCCTCCTGAGATGCTCCGAGACTGCCTTCACCACAACCAATGGCCTTGTGACCATTCCCCTTTTGACATTGCTGCCTGCTATTATGCTTCTGGAAATAATCAAGCTTTTTGATGCTAGATGTCAGTGACTCTCAATCAGAGGTCATTTCACTTCCACGTGACATTTAGCAGTGTGTGGAGACATTTGGGGTTGTTAAAAGTGGTGGGGTTTGAGGCTTACTACTGGCATTTAGTGAGTCGAGGTCAGGGATGCTGCCAATACCCTTAGGGTGTTGGGTCCTGGATGCCAGCGTGCGGAGGTTGAGAACACTTGCGTGACTCGACAATTTCCTGATGTTCCTCCTGTGTAATGCAGCTTGTTCTTCTCTTTGCTCCTTTGTTTCTTTCCTCTTTTCCCAAGGCCTGTAGTTGCTGCAATCATCATGCAATACTTATTTGTTTAAAACGTTAGTTGTTTAGTTGTGTGTGTGTGCCAGTGTGTGCTAGCGTGCACCAGTGTGTGTCAGCGCGTGTGCAGATGTGGAGAGCAGATGACAGCGTTCAGAAGTAGCTTCTCTTCTTCCACCTTGTTGGGGAACAGTTCCCCCACGTTTCTGCTTCTGCTAGCTGTTTGTCAGGCTAGCATGGCTACTGGCATCCCCTGCTGAGCTGTCTCACTTGCCATGTTGCACTGTTTCCTGCTGTCTCCAGTCTCTGGCACCCCATTTACACTAAGCTTGCATCCAGACACATTTGCGTCTTCCTTTAAAAGTCTTCTGTGGCTCCCAATGGCCCTGATGAAGTTCTACCTCATGAGCCTGGAATTCAAGCTCCAGTGCATCTGGTCTCCACCTTATCTTCCCCTATTTCCCAGCAACTCTACACTTAGGGACACAGGTCTATTTTCAGTCACTCTGAGGGACAAGCCAGTTCCCATCTCAGCACTTTGGTTCAGTTTCCCAGCTTCCCGGCCTCTCCCTGATTAAGTGTTGCTTCTTCTCTGTGAGACCAAACCTTCCTTTTCTCTGGAGAGACTTTTTTTTTTTTTCCTTTAAGGTAATATAAAAGTGTGGAGGCTGAGGAAGTTAGAAGAAACTTCTTCTTCTTCTTCTTCTTCTTCTTCTTCTTCTTCTTCTTCTTCTTCTTCTTCTTCTTCTTCTTCTTCTTCTTCTTCTGAGACAGGGTTTCTCTGTGTAGCTTTGCGCCTTTCCTGGAACTCACTTGGTAGCCCAGGCTGGCCTCGAACTCACATAGATCTGCCTGCCTCTGCCTCCCAAGTGCTGGGATTAAAGGCGCACGCCACCACCGCCTGGCTAGAAGAAACTTCTAACTAAACCATTCTGAAATAAAAATGTGTGTTGTCAGTGCAGGACTCAGGGATTTTTTTTTTGATATCTATCTATCTATCTATCTATCTATCTATCTATCTATCTACCTACCTACCTACCTACCTATCTATCTATCTATCTATCTATCTATCTATCTATCTATCTATCTATCTATCTATCTGAGACAGGGTTTCTCTTTGCAGCTCTGGTTGTCCTGGAACTCATTCTGTACAGCAGGCTGGCCTCGAACTCAGAGATTTGCTTGCCTCTGCCTCTCAAGCACTGGGATTAAAGGTGTGCACCACCACCACCCAGCATATTCTCAGTATTGTTAGTATGGGTCACAGACTTCGCAGAAAAAATGAGTGTTGGGTTATTTTAAGTTTATGTCTGTCATTGCTTTTGTTGTTTTTGTTTGTTTGTTTTGTCTTTTTTTTTTTTTTTGGTTTTTTTGAGACAGGGTTTCTCTGAGTAGTTCTGGCTGTCCTGGAACACTCACTCTGTAGACCAGGCTGGCCTTGAACTCACAGAGATCCGCCTGTCTCTGCCTCCTGAGTGCTGGGATTAACGGTGTGCACCACCACTGTCCTGCTCAGTCATCACTTCTTTAAGTATGAAGAGTTTTGAGCAAGAGCTGGAGAGACCAAACAGCAGTTAAGAGCACCTTTTGCTCTTGAGGATGACATTGGTTTGGTTCACAGCATCCACATGGTGGTTCACAACTATCATTCTGGGGAATTGGGCACCTTTTTCTGACCTCGTTAGGAACGGGCACACACTTGGTACATGAAGAAGCCTAATTTAACATTAGTGCAGCCATGACAGGCTGCAGGCTAACAACACCGGGACTAAGCCTCACCATTACAATAACCAGGAAAAGTCACAAACTGTACCCTGCAGGGGAACCAATCAGAATTGAGACAAATACTAGATGGTCCAAGACATAAAGGGTAGCTTACATAACTTCTATCGAGGTTGCCAATTTCCTTGTGCCAATGCCAGTACCAATCCCTGTTTGACAAGACTTCTGTTAACCTCACTCCTGCTCAATCAGGAGTTCAACTCCCATCTGAATCTGGAATTCCTCTACACGCCCCCCCCCCCCCCCCATTCCTTTACTCCTTAAAAACCCTGCCTGACATAACTAAGTTCAAGGCTTTCCTTGATCCAACTGCTGTGTCAGAACAGATGGGAAGCCCAAGCTTGATCTTGTAATAAGGACTCTTTACTTTTGCATACTAGCTTGGACACCTGGTGATCTCTGGGGGACTCATACATGGGGAAAACAGTACACATACATTCTGTAGGTAAAACATGTACATAAAAAATAGTCTTAAATTATTAAAAAAAATCATGAACAAACACATACCACTGGATGTTATTTGGAGACATGAATGACATCTCCCTTTGGGCAGTAACGGGAATGTGTACTTTAGCACATTCTTTGACAAAAACAAGGAGTCCTTCTCAGAGCTTCCTTCTCTCTTGATAGAAATTGGGCTAGATGAGAATCCAAGGCAGAGAATCTCAGGTTCTTAGTGATACAATATCTGACCCTATCAGGCTCACTACTGTCTTCAGTGGCTTATTGTAGCTTGCTCCTCTGAGGGTCAGTTACATTCTGGATGTTTTGGAAAGCAGAGGTCATCATTGTCCCATCAAGGCATGTCATTAGGACTTCCTTGCTATAACTGAGTTGACGAGTCTGGGGCCACCCTACAAGGGTGTGCACTCAGGGCTGTGGCATAGGGCAGCCTCTTGGTTGCATATTTGACCAGCTTTCCCTGGTTCTTGTCTCTGACTTTTTTTCTTTTTCTTTCTTTGTTTGTTTTTTTGAGACAGAGTTTCTGTGTGTAGCCTTGGAGCCTGTCCTGGAACTCACTCCATGGACAAAGCTGGCCTTGAACTCACTGAGATCCGCCTGCCTCTGACTCCCACGTGCTGGGATTAAAGGCGTGTGCCACCACCACCTGGCTGGTCTCTGCTTTTCTACTCTGAGAAGGGTGAAATGATATACTACATTGGAAGAATCTATTCCCTTCTAATCTAGATAAACACCCACCTTCAGGAACTATCTCTAGTTTCTAACCCATAGTTCCATTACCATTATAGATTGATGATTGCATACTCAGAAACACACATAGGTTTGGAAAGGAGTGCAGCTGAAGAACTCTTCCGAATCCAGGGGACTCGAGCACAGTGGGGACCATTTGCTTGGCCATGGCTGGTACCTGTGGCTAGAACCTGGTTGTTGTTGGCCCTGCAATCTAGGCCCACTGTTCACAGCACTTTCAGGCTTTCCAGGGAGTGTGGAAATCCAGCTTTTAAAATGTTGGTGACTAATAAAAATCATTCCCTTGGAGAAGTCAAAGGAGTCAACAGCAGGTATGGCTTGGGAGCCCTTCTTCCAAGCCTCCATCCACGGCTCAGGCGATGTGTATTTCTGTAGTCTTCCATGTTGATTCACTTCTCCTGAGAAGATTATTTTCTCACTCACTTTTTGGTGTTAACAGTTTGCTGCCTTTGTGAATTTTTTGGTTTTGTTTTTGTTTTGATTTTGTTTGTTTGTTTTTTGAGACAGGGTTTCTCTGTCCTGGATCTCACTTTGTAGACCAGGCTGGACTCGAACTCACAGAGATTCGCCTTGCTCTGCCTCCCAAGTGTTGGGATTAAAGGCGTGTGCCACGACCGCCCGGCGCCTTTGTGGGTTTTAATTCTAATGCCTTCAGCATCTTCTGAGGCTGGCTTAATTATGTCATTTCTGTTCTTACCTGTGAGGAGAGTCCCTATGTTATATAATCCCAGGGTGCCATTTGCAGGGTGCCTGGTCTAGAGCCTGATAGAATGTTCAACCAATCGCCATCTCAGAGTGGGTGGGCTACAAGACTGCCAGATCAGTTTCTATCAAGAGAGAAGGAAGGTCTAAGAAGGACTCCTTGCTTTTGTCAAGGAATGTGCCAAAGTACACATCCCCTGTTGCTGTCCATTGGGAGACCTTATTTATAATTGTTGGATAACAAAGCTGGATACCAAAACATTTGATGTGAAAGGGATGTAGGTGAGACAGACAATCTTTAGAGCAGTGGTTCTCAACCTTCCTAATGCTGTGACAGTCTAATACAGTTCCTCATGTTGTGGTGACCCCCAACCATAAAATTATTTCGTTGCTACTTCATGACTGTAATTTTGTTACTGCTATGAATCATAATGTAGATATCTGATATGCATGATATTTGACATGTAACCCCCAAAGGAGTCACAACCAACAGGGTGAGAATCGTTGCTCTAGAGGGATGGCGTTGGACTCATTCACTTGAACACAAGTGCAACAAAGAAGATACCAGTCCACATTCAGTAATATCTGAGAACACTGTGCACTGCAGGTCACCAGAAGGAAATCCTAGCAGAGCCAAAGAGGGAAGGGGGCCTTGGGAATGCCGTAGCAAAAGCTAGGCTGAACTTTACACTATCAGTTTCCCAGGAGCGAGGTATGGACTGTTAGTAGGTTGTGAAATCAACATTAACAAGTTACAGTCAGTGTCTTTACAGATGGACTGACATGAAAAACATGAAAGCCTATTGTAGGTTAGTTATGTTTGAATACTTTTTCTTATTTAGCTATTTCTAATTTAAAATTACATTTATTTACTTATATACTGATTGATTGTGTGTGTGTGTGTGTGTGTGTGTGTGTGTGTGTGTGTGTGTATTTAAAAGACAACTCTCGGGGCTGGAGAGATGGCTCAGAGGTTAAGAGCACTGGCTGTTCTTCCAGAGGTCCTGAGTTCAATTCCCAGCAACTACATGGTGGCTCACAACCATCTGTACTGAGATCTGGCTCCCTCTTCTGTATACATAATAAATAAATAAATAAATAAAAAAGACAACTCTCCTGGACTAGGCTTTCTCCTCCCACTTTGTAGGTCCCAGGGATTGGACTCAGGCCATCAGCTTTGGCAGCAGGTACCTATACCACATTATTATTATTATTATTATTATTATTATTATTATTATTATTAGTTTTTTTGAGACAGGGTCTCTCTGTGTAATTTTGTGCCTTTCTTGGAACTCACTTTGTAGACCAGGCTGGCCTCGAACTCACAGAGATCCGTCTGACTCTGCCTCCCGAGTGCTGGGATTAAAGGCATGTGCCACCACCGCCCGGCTATAATTATTTTTAAAGGGTTTCTCTATGTAGATCAGGCTGACCTAGAACACAGAGAGATCCACCTGCCTCTGCCTACCAAGTGCTGGGATCAAAGGTGTGCACCACTAAACCTAGATCATATGGCTATGGCTGGGTCGTGCCAGCCTGGAGAGTGTTACTTTTGAGGGCACAAATGGGGCAAGGATGCTAGTTAGCTATGTGACCACATTGCATTCAGCCTCCAGTCATCATAAGAAACAGAACATCCCGGGTGCTTCTTTCTGGAGCTATACTTTGAACTTGGATACCTTTGGGACTCTTTGCCTGTGATCTGTGGGCTCTCATTGAATTCACACTGCAGTTCTGCTGGGTGGGCTGTGGGGTGAGGGAGTGGAGGTTAGAAAGTGGCCAGGGGACTGACTTCACAGGCCCAACAAGGAATTTTTTAAAAGGGGTTGATTTAGTAATAGGCACAGGGGAATTACATTGCAGGATAAATAATAACTTATGTGAGGAATGGTGCTGGTGAAGCATGGCACAGTATTGCAAGGGCCATTTCCTTCCTCCTCCTTGGCTTTTACCTTTCTAGCTCCTTCAGTAATTACATGGACACCACCCGAGCTCAGGAGCTGACTGGGAGGAGGAAAGGCATAGAATGTCCGTCCAGGCTTGGATGCTGGCCGAAGACAGTTTGCCATAAAACTGAAGTAATTAATTGGATTGTGTTAGAGAGGATTAAACACTAAATAAGAACATATTGAAGTTCTGGCTGGTAGACCCACATGTTGTGCTGGAAATGATGAAAACCTTAACTTCAGGAGAGGTATAATATCGTAAATTAAATTTGTTCTTTGAAGAAATAATCTGGTTTTTGTTTTTTGTTTTGTTTTGCTTTTTCGAGCCAGGGTTTCTCTGTAGTTTTGGAGCCTGTCCTGGACTAGCTCTGTAGACCAGGCTGGCCTTGAACTCACAGAGGTCCACCTGCCTCTGCCTCCCGAGTGCTGGGATTACAGGCATGTGCCACCACCGCCCGGCTAGAATCTGTTTTTTTTTTTTTTTTTTTTTTTTTTTAAGTTTTTTTCCTTTTATTGAAAATAGAATTCTTTTCTTACATAATATATCCTGATTGCAGTTTGCCTCTGTCTACTTCTCCTAGTTCCTCCTCATCCCCTCCCATCCAGATCCACCCCTTTCTGTCTCTCTTTAGAAAGCCAATAGGCTCCTAAGGGATGATAATAAAATAAAATATAATATGATCAAATAAACACTAACATATTGGAATAGGCCAAGACAAATACACAGAAGGACAAAAGCCCAAAAGAAGGCACAAGAAACCAAGACCCATTTTCTGTGGATATCTGTATGCTCTGAATGTGTTGCTCTGATTGGTTAATAACTAAAGTGCTGATTGGCCAGTAGCCAGGCAGGAAGTATAGGCAGGACAAAGAGAGAGGAGAATTCTGGGAAGTGGAAGGCTGAGTCAGGAGACGCTGCCAGCTGCCGCTGCCATGAGAAGCAAGATGTAAAGTACTGGTAAGCCATGACCCACATGGCAAGGTATAGATTAATAGAAATGGGTTAATTTAAGATGTAAGAATTAGATAGCAAGAAGCCTGAGCCATTAGGCCATTAGCCACAGTTTAAATAATATAAAAGTCTGTGTGTTTATTTGGGTCTGAGTGCCTGTGGGCCCTGGTCGGGACTGGAGATAACTCCAGCTATACCCATTTGTTCACAAACTCAAGAATTTCATAAAAACACTAAACTGGAATTCACAATATGTATGCAAAGGACTTGTAGGGTAAAAAGAGAGAAGAAAGAAAAGTATATAAATAAAATAAAAAAGATAAAATAATTCTAAAAAAGCTCTGTCATGACAGTATGAGACAAACCAAAGACACCATTGATTTCATTTTTTTATTGGCCATCTACTGCTGGCAAAGGGGCCTACCCTTAAGAGTAGCTTGTTTTCCCAGTGAGACTCCCTTGGAGAAAATGAAATTTTCATTCGCAAGTAGTTATCAATTTGAGATTACTTCTGGATTAGGGGTGGGGACTTGTGTCCACTTCTCTGAACTCTAAGATCCCATTTGATACAGACTTGTGCAGGCCCTGTGCAGTGCTGCCAACCATCTCTGTGAGTTCCTGTGTGCATCCATCTTGGTGATTTAGAGGGCCTTGTTTTCCTGCTATCCTTCATCCCAGTTTGGCTCTTACACTTTTCCTGCCTCCTCTTCTGTGAGGTTCCCTGAACCCCAAGGGAAGGATTTGATGGAGACATACCTTTTAGGGATGAGTGTTCCAAGGTCTCTCACTCTCTGCATAATGTCTGGCTGTAGGTCTCTGTATTTGTTACCATTTGCTGCAAGAGGAAGCTTCTTTGATGATGGCTGAGCAAATCACTGATAGATAAATACAGTAGAATGTCATTAAGAGCCATGTTATTGCTATGTTTTTTTGTTTGTTTTTGAACAGTAGTATTTGGTTCTCCCCTAGGTTTCTGGGCTATCTAGTTTTATGTTCTTAGTTATCCAAGCAGTGTTGGGTATGAATTCTGTCTTACAGAGTGGGCTTTAAATCAAATCAGACATTGGGTGGTTTTGCTATAACATATCTTGCAGCCAGGACACCATTGCAGACCAAAAGGTTGGTGACTGGATGTTTGTGTTTCTCCTTTGGTATCATGCAGAGTTACTGTAACAAAGAAGTTAGCACATAGGGGTGAAGGCTCTATGTAGGCACCAGTTCAATTTCTCTATGCTCAGTGAGTTGTATAGGTGTTGTTGTAAGCAATGAGGCCTTGCTGAAAGTGTGTGTGGAGCAACCTATAATCTTGACAACAGCCTCATTTGTGTGTGTGTGTGTGTGTGTGTGTGTGTGTGTGTGTGTGTGTGTGTCCCATGGGACCACCTTTGGACAATATCTCATTTAGAGACATTTAGACAGTCTCAGTACTAGAAGCTTCATCTCAAAAGAGATGGCCAGCTTTGGGGCTCTGTCTCCCCCATTATTTGGCAATTTCATGTAGATCACCTTCATGTATATCTTCTTTTTAGGAAGCTTGTGCTGTATTAGGTTCCTATACTACCCCTCAAATGCCCTTAATTTTAACCATCTCTCCCTATATTTTCTCCTTCATTCCCCTCTCTCCTCCCACTTCTCATTTGATTTTCTTATTCCAGTCCCCCCACAACCTACCCATAATTATCTATTCTACTTCCCTTTCCTAGGGATATCTATCTGCCCTCCCCCATTCCTTACTCTATACCTAACCTTTACAGCTCTACAGATTGTAGCTTAGTTATCATTGACTTAAGTTCTAAAATCTCTATATAAGCAAATGCATACTATATTTGTCTCTCTGAGTCTGGGTTACCTCATTTTTTCCCTAGTTCTGTCCATTTACCTGCAAATTTCATTGAGTTGGGATGGCTTACAGTTTCAGAGGTTTAGTCCATTATCATCATGGTAGCATGCAGGTAGGCATGGTGCTGGAGAAGGAGCTAAGAGTTCTACATCTTGATCCACAGGTAACAGGAAGTGAAATGTGACACTGGGCATAACTTGAATATAGGAGACCTCAGTGCCACACCTTACAGTGACACACTTTTTTCATTTTCTGAATTTTCTGAGAGGCTTTCCAGACCTGCCTGTTTATATCAGAACAACTCTATACTTTCCAAAACAGCATGGGTTTGTGTTTTTTAAATGTTCTTTTAAGTTGTGATTTTAAAGTAGTGATAATTGTCCTACACATACACATTTATATCCTTCCCCCTTCTAAATTTAACACTACATTATAAAATTTGTTGGTATAATTGAAGGCAAAATTTTAAATGACTATGAAATTATTTAATGGTAATTGAAAATAACTCATGTAACCATTTTATTTTAAAATTTAATACTTGGCATTCATTTCAGAAACACTTAAATTGAAATTGGTTAAAAAAGTAGTGTGTAACCACTCCACAGATTTGCTTTGGTAAATAATACTGGCACAAACATCTTCAAGCACAAAATTTTTCTTCAGTGTTTGGGGATTCTGTTTGAATCATAGAGTAGCATTGAAAGTAGAATGACCAAGTCAGAAACATTAGCAAGGCTCTGATACACCGTGTTAATGTTAGAGCTAAAGAAGATGTAGGTATGTGCTTTGTCTCTGCGACATATAAGAGTGCTAAGTTAGCTAGAAACCCTGTGGGCACTGGGCTTACCATCTTTCTAAAACATACACTTTACTTTTTAAAGTGCTTTTTTGATTGGTGGTGAGTACAAATATAATCATTACACAAAGAGTGGAAATAAAACTTAATTGATATACTAGCTAAAAATAGATGCTACATAATGAGTACAATTTTCTAAAGGATCTCAAGGAAGACTGAGTAAAAGCATTTGCTGGTGAGGATTAAAAAATGACGCAGTTGGAATGTCCTCAATAAAACTCTTGACAATGGGATTTGCAGATTTCCCATTGTCATATGCTAAGACTATCAATTCTTAGCCCTCCCCCTCCTTATGCATTGTCAGAACAGGGACTACCCTCCTGTAAATGATGGTTAGAGCTGGCAATATAATCAAGAGGGCTGCAGAGACAGCTCCTTCCTGGTTCATGTAACGTAGGACCTAAGCTAATGAAAGCTGCCGTTAACGAAGCCTTAGGAAGTGCTCGGGAACTAGTTGTTCCAGATGTTCATTTCAGCTTAGTTTACAGGTAGAATGTCTTCTCCGTACAAAACGTTATGTTAGAACCTGCTGCATGGAATGTTGGGAGAAGCAGGAGAGTGATGGGGGTCTACTCTTTCATGTGCAAAGGGTCTTGAGATACTGGTTATGGTGTTCAAATGGCATAAATTCAGACCCAGAGAGATGCTGTGAGGTCAGAGAGATTCCCAGCATTTTCCCTCTGTCCACACACTTACATGTGTTAATCAGAAGGATCACATTCTTTTTTATTATCTATCTATCTATCTATCTATCTATCTATCTATCTATCTATCTATTTATTTTATTATTATTATTATTTATATTAAGAAATTGTCTATTCATTTTACCTACCAACCACAGATCTCCCTCTCATCCCTCCTCCCACCTTCCAGCCTTTCCCCCGCAACACACCCTCCCATTCCCTCCTCCTCCAAGGCAAGGTCTCCCATGGGGAGTCAGCAGAGCCTGGTACATTTAGTTGAGGCAGATCCAAGCCCCTCCTCCCTGCACCAAGACTGTGCAAGGTGTTCCACCATAGGCAGCACTGGGCTCCAAAAAGTCCACTCAAGCACCAGGGACAGATCCTGATCCCTCTACCTGGGGGCCCTCTGACAGTTCAAGCTAAACAATTGTCTCACCTATCCAGAGGGCCTAGTCCAGTACCATGGGGGCTCCTCAACTATTGGTCCACAGTTCATATGTTTCCAATAGTTTGGCTGGCTGTCTCTGTATGCTCTCCCATCATGATCTTGATGTCCTTGCTTTTAGAATCCCTCCTCTCTCTCAACGATTGGACTCCTGGAGCTAGGCCTGGTGCCTGGCCGTGGATCTCTGCATCTGCTTCCATCAGTTACTAGATGAAGGCTCTATGATGGCAGTTAGGGTATTCACTAATTTGATTACCAGAGTAGGCCAGTTCAGGCACCCTCTCGACTATTGCTAGTAGTCTAAGCTGGTGTCATCCTTGTGGATTCCTGGGAACTTCCCTAGCACCTTGTTTCTCCCTTATTCCCATGATGTCTTCATTTATCATGGTATCTCTTTCTTTGCTCTCCCACTCTGTCCCTGTCCCAGCTCAAACCTCCCATTCCCTTATGTTCTCATCCCTCATCCCTTGTCCTTCATTACCCCCCCCCCCCCCCCCAGTTTGCTCATGTAGATCTCATCTATTTCTCAGAAGAATTGCATTCTTCTTTATGTGTTTTCAAGGAGTTAAGCACAGCCTGGGCATGTTTAAGAACTCACTTAGTGGGTGGATATGGTGGCACAAGCCTTTAATCACAGCACTTGCGAGGCAGAGGCAGGTGGATCTTTGTAAATTTAAGGCCAGCCTGGTCTACATAGTTCCAGGACAGCCAGGGCTACATAGAAAGACTTTGTTTTTCAAATAACAAAAACAAAACAAAAAAGAACTTGCCTAGCATCAAATACATGGCAGGTAAATGGAGATCTGAAGAGGGTAGGAAGGAGAGCATAAAGCATGATTATGAAAGTCACTGATGAAATGTAGCTCATTTCCTCCACCTACCTTGAGACAATGTCCCTTTATATGCTCTAAACTATCTTAGACATTTCTATGTGGTAAAGGATGTTCTCCAACATGTTCTCCCAAGTGCTGGAATTATCAGATGTGTGCTACCACACTTGGCTCCATTTTACTTTTCTTTTTTAAACCAGATTTTCTCTTAAAAGATGAGCATATCTAGTAACTAGCCTTGATTTCCTGAAATTAAGCACAGCATTTGGAGCAGGCAGAGGAGGTGGATGGTAAGGAGACTCTCACTTGTGATTGTAAGAGACAGGATATGTAGGAATCCACAGGGTGCTGCTGTTAGCAACCCATTCAGTGGGTACTGTGAACATCTGTAATGGATGGCAGTCAGACAGTGCAGTGGTAGGATTTTAACAAAGAGCTTTGGAGGAAGCTTGAGCTTCCCTAGAGGGAAGACAACAGCAGTATCTATCTATCTTGTAGGATTGTGGGCTGTCATTTTTGTTTTGTTTTCAAGAAAGGGTTTTTCTGTGTAGCCCTGGCTGTCCTGGAACTCTCTCTATAGACCAGGGTGGCCTGAAACTCACAGAGATATACTCGCCTCTGCCCTCTGAGAGCTGGGATTAAAGGAAAGCTCCACCACTAGTTTGTAGAATTCTTCAGAGAAGTCGCTGAGGTAATAACTCCTGTGACATTCTTACACTGTTTGCTACATAGTAAGTTCAATAAGTGTTACTTCTTACTACTTACGTGCTTTCATGTTTCTTTCAATAGTTGTCTCCTTAACCCCATCTGTACCCTAGCAGGTCAGTAGACATATCTTTGGATGACCCAGCAAAAGGATAAAATAAAATGCAGAGCTGGAGTTTGTAAGTACCAAGCCTTCTTGCCATCAAACACGTTTATGGATAAGAACACTAGAGAAGCCATGTGTGGAGGGCTAAAGAGGCAGAGATAGGTGGGTCTCTGAATTTGATGCCAGCTTGATGTATATAGTGGAATCACTGTGTCCCCCTCCTCCCCCCCAAATAAAAGTCTTGAGAGATGGAATAGTGTAACTATGTGCCTTATTAGACTCAGGAGAAGGGGATTCACTGGGAAAAAAAAAGAATAAGTAGTATCCAAAAAGGGGTTGAGTTAGTCTCCAGGACCCACAGGATGGAAGGAGGGAGCCAACTCTACACACCTGTCTTCTGGCCTCCACACTCATGCCATAGCCTACATGCATGCATGTGAAGGCACACACACACACACACACACACACACACACACACACACACACACACACACTAAATACATGTAGTAGAAATTTGGAAAACAAAATGAAGTCTTCCTGGCTGGGAGAATGAATCAAGTACTTTAGTATTGCCTATAATAAATAAAGCACAGCAAAACCAGATGTCTGCCATCACCCTACCGGTTCATACCCTGATGTTACTATTTCTTTGCTGTTTCAGATCAACATGAGGATCTCTGTCCTAAAGGAAAAAAACAGTCCCACCCACCCTCAGCATTTGGGTCTTGTCTCTGGGGACTGAGTAAAGCTAAGCTGAATGAGCTGTAAAGAATGGGTCATAAAGCAAGGTGCCTGAGTTAGCAGGTCACCTTCTGGGGGCAAATCATCTATGGATTTCTTTGCTGCTCACACAGAAGTGCTTTGTGTCTTAAGTGACACCCTGACACTTTTCCTGTGATGAAAAAAGAAGGAAGGAAAGAAAGTAGAAAATAAGAGGAAGGGGGAGGAAGGGAATTGCCCAGAAACCAGGGAGTCAAGCAAGAGCTGTTAGTGCTCCAGAGAGGCTACTGAGAAATTTTTGAGTCAAATATTGGTGTGGAATGGAAGCCAGTCCCTGCCACAGCTTTCAGGGCACATGTGCTCAGTGGCATAGTCGGTATCAAGAGCCTGATGTCTTCTTTCATTTCACCGGTAGGCTGCTCTGTGTCATGATCCAGCACCACACCCATACCACCGTTCCTTATTTACTTATTTGACACTTGGTTGTGGACAGGTTTTGGAGATCTAGTCTGATGTTTTGACATAAGTATATACTGTTTTGTTTTTTTTTTTTAAACTATTTGAGACAGGATTTCTCTGTGTAGACTTGACTGTCCAGAAACTCTCTCTGTAGACCAGGCTGGCTTGGAACTCAGAGATCCACCCTACTTGGCCTCCCCAGTGTTGGAATTAAAGGCAATGTACCAGCCTGCCCAGCTGCAAGAGTACATTGTACATTGATCAAATTGCAGGTAGTAATGGGCTGGGGAAGTGGCACAGTGGGGAAGAACACTTGTTCTGCAAGCATGAAGACCTGAGTTCAAATCTTCAGCATTCCAAGCTGCCCAAAGCTTGCATCTAGGGGTAAAGATAGGTAGATTGTGGCCAGCTAGCCTAGCCAAAAATGGTAAACATCTGCTCTAGTGAGAGTTGCTGTCTTAGGGTAATAAAATAGAGTGAGAGAAAAAGACACCAAGTCCTGATCTGGCCTCCACGTACATACATTCATATATACGTATACACACAGACACACAAAGACACATGAATATACACAAAGACATATGTATACACACCTGTACACACACACATATATATACACACATACACATTCACACACAAAGACACACATACACATACACACATATACAAATAACACAAGCACATACATGCACGTATATTTTTGGGCACAGGCATATATATGCAGACACGTGTAAAAATATATATACAGACAAGCACACATAAATACAAATGCATGCGTGTGTACACATGTACACTCAAACACATACACACATACATACATAGTGTCATCATCATCACTGCATTTGTTATTCCTTTGTGGTGGAGACTGAGGAAAAATCCCTTTTCTATATTATCTTCCAACCATTTTGGAGAGGAGAAAACTGAAGGGCAGAAAAGTTCTGATTTGCCTCTAGACACCCAGTTAAGGGCTGGAGTTCAATTGGGTGACACAAGACTTTCTCCTTCTGGGTGTCACACCAGGCTCTTTAGTCCCCACACTCTGGGTGCCCACAATCTGCAGACCCAGCCTCTCTTTCCAAAACAACAACTTATGTTCTATGGCCGCACAGAGTCCTCATTACGGTGCAGGTAAGTAAGGAACATAAATGGTTTGGGGGTTGCTCCCTTTTTTGGACAGCTCTGTAGACACGCCCCCTTTGCCTGCTGTCTTCTATCTGTGCAGTGACGGCAGTGGTCCAGCTGCCCTTCCCTCCTTCCTGCCCTGGGAGTGTAGCATTTGGCATCTCCATGCCGCTCTCATTCCATAGTGGGAAGCTCTGAATGCAGCCATCTGAGCTTTGAGCTTGAGTAATGTTGGTAATTTCAAAGCCTCATTATCTTGTTCCCTAGTGATTTGCTTCTAAACAACTATAGTTCTTGAGGGAGGAGGGTAGTGTGAACAACAGTGCTGGAATAGTTCCACTGGGGAGGGTGAGAGGTACCTGGAGTTTTAAATTTAGAACCATAGTGACCGAAGCAGCAGAATTTGTCCCTGGGGCCCCAAGGCCATGCCAAGGATGCAATGTTTTAGAGTTGAGGCTGTTATTAAATGGGGAGTGGATGACAGAGATGGCATCATAAAGGATAGGACAGTGTCCTGTAGGCACCCCATTGGATAGATGAGAAAGCTGAGTTCTGAAGAAGAGATTTATAGATATGTATTTTTATTTTTACATTTAAAAAGATTATTCCAAGGATCCAGCAATCAGGTTCCCATCACTGTTTTCTCACTTGGGTACTCTGTGACCCTGTGTTCTCTAGTCTAGTTCTCCATGAAGTTTGCATGGCAACAGCCTCCTAATGAGCGTTTTTAAGGAAAAGAGGAAGGTTGATGCTAGACATGCTTTCCCATTCAGACTGTTCAGAGAACAAATGACTTTGCCTTTCAGAAGCCCCACTGGGACCAAACCTGCTCTGAGTTGACCTTGCCAGCAGGTCTGTGATGTCTGAGAGAGCTGTAAACTTCCTGTGTAAAAATTGCTCCTTCAGACGGTAGAGTTGCCCCTGTTGCCTGGGTGCAGGTGAAGGCATGAGGGAAGATGAGAAAGTGGGAGAGCTAGTGCCGGTCTGTCATGTGGAGGTGTGGGCGAGGGAGAGATGCCCACCACGCCTCGCTTGTCCCTTGCCACCTAAGATAGGTGGGAAAGGCTGGCCATGGAGTCCCAAGCGTAGGAGAGCTGACCCTGACCCTCATTGGCTGCAGCGCTCAGAAGAGAAAGTCTGCACCTCACCCTGGCTGCACACTAGAGCTGACCTTATTGATGGCACAGGTGATCTGCCCCCATGAACGTGTGTTAGAGATCTGGCCCCATCCCTCATCGGCCATATTGTGAAATGGGCTAGGAAGACAAAGACCTCCCCCTTTTCCTGCCCTTCACTGTCTGTGGCGGATGGGAGAACTGGCCCTGAGGTTATAAGAGTGGGAGAATTGGCCCTGCACCTCATCCAGGCAGCACAGTAGAGATGACCCTCTTGGCAGGGGTGCAGGTGAGCCAGCCAGGAGTGAGTGAGTGCAGGAGAGCTGGTCCTGCCCCTCTTCCATCTGCCATGTGGTGACATGAGTAAGGGAAAGATGCCCTACCCACCCCCCGCTTGCTACCTGTTGGCTCCAGGGTCATGAGAATGGGAAAGCTAGCCCTGTCCCTCACTGACTGAAGTACACAGGAGAGTGGGCCCCGCACCTTGCCTGGGGAGCACACTAGAGCTGAGATTACAGATGTGTATCACTATACCTGGCTTTCTAAAGAAATTAATTAAAATAAATTTTAAATTATTTTGGAGTAATTTCAAATTTATGGAATAGTTGGAAAATTAATGTACTTCCTGTCCTGTTTTCATTCTCCATAAGGCTGGTATGGTATATTTGCCAAATCTAAGAAACCAACCTTGGTACATCACTTATTAATTAAACTGCACATGAGTTATAGAATCTAATGGCCTTCCATTAGTGTCCCTTGCTTTTCCAGAGTTCCAGAGTTCAGGTCAAAATACTACAGTGTCTTCAATTGCTATGTTTTTTTTTCTTTTTCTTTTTTTTTCTTTTCTTTTCTTTTTTTTTTTTTTTTGTGAAATTCAGTTTCAAGAAGTACTTTGTAGAGTTTCCCTCCATTAGTATATCTAGTTTTTCTACAATTATGGTGAGATTGCGAGGTTTTGGGAACTATACTGTAGATATGAAGTTCTGCTCTCATACACCTGAGTACACTTGTATCTGATGATGCTGTGTTTGAACACTTGGTTAGAGAAGTGTGCTTGTCTGGTTTGTCCAGTGTTGTATTTCTCCAGAACTCTGTGTTTGGGGGTGACATGCCATGTGCAGTAGATGGTTTGTTTGTCTGTTTGTTTTTCGAGACAGGGTTTCTCTGTTTCGTTTTGGTGCCTGTGCTGGATCTCGCTCTGTAGCTCAGGCTGGCCTCGAACTCATAGAGATCTGCCTGGCTCTGCCTCCCGAGTGCTGGGATTAAAGGCATGTACACCGTTGCTCAACCCAGTAGATGATTTTAATGACTATTTTTTAGAGTGGTGGATTGGCTGGTTGTCAGAGGACAGCTTGCAGGTACCAACTCTTTCCTTCCTCCATGTGAGGTCTAAGGATTGAAATTCCGTCATCAGGCTTGGTGGTTGGCATCTTTTCCCACTGAGCCGTCTTGCTGGATGGTTGTTCTGGAGTGTTCCCAAACCCTGTCCATGCCACCTTAAATCTGGTTCTCCGTTTTTCTTCTGACTGCAGCATCTTACCTTGACGATCCATTGCCACTCCTTCCAGATTGTGCTGTTCTAATGCCATTTTCATCATTCTTAGAACCTGCTTGAGTTCTGATCAAGTGTCTGTTTTCAATGACTTTACCTGGATTCCCCTGTACACACTTTAGAAATCCATTTACTCATTCCTCATTTTACAGAGAACTGACTAAGAGCCTGACTATTTTCAAGACCCTGGGCCAGGAGATGAATCAGATAGAAGCCCTGTTCTCTGGAATCTAGCCAGGGGCAAATGTCAAATGTATAGTAAGGCTAATAGTAAAAAATAAATACCTTCTTCTCTGATGAGCATATTCATGTGGTAGAACTATTGGATTGAAATTGTTTTGCAAATCTTAGCTATGGAATTAGTTGAGAACAAATTCAGCACACACACACACACACACACAGGGAGAGAGAGAGAGAGAGAGAGAGAGAGAGAGAGAGAGAGAGAGAGAACACAATTGTGGTCAGTGTCTACAGTGGAGACCTGGATGATGCTCTCGGTTGCTCTTGGAGTCACTGAAAGCAGGTGTTGCTTGTTTAACCCCTTCTGTTGTTGAAGTATTATGACTCAGGAGCACTGAGGGGTGGGTGGTTCAGTGGTGGTATGTAGTTAGAGTTTTCCTGCCTGGCCCAGTCAGGACAAATCTCTCTCACCCGCCAATCCCACAGTCACTCAGACCCAACCAAGAAAGCACACAGAAACTTACATTGCTTACAAACTGTATGGCTGTGGCAGGCTTCTTGTTATCTACTTTTTCTATCTTAAATTAACCCATTTCTGTTAGTCTATACTTTGCCACATGGCTTGTGGCTTACCGGTGTCTTTACATGTTGCTTTTCATGGCGGCGGCTGGCAGTGTCTCCCCAGCCTTCTACTTCCCAGAATTCTCTTCTCTCTTGTCCCGCCTATACTTCCTGCCTGGCCACTGGCCAATCAGAACTTTATTTACACAGAGCAATATCCACAGCAGTGGTAGAGCTGGAACTCCATCCTTCAGCTCTTTTCAGTCTGTGTATTGATGTCTTAGCTAATGAAAATCAATGGCTTACTCACCTCAATGGCAAGTGGAAATTCATTCCATCAGGACTGGTGCTAGGAGAATGGATGGCATACAGTAAGACCTGATTTTCTTTCAGAGTTTATGACTATGAAGCTAACTGGTTTCCCCTGGAAAGTTGGAGTTGAACTCACCAAACTTTTTCATTTGGTCAATATCCAGACTTCTTATGATTTGACTGCTATCTTCTCTATGTGGTGTGTGTGTGTGTGTGTGTGTGTGTGTGTGTGTGTGTGTGTGTGTGTGTGTGTGGTGTTAAGTATGTATGGTGTATGAGCATGTGTATATGTGGGTGCTCATGTGGGCATAGAAGAGGATGTCAGGTGTAGTATTCTGTTACTGTCTACCTTATTCCCTTGAGGCAGGGTCTATCATTGAATATGAAGTTGGGCTAACAGTCAAGCAAGCCCCAGGGATCCTCTTGTCTCTGCCTCCCCCAGCACTGAGGTCACAGGCACATGCATGGCCATGCCTGACCTTGTATTTTATGCAGATTTCAGGAATTTGAACTTAAGTCTTTAGGCTTGCACAACAGGCACTCTTCCCCATTGAACCACCTCCCCAACCTTGTCTATTTTCTATCCTAGAACATAAACCTCACTACAGAGACCTTTCCTGACTGTTGCTTCTCAAGTGTCTCCACCTGATTCCACTAATGTAATAGACGGTGCATATTAGTGGAATAAATAAACGAATGCCATTAAAGAAAGACAAAGAAACCAAGAACACTGATGCTGTTAATTGGGAACATTTGATTTTGTCCTTCTTTGGTTCAGAGTCTTGTTTTTCCATGGTTCCTCCTGGCTTATAAGCCAAGCAGAAACACTTCAGCCTATGGCTGGCCAGGGTTCTTTTAGCTGTAAACAATAGAAACTAACATCTCGCTTGTCCAAGCAAACAGCACATGATACAACACACTAAAAAGCCTTTGGATTTATTGCTTACACAATCATATATTTCCTTTAGGCGCAAATGGAGCAAGGTGTGTGGTCAGCTCATCCAAACTCTGCCCCTCCTCCCAGACCTGAGAGTTGGCCTCCTCCCTAGACAGACTCTTCTTAGGTGGTTGTTTCTGGTTACTTGAGCCAAAACATTTGAAGCCAGTTGGAGCATTTTGTTGCCTGCAAACAATGCAATAGTACTGGAGGTCTCTCTCCTAACTGGAGCCTGGCTGGATGTGGGTAAGTGAACATGGTGAAGCCTCCGGGGGTGGAAGGCAATTCTTCATCTTCTGCTTTGTCTTCATCACTGAGCCCCTGAACCTGAAGCCCTGGTCTAAGGACTTACCTTTTCTGGAAAAATGAGAAAATAGCAAATGTAGGAGGCTGGAGAGATAGCTCAGTGGTTAAGAGCACCAGAGCACCAGAGGACCCGGGTTCAAGTCCCAGAGCCCACATGGCAGCTCACAACTGTCTGTAATTTCTGTTCCAGGGGACCCAACCCCCATGACAAAACACTAATGCACGTAATAAAAATAATAAATAAATAAAAAGAAAATAGAAAATGTAATTTAAAAATTGCAGATTTTGTAGCAACTTATAAATATAATAAGTTATAATAAGTTGATACTCTGCTCAAGAAAGCAATATAACCAAATATACTTTAATAATAAATTATAAATGTAAATTTATACCTTTAAATGCAAAACTGTATGCTTTGTTTAGGTATGGTACACTTCAAGACATAATTTGACTTTTAAAAAGATGACATGTTTATATATTTGGGGTGTGTGTATGTGTGTGTGTGTGTGTGTGTGTGACTTGGAATTGTGAATCAAATAAGTCTTTCCCTCCCCAAGTAGGTTTTGGTCAGACCATGCTATTACAATATTAGAAAGAAAATGAGAACAGAAATACATGCCTATAAACTCAGCACCCAGCAGCCCGAGGCAGAAGGACTGTGAGTTTGAAGTCAGGCTGTGATATATGGAGAATGCCCCCAAATAAAATATTTTTCTAGAGAGTGTAGTTGAATCATTCCATACTTTCCTCCAAACAGTGGTAAAGTTCTCCTTGATAGAATGTAGGAGCCTGAGTTTTTCTGCCAACATCAAAGCAGAATATACACCATGGTCTTGTCTCCAAGCTCAGCTCCATCTTGTAGAGGTGGTCTGTTTTGGAAAGGAACAATGAGTTTGTACTTAGCAATAGTACTACCATTGTAAACAATGAACATCTTTGGGAATCTTTTGCATTAGGTTTCTGCAATGTAAGCCCATCCAGAATTTCTTTCTTTTCTTAGTGAATCCCCTTTGCCAAGTAGCCAACTGTGACCACTGTATCTGAATTCTATCTCCAGGATAATCCGTCTTAAAATATTCCACAGAGCCACCACCACCACCAGCATAGACTCTCTCAGGGTTACCAAGACAGGGTGTGAAACAATATCCTATCTCCCACACACAAGACATTCTGTAAAAGGAAATCCTCCAAGAGCTGGGTCTCCCTTAGCTCTGCACCTGGTTGTCTTGGGCCTCTGTGGACCCATACTGGTAGGTGACACACTCCAGTGCTGTATCCTGATTTTCAAGACTAGCTAGCCAATCAGCAATTCCGTGGCCGGGTTTCCGTAAAGGAGACTTACCATCGCAGTTTTCTTTGTAGCTTCTCTGTTTCATCATCTTCCTTTCAAGTGATTTTCTTGAAAGCAACTGCAGTTTCTTCCCTTATTTCCTGGCTGTCTGTTGTCATCTCCTCATTGTGAACCATCTGTGAATTCTGTCTTAGGGAGTCCCCGAATCCATTCACATGTTCCCTTAAGTATTCTTTCTTCTTTCTGTTTGTTTCATGTTTTGTTGGGAGGGGGCGCCTCATTATTTTCCTTTTTCCATTTTTTTTTGTGTGTATGTTTGCATGCACACATGTATATGTAGGTGCACATGCATACATGTGAGTGTGCTTGTGGAGGCCAGAGGTTGATGTCCACTGGGATCATCCTCAATTGCTTCTCTTTTTTCTTTCTTTTCTTTTCGGTTTTTCGAGACAGGGTTTCTCTGTGTAGCTTTCCACCTTTCCTGGAACTCACTTGGTAGCCCAGGCTGGCCTCGAACTCACAGAGATCCGCCTGGCTCTGCCTCCCGAGTGCTGGGATTAAAGGCGTGCGCCACCACCGCCCGGCAATTGCTTCTCTTTTACTCACTGAGGCAGGTCTCTTAATCTTAGCCAGAGCTCACCACCATGGCTCATTTCACTAGTCAGCTTTGTTCTGAAGAACTTCGGTCTCTGTTTTCTGAGGCTGGAAGTACAGGTGGGCTGCCACACCCATCTGGCAAGTTTGACTTAGATTCTGGGAATCAGAATTCTGCTTCACTCTTAGATGACACATGCTTTAAACACTGAGCTATCTCTCCAGACTTGGGGGTTCATCTTTTTTTTTTTTTTTTTTTTAATGCAGAGCCAAATGGCTTCAAGCTGTTACTCTTGAAATCATTTCTTCTAAGACCCCTTCTTCATGTCTTCTCATGACAGTGCAGGGGGAATGTGTTTTCCGTGGTAGCAGCTTGTGCTCATCAGTCATGGTTTCCAGAGGGCTCTTACAATCCCTTATGAATCTCCAGAGCATCAAGTCAGCAAGGCAGAAAAGTAATACCCTATACAGTGGCTTGACCTTTGAAACTGGATGCACATCTTCCCAAGGACTTACTAAGATCCTTCTCTGGGAGGAGGAGACTTTGAAGAAAATTGCAGAGTGAGAGTGGGTGCTTTGTCTCAGATATGATTGAGATACATTGCATACATGCATGAAATTATCAATGAATACGTGAAAAATATTCTTGGAGACCTTCCCTGGGCATGTCTGACTTGACAAAGGAAGATGACTGGGTATTGAAAATATTAGTAGTAAACAGTTTTAAAACAATTTAAAGGAGAATTTTCCTGTCTGGGGATCATCAGGTATAGGTACAATGGATTGAAAAGGCAGATGTGATTAGTTTTTCTGAGTAGAAAGGGAAGCTGGGTGTGGTGACCCATGCCTGTAATCCCAACACTCAGGAGGCAAGGGCAGATAGATCTTTGAAAGTTTGAGGCCAGCCTGGGCTACAAAGCAAGCTCCAGGGCAATCAGGAGAGAAACTTTGTCTTAAAAAACAAAACAAAACAAAATGTCAGGGGGAGCCTGCATTTCCTTATCTATGAGGTTGCAGTGGTGACCCAGTGCGCTCTATAGATTCCTATGAGACAAATCTGAGCTGTGGAAAGTGTTTTGTAACTGGTTTAACAGTGGTCCCTCCCAGTGGCTTCAGGGGAATTCCATAGTGCCCATTTTTCACAGATACTAAAAGTTTAACATTGACGGAAAGGAAAGCCAGAATACAACACGGAGAGTATTCCTTCTCAGCTAGTATTTGAGGTTTTGCATGTTCTCCAGTTTCCCTCACAGAAAGGCAGGGACCAGTGATTTGCTTTGGCCAGCAGGCCATTTCCAAGTCCAGGTACTGAAAAGCACAGGCCTTCCTCTGTGCTCTTCATATTTAGGCTCAACATGGACTCATTCCAAGGATGGGGGGGATCTTTAGTTACCAAATGAAAGCTATTGTTTAGAGTTGCTTGGCCTCCAATTTATGTTTTGTCAATAAGAATCAAGAATTCGTGTGACACGAATGGAGATCTCAATCTATTTAGCGCTGTTGCGGAGCCTAGCTTACCTGGGCTAAGAGAAATGTGTATTTCCTTTGCACTTGAGGACTTGCATGGCTGATGGCCTAGCTGTGTTTAAATGAAGACGTGATCATCTCATTCTATGCATTTATTTACCTTTGACATCTGAGTTCTCAGTGCAGCCATGAAAATCATCTTGGCACAAAGGGCATGGCTTGAGTCAGAGAGTTCTGCTACTAGTTCACTCACCAGCCTTGAGGGAGCTGCTTTACAGTGCCGATTCCCATTCACTGGTAAGAAATGGCAAATGGTGCCAGAGAGATGGCTCCATGGGTGAAGATGCTTGCCGTGTGCAAATGGCAGTCTGAGTTTGGTTCTGGGAAGCAGTGTAAAGGTGATGGAAAGAACTGATTACACGAAGCTGTTCTCCCTCTGTGCACCATGGCGATACCAATCCCATTGGAACATTTTTCTTTTCATTGAAGCGTGAGTGGGTGTCTCTCTGTCTCTACTAAATACTCATATCATTTTAAGCGAGCTCTTTACTGTCCAAACTCCAATCTCCTCTCCAGTTAGGAAGAGAAAATAATGTTCCCTGCATCTCACAGTTGGGAAAGAAAGAGGATTTATTTTACAGAGCATACTATGTCTTTATTTACACACTTCCTTTTATTTTTCAATATTTCATTTTTACTTTTTTGTGTTTCTATATGTGGCTTTAATTAAGAGTCTCTTCGGAGAGTGAATATCAATTCCTGAAGACAGAAACAACTCCTCTGACAATTAATGTCCAGACTTTATGTATTTATCCTTAAACATCTTGAAGTTCCTGTAGGGATTACATATCAATATTTGTTCACTTTGTTTTTGTTTTTGTTTTTGTTTTCTTTTCTTTCGAGACAGGGCTTCTCTGTGTAGCTTTGCACCTTTCCTGGAACTCACTCTTGTAGCCCAGGCTGGCCTCAAAGTCACAGAGATCTGCCTGCCTCTGCCTCCTGAGTGCTGGGATAAAAGGCGTGTGCCACCACTGCCTGGCCCACTTTGTTTTTAATTGCAATACTATTTATTTACAGCACGTGTTATTTTAGTCACATGATGCCAAGCTGTCTTCTGGAATCCTTGCATTGCAGACAGAAGAAAAACTGGAGGTTGTCTTTTGAGGCAGATAGACCAGCAACTGTTGCTCTCAAGTGCCACTGAACTCTGAAGATTAATGGCCGACGAAAGAGCAAAGCCCTATGCTGGACCACTGTGGTCATTCACTCTGTTCCTTGTTTGTCTCTCTAATCCACTGAACTCCCCTCTTCTCACTGTCTCTCTGTCTTTATTCCTTTCCCTTTCCTTCCCCAGACTGCACTCAGTCTAGAATGCCTTTCCTTTTAAGGGAGCCTAGACTCTTTCTGTGGTTGAGCTTGTGAGCTGGGAAAGGAGAAACTTTGAAGCTGAGCTCTGAGCACTTCTCTCTCCCCTTCCTTCTCTCTCTCTCTCTCTCTCTCTCTCTCTCTCTCTCTCTCTCTCTGTAAGTGTGAGTGTGTGCATGCTCAAACATTGTATACCCAAGTTAAGGAAGGTGAACTGCTGCCAGAAATGGAGGACAAAGTTAAGTCCACACCTGAAGAACACACTCCAATATACAGATAAACGGAGAACCTACCCTGTGTCTTACCGAAACCTAAAACAGCTGCACTGATAAACAGACCAATTGAGAGCAATCACCACCTCAGTGGCTTATCTGAAACCAAACAGGAATAGGCACAGAAAGTCTGCAGGTAAGAAGTCACCTGAGAAGAAATCCAGGGAACAGAGTTCCCAGGGTCTGCTGGGAAAGAGGACTTTGGCACCATGGCTCCCTCACTGCTCCCATCCAGAACACTGAGAACGTATAAAATAAGAACTTGGGCAGGATCCCACTGTGGACTAGGTTTGGGGGCAGGAAACACAAATCAATTCCAGATAATGACAAATTGGATTTGTGTACAGATTCCTTCTTTCTTTCCCTTTTCAGTACTTCTGCCTGAATTTTGTGGTTGTTTTCAGAAAGATTGGCACCCCCAAATGAAAGGTAGAAAGAACCAATTGACTAGTCTCAAAACAAAACAAAATTCAACAAAGGTCCTTTTTTTCCTCAATGACTATTCCCATGGAAAGTAAGAGCTGAACCGGCTTGGAATTACCTGACTGCAAACAATGCTACTTTTATGAAAGGCAGTTAGCTTTTCACTCACTCAATTTAAACATGGCTCCACAGAAACTGTCTAAGTCTTCAAAGAGGATGCGGTCTTCAGACTAGAGACCAGGGCAGAGAAACTTAAGGCTAAAAGTAATGTTTTCCTTTTGAGTGAATCAAAAATAAAAATCAGAAGAGTGCCACTCTCCTTGAATTATGCCAACACACACAGTAAGATGCCCTGTTCAGATACTGGCTATTGAACAGAAACCTTGTCTGATAGTCCTCTCCTTGGCTTTCTAGAAGTGGGGTAGCTGCTTTGATTTGGGGATTTTTAAAAAGTGGTCTAGTATCTGTAGGAGCACATTTAGATGTGTTTTGGGATCCTGCATAGTTTAAACTTAATAAAAGATATTTACATTGAGATGGGCATGTTGCCAACTTACTCTTTGAAAACACACACATCAGCTTTAGACTCATGGCGGGGAGAGAGAAAATGTAGTCACACCATGGAGAGGCTTGTCCTGGTTGAGTGAGCAGGGCAAGGGATTTGTGTGTTTTTCTTTAAGTCAAGTGTGGGGAACTGGTTATAACTTGTCACCCATTTTTTTTCCATTCTATATTTCAGAAATTCTCCTGAAGACAATCCCCCCAGAGAAGTACTGAATACTTTGTACCATAAAGCTAGACGACTATGGGCAGGGCTTCCTACACCAACTACAGTGAACACAACTTCAGGAAGTCTTGCTTCTTTCTCCTGAGAATTCATGCCACCATTAGTTTTCACTTAAACACATCTCCTTGGCAAAAGGAACAGTGTGATAAATCTTGGTGTGAACTTTGACTTGGGTATATGGCAGCTAAGTGTGTGTGTGTGTGTGTGTGTGTGTGTGTGTGTGTGTGTGTGTGTGTAAGTAAGAGGACAACTTTTGGGAGTCAGTTCTCAACTTCTACCTAATTGCGAGGTAGAGTCTGTCTTCACATTTCCTCTGCTATGCTGTGTACCCTAGGTTAGCTTGTTCTGTATGCCTCTGGCTGATTCTGCTGTCTCTGCCTTCTTCCTCACATCAGGAATCCTGGAATTTCATGTGCATGCTACCATATCAAGTTTTTTTTATGGGGATTTCCAGGATCGGACTCAGGGGTCAGGCTTATGTGTCTGGCTAGCACTTCTACCTGCTCAGCCATGTCCCTGGTCCTGATAATTTTTTTTAATAAGAGAAATAATTAGAATTTGAATAAGCAATTTCACTTAGGCAGCAGTTCCTTTGGAGACAGGGAATGTGTCTTGTTTGCCGCCTTGCCTTCTGTATCCAGCACAGCAAGCTTAGGTCAGTGACTACTGAAAGATGAGATCAGACACCACAGCTGTGGGGACATTACCTCTCCTCCTTAATTTCTGTTGGACATGACCATACAACCTAAAGATGGATGTCAACCTCACGAAAGTTGCCCTTTTTCCCCTGTTACCTTAATATGGGCAATAATGCTATTTTTTATTTTGAAAGCAGTTCATCACTTACTCTTACAGTGATATGGCCAAAAGCACTATATATATATACATATATATAGTCAACCCAGGTGTTCATAGCAAGTTTTGATATCTTTTGTAACTGTACACTCTGGAGGTCTATTAGTTTACATGGCCTTAGGGAAAAAATCTTAAGGAGATCCCAATGCTTTTTAGTTCTTTTCATCTTTAATATTAAGTAGAATCTCAGCAAAGGAATTGAATAGTCTGGTCCTGTATAATTTCAAGTGGAGAATCAGGGTTGATTATCTGGAGCACTACAGACAGAGCGTGGCTTCTCAGGAAAGGTAAAATACTATAACTTGGTCTCTCTCTCTCTCTCTCTCTCTCTCTCTCTCTCTCTCTCTCTCTCTCTCTCTCTCTCCTTATGCTCTGGCTGTCCTGGAAGTCGCTATACAGACCAGGCTGGCCTGAAACTCACAGAGATCAGCATGCCTCTACCTCTGAAGTGTAGGGACTAAAGACATGCACCACTGTGACTGTCTTGCTTTGGTTTCTGGGTTTTCTTGCTCTGGGGAAGCCAACTGCCACGTTATCTGGATACGCAAGGAGCCCTTGAGGGACCACATTATACAGAATTGGCCAAAGTCAGCAGCAACTTGCCACATATGTACACAGTCCTCTTTGGCATAGATTTTCCAGCCAAAGTCAGGCATTATGATAACTGTGGTCGTGGAAGACATTTGACTGTAGCCTTAATGAGATCCTAAGCAAGATCTGGCCAGAGGAGCCAATCCTAATTCCATAGGCACAAAGCCACAAGCTGTCAGAGCAGTAGTTCTCACCTTTCCTAATGTTGTGACCCTTTAATACAGTTCCTCATGTTGCAGTCACCCCAATCAGAAAATTATTTTGATTCTACTTCATAACTGTAGTTTTGCTACTGTTAGGAATCATGAAGTAAGTATCTGATATGTAGGATATCCAGTATCAGTACTCAAAGGGGTCACGACCCACAAGTTGAAAACCACTGCTTATAGTGGCTTTGGCTGTTATTTTGAGTCTCTCAGTTGTAATGGGATATGATACTCTGTGATTGTTGTAATATGTTATGAATCAAAAGGATAATGAGTAAAGGTCACAAAGCAAGCCTGTCTGGATGAGTGTGCTGACACATGCCTATAACTCCCAGCTCCCAGGAGGTGGAGGCAGAAAGTTTTTGAGTTTGAGGATACCTTTGGCTTGAGGATATCATCTGTCTCAAAAACCAAAATGAAAAAAGAAAGGAATGGCATAAAAGAAAAAAAAAAGAAGAGAAAATACCTTCTTTTGGATGGGGGAACAACTCTTTCCAAAGAAATCAAAATATCCTCACTTGATTTCCATACTTGCCATGGACCAGATGTGTGTTGCCAGTACTTCGAGAAAGCTTCCTCATGTGGGTCATGATCAAAAAGGCTTCTTCTTGGAAGAATCAACTAACCTAAGAAAAGAAAAGCTGCCGATTTCTGAGTATTATTGATCCCTCTTTTTATTTCTGCAATTTGTAGGAATAAAAATTAGTATGAGGGGGCTGGGGAGATAGCTCGGGTGATAATGTGCTTGCCCTGCAAGCATGAGGCCCTGAGTACCATCCCCAGGAGCTAATAAAAGAAAAGGCCAAGAAGGCCCAATAGTGGTAGCACACGCCTTTAATCCCAGCACTCGGGAGGCAGAGCCAGGTGGATCTCTGAGTTGGAGGCCAGCCTGGGCTACCAAGTGAGTTCCAGGAAAGGCGCAAAGCTACAGAGAAACCCTGTCTCAAAAACCAAAAACCAAAAAAAAGGCCCAGTGAGGTGGCTTGCACTTGTAATCCCAGTGTCAGAGGGGTGGAGATGAGAAGAATACTTGGGGCTCACTGGCCAGTGAGCCTAGCCCAATCAGTGAGTGCCAATCCAATGAGAGACCATTAGTTCTAAAATACAAGGTAGGTGCGACACCTGACATGATCCTCTGGCTTCTGAATGGAAGTGCACCCCTTATTGTGCGACAAAGCCTCTCTTGGGGAGACGAAACACACTCATCTACTCACCCCAGATAGAGAACCCATGACAGGTCTAAGTATGGATAACCACCCAAATCCAACTTAGTGAACCAATGAGTTTTATTAGGGTTACTTACAGGAATATGGGGGATGGGGGTTACTTTTTTTTTTTTTTTTCTGGAGCTGAGGACCGAACCCAGGGCCTTGTGCTTACTAGGCAAGCACTCCACCACTGAGCTAAATCCCCAACCCCTGGGTTACTTATTAGAATATGAGGGGCATTACTTACAGGAACAAAAATGACTCAAAGACAACTGCATCATCAAGGCCCACCCCAGCATGGGTGACAGCTCACAAAAGTTAGAAAACCTGGAGCAACACTATACAGCCTGCAGGCAGCTCAGTAGGTTGGAGAATGTCCTTTCCAGGTGCCTCAATTAGTCTAAACCTCTTGTAGGCAGCTCAGCTGGTTTCTGCTTCTTCCAGGCCTCTGGTCTAGTCACAGAGTCTTCTTTGCAAGCTGTGCTCTGTTTCCTCTGGCAGGGAAGGTTCTAGTGAATCCAGTCAGTTTTAGGGAGTTCTTGAAGCTGTTTGAGTTGTTGTTGTTGTTATTTTTTTTTGTTTATCTCCCTGCAGGATGGAATGCTTTAATTGTAGGGGAGACCGTTACAAAACACTCCTGAACCCCTACATCCATCTGTGCTGACTTGGGTCACACAGACACAGACAGACAGTCAGACAGACACACCCACACTTGACATGAGCCAAGCATGGAAGAATTCAAGAGGACAGGAGTTCCGGGCCATCATTGGCTACATAGCAAGTTAGAGACCATTCTGGGCTATTTGAGACCTTGTCACAAGAATGAAAAAAGAAAGAAAAGAAAAGAACAAAACAAAACAAAACAAAAAGTAGCGTGAAAGATTTAAAAACGTGATAGAGAACTTTGCTACCTTTTTCAATTTTTAATTTTTGTGCCTTTTTCTAAGACCTCATTAGAATGAGTGCTGGCTTCTGTTGCCTTCATTGTGTATATGTTTTCTTTACCAAACTTGGAAGTCAATGGGACCAGTGTCTTGGTCGAGGACACTTCCCTTTCTATATCCCGGGAATAGTATCCCCGTGAATTGCTTCTGAGAAAGCCACATTGCAGAGCTCAGTTGATTCAGTGACATGATATCCAAGCTAGGTTGGGTAGTCATGGCCTTGGGAAAAAAAAAAGAGCTATCAAAAATAGTAGGAATATTCATTAGAAAACAGAAGTCTTGAAACCTACCCATGCTCTTAGAAAACCTTCTCGCCAAGTAATTCAAATCCCTGTTCAGATTTGAGTGGGTAAAGTTCCAAAAACAGTTTCTCATTTTAGAGGGAGAGAGACAGGGTGGGGGAAGGAAGACATGGAAAAAGGAGGGGAGGACCCACATTTGTAGCAGTGACCTAATTCTGCTAATAAGGAATTTACTTGTGAGGATTAGATCATTTATTAAACATTTAATCACAGACTTCTCTCCAAAAAGGAAAAGATTTCTTGGTGGGTGCATTTGGAGGGATCTGGTACCAGTTACAGCTTTTCTCTAATGGCTTGTGTGACCCTGTACATGTGTGAACATGCTTTGCCTCACTCTCCTCCTCTGAATGAGTCTGAGAATATCTGTTGACCTGAGATAAAATATCAGAGGACTTTGAAGCCCAGTAAATGCTTTACCTGTTTGAGTTTCATTATTATTTTCTCTTTTATATTTAGTCATTTTCTAGAAGAGAGGAGAAAAACGGCTTATGTGACATTATAGAAACATTAAAATTCAAATAAAAAAC
This sequence comes from Onychomys torridus, assembly GCF_903995425.1. Classification (NCBI taxonomy): domain Eukaryota; kingdom Metazoa; phylum Chordata; class Mammalia; order Rodentia; family Cricetidae; genus Onychomys; species Onychomys torridus. Next base: position 27,838,373 of record NC_050458.1, on the reverse strand, counting down.
AAGCCAATGCATGATGACTGTTAAGTAATTTTCTGTTAATTGAATCATTTTCCCCATTGATTTGCATAAAAAATGATGATTGGTTTCCATGCAGGCAGGTGGCTTGCAACAAAGCAAAAAATCACTCGGAGAAGTGCAGGATGTCTTCAAGCAGTCATTTAGAACCCCGAAGTGGGTCGTGGGTGAGTATGAAACCTGACAGTGAGTACATCGGTGTTTTGAAGGGAGAGGCTTGGGCACCAGGGCCTTCAACCAGACTTGGAGGAACTAGAATCTTTCTTTGTGGTGGGAGCCAGATTCTCTGAATAAAGGATGTGAGTAGATATGCAAAGCCAGGGTCTGCTTGGAGACTAGAAACTACTGCATGGATTCTAGAGATTCAGGCATGGTCTGCTTATTTATTATCAATTATCTGGTTATTTGTTTTTGAGATAGGCTCTCCCTACACAGCCCAGTCTGGCCTTGAACCTCTTCTCATAATCAGGTTGTCTTTGCTTTGATCCTACTTTAGCCTTGGAAACACTGAAATTGTAGGCATTTGCTACCATGCCAAACAACGAACAACAGAGGTATCCAAAAGGATTAAGGCCATGTAGGGCTTTTGGGGAGAGCTGAAGGTCAGGGACTGCAGCCCGGTTTTCTTGCCTGTAGGCAGGCACAGTGGTTCTCACACTTTCTCTTACTCTCTCCTCCCGATTCTCTCTCAGAGAGCATCCCAGGCTATCTGAGGAGCCCTCCCAGGGACTGTTTCGAGTCTCATGGGCTAGCTGGTATCCACCTGTGATCCCAAAACATTCACTTCTGTATACCAGATCCTCGTGAGCAATTGCCTACAGAAGAAGATCATGGAGAATGAGTTCCGTGAAGTAAGAGCAGACAGTGGGAGAGATGGTGGACACACTAACTGTCCAGTGAGGTCTCTGTGTGTCGCTCCTGTGGTGGCATACCCAGGTTATCTCAGGAAACTCCTAGATGTTTTTTGTTTTTGTTTTGAAATAAATATCACTCATCTTTCAAAGACAGGCAATGAAATTTAGGCTTAGAGAAGTTAAATAATTGGCCCAGGGGCCTTTAACTGAGGTTTATCCATTCAAATTCTGGTTTGTACAAGGGACATCCTTGCCTCTTTCTCACATCTAAGAATGCTTCAAACATCAGCAGTATCAGAATCACCTAGGAAAACCCACCTTGGCCCCAGAGTCTCTAAGTCAGCAGTTCTTGGCAGGGGATGGGGTGCTGAGAGGAACTTTCTAGCAGGTTCTCTGGTGATGCCGAAACTGCAGGGCCCCAGAGCACAGGGGTGACCCTTATCTGCAGGAACTGGCACTTAGCCAGGCAGGGTCTATTCAATTTTCAATATTTTTCCTACCCTTGCAGATGTTAAGCATTGTGTAATACAGATGTTATATTTCCCCTTTTCTCTCTTTCCCCCTCTCTCTGTATGTGCATATGTGAAGGAGACAGAGTTTCTATGATGTATTTGTATGTACTTCAGTATGTGTGGCCTGAATATCTCTTATATGGAAAAAAATGTCCAAGGAAAGAGTTAGAACTGTGCATGGTTTCCTGATTGAGCTTAAATTTTGAGTTGATTTATTTATTTATTATTTCATGATGAGTTTTCTTTTTTTTTAAATCAACATTTGATAAATAAAGGGCCCCAATCTCACCTTGGCATTCACAGAAGGAACATTAGTCTTGATGAATTATTTGCTTATTTGTTGAATGTATAATTTAATTCTATAGAAATTGCGTGGCAGTTTAACACACACTAATGAGATACCGTCTCATCACTTCAGGAACCCACCACCCTTTTAATGGGGGGAGGAAACAACTAAGGGAATGAATAAGTAGCTAGGAAGAAGCCTGTTCAGACACTTGTGGACTCAGTCAACCTTGATGTTTCCTCTCAGGTGCAGATGCACAGATTCCAAACCACAAGTAGATATCAGGTGGTAGGTACCGTGACTCTTTAGAGAGAGTCACAAAGAGCTGAGTATGGACTCAGACCCAGCCTCTAACAAGGGACACTATGCTGGGCTATCTCTCACCCTCTGCAGTCTTCATGTATAGTGAGGATTTGGGGGTGGTTTCCAGTGTAAACCTGTATGACAGAGGTTAAGATTAAATGAGATAGTGAGTGCGTATATGAATTCTGAAATGCAATTGGTTTTCAATGAACTTTTACAATTGATGTGCTATTATAATGCTACAATTTACCTTAGCAACAAACACTCTCTTCCCTCCTCTCCTCCCTCTCTTCCTTTCCTCCTGGATTCATTTTCCTATTTATGATAAAGGATACAAATTCAGGACAGCAAGATGGAAAAGATGCAATGGGCAGGCATGGGAGGTGTATGGAGCTTCTGTGTCTTCTCTAGGCAAGCCATCTCTGTGGTCTGTCCATGGACTCATGCTCAGTGAACTTTTTCTTCTGGAATGTAAGCAGATGGAGTTTGGCAGAATGGTTCACGCTTGTAATCTTAGTGCTTGGGAGGTGAAAACAGGAGAATCAGGAGTTCCAGGTTATCCTCAGCTACACAGCAAGTTATAGGTCACATGAGACCCTGACTCAACTCAAAACAAACCAATGGAATCCAAGATCTTCCATATCTGGCTTTCAATCAATACCCTCTTCTCCAACAAGCAGCCTGCCTTCTCTTTCTTCATGTGCATTGGGTATCTTTTCACTGGTGTTCTCTCTTGCCTAATTCCTCCTCAATCTTCAAGATGAAGCAGGCCTTTCACCCTCTACATAAAACCTGAATGATCTTTGACATCTTCAGCAGAATTTAGGATGGTTTCTCACAGACCCTTCAGTCTTTGCACTTTATCTAAAATTGTGTATGTATTTGTGGCCTCCAAATGATGGATGCTCCTTGAGAAAACATCTGGGGTCTTCATACTCATGACTGTTAACCTCTGTCAGCGGTAATTAGTTGGTGACTCAATGAATTTACATTGTCTCAAATAAACATACTGGCTTCCAATTTTAAGACCCTGGGGGACAATGCGAAGACGAGGGTAAGTTGGCTGGTGTGGTTAGGGCCCAGAATCTGAAGATACACTCATTGACAGCCTTGTTATACACTGAGTTACTGAAATCATCAGACACTCCATCTACATACATTGCTTAAGATGGTTTTCATTGGCAACCAGGTTTTAAAATTTGAATAATAATAGTTTTCACTCCCATTATTTCTAGGAACTGGTATTGCATTATCCAGAGCCTTGACTATCCGAGTTCACAGTATTGCTATTCATTGCTTCAGGCATGCAGAGTATCTGTCTGTCACATGCCAAGCACCAAGCCAGGTGCCAGAGATAGAGACAGACACTGTGGACAAATTCATCTCAGACCCATATTGCCTTTCTTAGAAGTCTTGAAGGGTTGCTATTGGGGCTGGAGAACCACCAAGAGCTGTCTATCAGTGGTTGTAAACCCAAGAAGTTTAAGAAAATTATGTCCTGTAAGGAAAATAGAGGCCAAACACTCTAGCAATTTGGAGAAGAACTGTAGCTGGAAGGGTGCACAGACATGTGAGGAGGAGGCCCTTCGATGGCTTGCACCCATGCAGCCATGCTTTTGGTGGCTTGCCTAATTCCTGGCACTTAGGCCCAGTGGTTGGGTTCATACTCCCACAGGTACCTCTTTTCTAGAGATATGGCCTGTATCAATGCAAGTTCCTCTGCTCAAGATGCCTGGAGTTTATATCTGTTGCATGACATTCTGAAGAGATGTTTACAAACGCTCTTCACCCCAGACAGGACACCAATAGGAGACCATAAGAACAATTTAAGTCTATCTCAGTGAACCAACCAGTTGATTGCAGTCACAGGAGCATGGATGACTACTAGGACCACTGAGTCATTGAAATGCCCATCCTAGCAAGGGTTGATGGCACATGGAATTTGCATTCCTGGAGCTCCAGGCACAGCTTGGAGGAAGCTCCTGAAGCTGTCTGTTGCTTATATAATCTTGCAGAGAGAATTCTTGAGTCTTTTAAGTTCCTTGTGAGTTTTGTAGGTGCCCCACTCTTCAAGCCTCCACATTTCAGTCCAGGGGAAATAGATGAATAGTGCCATCCTTCTCTTAGGTGGATGTGTCTCCTTGAATAGGCAGCTAATACCCAGTAATCAATGCTTCTCCTCAAGGCTGGCAGCTCTTTGGGTGCCTTTTCTGTTTAGGTCTTCTCATGGGCCAGGCAATCAGCTGAAAGCACAGCTGGACTTAGTCATGTCTGGTCCCCCCTCCCCACCCCCTCCCAGGGGCCCCTCCCCCCTCCCCTGCAGCCATTCTTTCTCTTCTTTTACCCTTTAAGAACAGAGACCTCACCTGGCCATGGCAGCACACACACTTTTTCTCCCAGCACTTGGGAGTCAGATCTCTGTGAATTCGAGACCAGCCTGGTGGTCTACAAAGTGAGTTCCAGGACAGCCAGGACTGCTTCACAGAGAAATCCTGTCTTGAAAAACAAAACAAAACAAAACAAAACAAAACAAAACAAAACAAAACAAAACAAAGCAAAGACCTGGTAACCACTTCCACAAGCACCCATCTTGTGTTCTGCTTGTGCAGCTTTAGGCTTGAGACAGGCCAGGAAAACTACAGTGTTGTTACTGTCCACACCCATGGCATTGAAGGCTTTGTATATGTTTCTTTATCTGATTCTTCTCCAACCTTGTGATGTGTCACTCATGATTTGCAAACCATGAAGTTGAAGGCCAGAAAGATTTGAGGAACTTTGCTTAAGTTACCCTCAGTGGCTAAGCTGTGTGGCTTTCTGTTCTGTCCGGGAAGGTGCTCCCTGGCCTTCCATCCCTGCCTAACGTGAACCAGGAGAAATAACGCCAGCTGTGATGTCTTTCTGTCATGGTGGGACTCTAGATTCAGTGGGGATGGAGAAGAAGAAGAAGCTGCAGTTTCTTGACTGTGTGAGCCATGCTTTGGAAGGGGCAGTCAGGACTCATGAGTCATGTAACACCTTGCAGGACCACTTTGTTTTTCTGTTTTGTGCTACACAGATGAGGAAAAATGTGGCCACTAAGGGCAACAGAAATGAAAAGATAAAAGGAGGTGAATGCTTGCTATGGTAGAGAAGACATCCCATATCATTATAAAGAGCTGGATCTGGGGTGGGAATAAGGTGAATTTTCCCACTAAAGCTTGTCTTGCTAAGACAGGGCCCTGTCTTAGAAATGACAGAGAAGCCCCACTGCTTTTTTTTTTTAGCAGAACAGATACAAGAGTCAAGTCAGCACTAAACAGGGTGGGTGTTAGCTCAGCATGGCTTCTAAGTGGAAGAGACCTCCTTGGTCTCTGAGTCCAGTCCCTGGCATCTGGGATGGCTCCAGGATCACAGGAAAGGAATGAGCAGCTTCTGCCTCCTGTGGCTGAAAGGTTTTTCGAAGGCGGCTGCTGAAATGGCTCTGCTTGGAGCCTGCTCTGCAAACTGGGTCAGCAGGTCAATTGGGCCTTTTATATGCCAACCAGGCTGCCTGTACTTATGGCTAGGGTCAGATCTGGGACAGAAAAAGACTCAGGCAAAAGAAATCCATTTAGAAGTTCCTTGTGTAGATTCTGACTCTGTGGAGGAGCTGTTCATTATTTATAGACTGCACAATTGTGTTTTGTACAGTAACCTTATTTGGGCATCTGAATAAGCAAAGGCTAAGAGGGGAGAACAAAAATGCATTGATTTTTTTCCCCTTCTCAAATGAAAGGTAGATGGAGTGGTTTTATATTTATGGATTCCTGGCTGGTGACTACTCAGACATCAGGAGTTAGAATGGAATTAATCCTCTAATCTATACTAATGGGGGCATTAAAAGCATGGTTGTTTGTTTTCTAAATTTCTTTTTTTGTGTTTTAATATATTCCACTGTAGCCTGGCATTGTACATGGGGGATAATAATAATATTTTGCGTGTGTCAAATGCCTAATATGATTGGGACAGGCCCTGTGGTGAAATGCCTGAATTCTCACTCAGTCTTTACTGTATACAAATGGAAGGATATATAGCCAACTCCCATTTGTAGAAGGGAAAGTTGAGGCATTTTCTCAAGTGCTTGGCTGAAGTGAGTCCTATTGCCTCATCCAAGTCTTTGGTACTAGATTTCTACATCACGGGACTGCCCAAGCCTCAGTTACACAGGAAGACTGCATGCAAATTCCTGGTCCTAAGATACAAAGCTAATTCATGCTCATTAATGTTTTTGGTCACTTTTGAGTTATTCTATTAAGAGGTAATAAATATAACTAGACTCTTTAGGCTGAGAGGCTGAGTGTGGACGATGGAGATGGCCATCAGGAAAGACTTCCTGGAGGTGGTGGTAACTGTACTATGTCTTTTTTTTTTTTTTTGAGACAGGGTTTCTCTGTGTAGCTTTGGCGCCTTTCCTGGAACTCACTCTGTAGCCCAGCCTGCCCTGGAACTTACAGAGATCCGCCTGCCTCTGCCTCCCAAGTGCTGGGATTAAAGGCATGCGCCTCCACCGCCTGGCTCTATGTCTTCTTTTTCCTTTTTTTTTTTATTATTATATTTGTGTTTTAATTTTACACATCAGCCATGGGTTCCCCTGTCCTCCCCACTCCCACCTTCCCCCCAGCCCCTCCCCTCCATTCCCATCTCCTCCAGGGCCGAGACTCCCCTGGGGATTCATTTAACCCTGGTGGATTCAGTACAGGCAGGTTCAGTCCCCTCCTTCCAGGCTGAGCAAAGTGTCCCTGAATGGGTAAGATTAAGAGTAAGAGAGAGGGAGAGGGACACAGAGAGAGACTTGGGTGGTAGAATTTTCTATGCTAAAGGAATAATATGTACAAAAGCTTAGAGACTGCTCAGCTGGCCATAGAAAACTTAGTGCCTTCCAGGCCAGGGAAGCATTGAGGTCAGTGAGGAGGTCAGCGAGACAAAGGGATCACAATGAGGCTGCTGTGAGTCAGTGCTGCCACGGCCACACACTGAGGTGCAGAAGAAAATTCCCTTACTTACCCTGGAAATGAGAAAACAGAAATTGGAGAAGGAAAATTATTTGATTTATAGTTTGGTCAAATGAAAACAAGGGTTGGAGTCTAATTTGTCCTCTACCATGCCTGTGGCCATCTTACATGCAAATTTAACTGTGAGACAAGTCAGTTGGTCCTTTCCTATGGGTGAAGAAGACCCACGCTCAGGACAACCCTCCTCTCTGTGACAGAGGCAGTTTTTTTGTTCAAGACCGAAGGAATGAAAGACTATTAAAGATCCCCCATATTCCAAAAATTATTTATTTTGTTATTCATTTGTGTGTATGTGTGTGTCTGTGCACATGCACAGGGTACCCACTGATGCCAGAAGAGGGTATCAACTGCCCTGGAGGTGGTTGTGAACCACCAGACATGGGTGCTGAGAACTGAACACTGATCCCCTGAAAAAGCATGAAGCCTTTCTAACCACAGAGCTATCACTCCAGCCCCAAGAATGCCCCCATTTCTGAAAGAGAAGAGTCTTGAAATTTTGGGGGTTATGAATTCCTTATCTGGTCTGGCTCCGATAGAGTTCTTTGTTCTAAGGCCCTTTGATAGGTGAAATGTGGAAGCCTGAGAGACCCTTTCTTTGGAGGTCAGCTTCTGCTTCCACTCCCACACATCTCTTCAACACATGATCTCTGCACATGAAGGAAGGTCATCCAGGAGGTGAAGGGAGTAGCTTCCTTTAGCATGCTTCTTCTCCCACCAGGACCTTGGCACAGATCACAGCGACAGTGCAGCCAATGAGAAGTGGAGGTCCCTGTGAAGCAAGCTGGCACCCCTCAATTCTGGCTGCATTCTAGCTCCATGCCTAGGTAAGGCCTCAGTGTGCCTGATCTTTCACTTTGAGAGAATTCAGAAACTGTTTTAATATAAAATCCAATTTTCAAAAGGAAGCTAATCCAAACTGCTTCATAGGAACATTTGCTGTTCCTCAACCTCTTCTGAAGCAGCGCCCCCATGAGTCAGCTGACAGAGGCTTTGAACCCTCCATCCTCATTTGTGCTGACCACAGACCTTTGTCCCAACTTGCTATCTGGTTAGCCTGAATACCATGGAATTGGTGCAATGATTAACTAATCCAATGGCTTTCCAAATGGTGGTGTACACCCATTCAACCACACTCAGAGGAGAAAGCCAATTTGAGGCTATAGGAGGAATGCCATAGGAATTCAACCAAGCCACCTGCAGCTGAAGGTTGTCACAGAAAAGGTGTCAAAGCAGAGGGGCAGAAGGTAAGAAACCTGACAGTGTAGACAATGAATGTGTCCTTCTGAAGTCACCAAGTTATGGTGCTCAGGCTTACTTGCCCTGTTTTAAGAACCTGGTATATATATATATTTCTGCAGAAATGACCATGCCTCAGAGAGAGCGATGCCACTGACCTCATGGACCTCTTCTATATATCTGCCCTGGAGGGTGCAGGCAGCGGAGTATTTAGTCCCCACAGCAGCTCTAAGATTGGGATTATTAGGGTTCTGAGTCCCAGGGACGTTTACTGCCTTGCCAAATGCCTTGCAGCCAGGAAGGAGCAGGGCAGGGACCTTTCCTAGTTTGGTTGAAAACATATATTATTACCCATTCCTGGTGAATTCCCTCCTAGAAGCAAATGAGAGGAAGCAGTAGGGTCTTTGAGTTTTTCAGGGAGGAACCTGGTGGTGGCAATCTAGGCAGGTGACAGGTGTTTAGGGAGAAATGTTTAGAGAGCGAGCACAATTTTGGGTGCTATTTTTTCTCTCAGAAAAAAATGTTTCTTCCCTGTTTCCAGGAAGGATACTGCTGACACTATTGAGAGAGACTTAGATTTGAGCTGAATTTCTTGGACCACCCACATATCAAAGGTGCTGAGTTCTACTCAGGAGATGTGTCACCCAACAATCAATTATTTCTGTCAGACCATATGCCTTGATGTGTGGTGGGAAGTACCATAACATAAAGTAGAGGAGAAATTGTGTTGGAGCTTGGGAAATGTGGCTTTCAGTCCTGACCTAGTCACTGAAAAATGTCCATGGATGCCTTAGGTAGCCATGCCAATCTCCAGTTTTATGAGGTCAGAAACACTAAACATAGTGTTGCTAGTGCTATGGGCAGAGTCTGGGACATTGTAGATGCTCAATAAAGCCCATTGGGTGAGTCCTATTAGAGAATGGTTTTGCAGAGCATATAGGTCCCCAAGTGTCTCTGCAGGATTTAACATGTTTACAGGAGGAAAGGATTGCAGGGGAAAGTGAGTAGACAGCCACATGGTGGCAAGGATTCCAGGCTTAGGGGACAGGGAAGGCCAGCAGAGAGGGCAGGCAGATGAGAGAGCCCAGGGTGCCGCTGTGACTTCCTCCTCCTGATTCAGTTTCTTAGAGCTCAGTGGCTTGCTGGGTGGTGACACCCTTTTATCAGCAACTTTAGCCTCAGATCTCAAAACACTGCAAGTGTTAATTAACCCTCTTCACTCCTGGTGAGACAAATATCATCTATCTGCCTTTCCCAGATGAGGAGATCCAGACACATCAGATGATTTTCTAGGGCAATGCCCAGGTGGGTGCCAATTTCCAGCCTATCTCAGATTTGCCAGTCTTGAGAGGAAACAGAAAGTTTAGATTCTTTGTTTTCACCTCTCTGGTATCACACATACACAAGAAACCAAAATTAGTATGACACTGAAAATCATTATAAATGTTTCTTAGGGTTGTTTTTATGTTTTCCCCTTGCATCCTTGAGCATACACATCTTTTCATGGTTTTGGCCATCTGGGGTTTGCTTGGTGGTGTTGTGAGGATTTAAGGAGTCAGCCTGAGCCAAAACATTCACTGAAGGGTCAGCACAGGTGATGATTCTTGTAGGGCCAGAAGAAAGCCTTCTGGGACCTTCTAAATAACTCAGGTGTCTTTTCTTTTCCATGCTTTTGCTTCTTTTGTTGAATGGATGTTTATTTTTCTTCCAGGTTAGATTTTGGAAACTTGGCCATGAACAGAATAGACAAGGCTCTGAAGTCTGTTTCTACTTTGTGTTTTTAGCTCATGCAAAGAATGATACAGTGAAAATGAAATGGCATAATATAACATTCCTACTGAGGTGAATACCAAAAGCAACAGATCTGTGATGTTCTGAGATGCACCAAAGAAGGAATCTCCCTAAATCAGTAAAGGCTCCTGGGGCTGACTCTCTTGCTGGGGTGGGGAGGGTGAGAGAAAGTGAATGGGCAGAGAAGAATGGAAGATTGATAACAGATGGGGTATTGGGGCAGGAATAGCCCAAACTGAGGAGAAGTAGAAAGGTTCATTCAAATAGAGAAAGGCAGAGGTCTTAATGGCTGGGCATGGGTAGAAAATGTGTGATGGGCAAGAAGGGAAGTAGATACAGAGGGAATAAAAGCTTAAGTTGAGCTGCAGTTGGGAGTACGGTCGGGTAAGGAAGATATGGAGGGTGGGTTAACCAAAACTAAGGATGTATGAAAAGTCATATGGAAACTCACTGTTTTGTTAGTTAATATATATATATATATATATATATATATATATATATATATATATATATATGCCAAAGTGTTGGCTCAGCAATTAAGAGCATGTCTTGCAGAGGACACAAGTTTGATCCCAGAACCCAAGTTGGGTGGCTTATAACTACATGTACCTCCAAATTCAGGGATTCTGACAGATATGGCCTTTGTGGGCACCAGTGCTCATATACAATTAAGAAAAACAGGGGAGTTTGAATGGAGGTACCCTGCATGTGTGGACAATACTGTTCCCACAAGACATAGGATACTGAACAAAAACCTCATTGTCAGTCATGGGATCTCCCCCTTCCCATGAGCTGTTGGTCATGGAGGGTCAGAGGCCCACAAAACAACACAGGGTATTGCAATTGATCTCAATTTCCCAACAGAACCTGGGGGCGAACAACTATTGTTGAAGACATCACACACTTGATGTAGGACAGGAAACCTCCTCCCTGCAAGCTAACTTTCATGGTGATAGAAAATGCTATACAGGCAGCTGAAGGAGAAAAATCTGAAAAAATCGATTATTTACCTAGCACTGGACCTTACAATACTTACCTACCCAGTAGGATTTGTCTGCTGGTGCAATAATTGAATGACTATTATGGGGGTAATCAATCTCTCTCTCCTATCTCTTTTCCTTCCTTCCTTCCTTCCTTCCTTCCTTCCTTCCTTCCTTCCTCTTTCTCTCTCTTTTCTCTTTCTTTCTTTCTTTCCTTCCTTCCTTCCTTCCTTCTTTCTTTTCTTTCTTTCTTTCTTTCTTTCTTTCTTTCTTTCTTTCTTTCTTTCTTTCTTTCTTCCTTCCTTCCTTCCTTCCTTCCTTTCTCTTTCTCTCTTTTCTCTCTCTTTTCTCTTTCTTTCTTTCTTTCTTTCTTTCTTCCTTCCTTCCTTCCTTCCTTCCTTCCTTCCTTCCTTCTTCCTTCCCTCCCTTCCTCCCTCTCTCCCTCCCTCTCTCTTTCTTCCTTCCTCCCTTCCTTTCTTTCTTTTGTGTGTACTGGTACATAAGTCATGACATATGTGGAGGTCGAATGACAACTTTTGGGAGTTGCCTCTCTCTTTCCACCATGTGGATCCAGGGGATCCAACAAAGATCATCAGGTTTGGCTATTGACCCATCTCACTGGCCCTCCACCTGGCTTTTTATGTGGCTACTGAGATTCGAACGCAGGTCCTTGTGCTCACACAGCAAGCACTTAGACAACAGAGCCATCTCCCTAGCCCACACTTTAAGTATTTTCCTTGTCTGCTAACCACTTTCTGATTGGATTTGAGGCTTGCTCCACTGGAAGGAATTAAAGCTTACCACTACAAATCTGGTCAGAAGCCCATGGCTGTGCGGGTTGTAGTCTCCAGGGGGAAGCTACTACATTTTGTTAGATGGTCATATTTATGTTTATATCCATAAATTTGTGCTGCTGTCAAGTTTGGTCACAGAAGCTCCTTTTTGCAGTGGGCAGCAGTTAGTTAATGTAGGACTCATAACTGGTCCAAGAGCTGAGAATAAATGATTGTGAGATTTCAGACCTAAAATGGAACATCTACCTGAAGTCTTTACCCCTAAGGCTCAGAGCACATTGCAGAAGGGGGGGACAGAGATTATGTATGATCCAGAGAGTGGGGAGAAGCTCTGTGGAATGCTGTCCTCTGGTTATGACGGGGCCACTGCACTCCTGAACTCACAGCAATGTGGTGACCTGCACAAGACCTGAAGAAGATCAAGCCAGGGAAAATCCCAGCACAGACGAGGCAATGACTCACCACATGTTTTTCCTACTAGCTAAGGAGCTATTGGTTTCTGGGGAGGCAGAGGTGTTTTTCTTAGAGAGGGTGACCATGGTTGCTCATGCTTCGGTGGATGACCCTGTACCCAGATGCATGTGGGCTACATGAATTAGGCCCAACTGGTTTTTGAAACAAAACAAAGCAAAAAGGACATGAAATTGAGAGAAGATACTGTTGATGGAGGCCTGAGAGATGTTGAAGTGAGAATGTAGATATGACAAAAATGGGTTGCATACATGTTTGAAGTTCTCAAAGAATAAATTAAAAAATATCTGAAGGTTCATTCAGCAGTCATTATGAAGGTCCTTGTTTTGAAAGGATGTTGATCTCCCATCTAAATACTAACCAGACTCAACCTTGCTTAGCTCCTGAGATTTGGTATGTATGGTCAGCCGGGTCGTGGTGGTGGCGCACGCCTTTAATCCCAGCACTCGGGAGGCAGAGGCAGGTGGATCTCTGTGAGTTCGAGGCCAGCCTGGGCGGCAGAGTGAGTTCCAGGAAAAGGTGCAAAGCTAATCCATATAGAAACCTACTGCCGTAGAAGCTTCCTAAAATGTATATACATATATAAAAGGAATTTAAATGAAGTCACTATTTAATAAGGGAGATAATGCCCCAACTAGATATCTTATGCCACCAAGTAAAACCTCTAGTGTCAGGAATGGGTTATAGTGTGTTGAGTTATCAGACAGATCCCCTAAGTATCACAGGCTATTGATGACCTTCCACAATCTGATAGCAAGGCCCTGTTGCTGAACACAGACAGCATTTTCTTAAGTTATCAAACATGGAAGAATCGAGCTGGTACCCAACTAGAAGTTTCACCTCTACTGACTAGCCTTCATGATGCTGGAAGGTACTTTACATGCTTCAAGAAAAATAATCGTAAATATTACCTAGCTACAAACTCTGTGACCTACAACAGTCACCTCCCAGCAGGATGTACTAGCTCAGCAGTGACACAAATGTTATGTGAGTAATCACCTCTTTTTGATTGGACTTAAGGCCCACTCTATGGGATGGAACCCACACCTGACACTGCTAAGATGGCAAAGAACCTGAGACTAGGTCATGGGCCTAGGGAAAAAAACTACTAGTATTCTGCTAAAGGAACATAGCAATAGAGTGACTCTTAATGACATATTGCTTATCCATAGATCCATACATCTCTCAAACCTCACCAGAGAAGTGTCTTCTTGCCATAGATGGTAATCAACACAGTCCCACAGCTAGAAAACATGCAGAAGGCAAAGAGACTTTGGGGTACTCAATCTTCCATTGGATGTCTTTATCAAACAACTCTCCTCAAGGCTCATGGATCTGTGTGGCAGAGGAGGCAGAAAAATTACGCGAGTCAGAGATGGTAATTGACTCCAAGGTAACAGCATCATCCAGACAGAACAGGACTGATGCACATGGAAACTTAATGGAGACAGTGACAGCACACATGGGACCTACACAGTTTCAAGCCAGACGAAATCCTAGTACCGAGAAGCTGTTTGCAATTGACACCTGCTGGGAATGAGAAAATGAGTTTTCTCCAATGGAGTGTCACTGGGTATACCAACCACCTTCCAGGACAGGCTTCACTCCCAGGAGTTGTTGGCCAACCCAATTGGACTCCATTTGTGATTTTGTGAGTGTGTACATGCGTGTGTGTGTGTGTGTGTGTGTGTGTGTGTGTGTGTGTGCACTTTTTTGTTTTGTTTTGTTTTGAGTTGTTAGTTCTTGTCTTATTGGTGTTTTATTTGTTTGTTTGTCTTGAGGGAGGGAGGGGAGATGAAGCTGGGTGGGAAGGATCTGGGAGGAACTGGAACAAGGGACAGACACATGGAAAAAATTAAATAAAAACAGAAGAAAGCATGTTTGGTACTGGAAGGAAAGAAAGTAGGAGCATGAGGTGCTGGAGCGATGTCAGCTAGATGACATGAAACCCATCCTAGGTGATTCTAATATCAATATTGATGCGAAATCAGTGAAAAGGGAGCTAGACTTGTCCAGAGGCCTCAGAGAATGGCTCTATTTTGAATTGCTGCAGCAATTCAAAAAACAGTTTTTTTTTTTTTTTTTTTTTTTTTTAAATCTGTTATTGGGGCCTCACTAGGAGATGAGCAGCAGGCATTTCTGTATCGGTTCCTTTTCTTGCCACTGATAAAATGCATAACAGAAAGTGACCAGAGTGAAAAAAGCTTTCTTTTGACTCACAGTTTCAGAGGGGTTCCATTTCATTATGGAGGGGACAGGATGGTGGCAGGAGCCAGTAGCAGTGGGTCTTCACATGGTGAGGATAAGGAAGCCCAGAGAGCTAGATGAGGACCAGAGGTAACTATAACCCTCCAGGCCTGTTCCTGGCTACTTACATCTGTCAGTCAGGCTGTGTATTCCAAAGGTTCCACCACCTCCTAAAATAGCATCACTAGCTGTGGATGAAGTGCCCAAACACATGAGTCTGTGCTAGATGTTTAACATCCAAATAACAAGGAGGGACCAAGAGAGGACCATTCTCCCGAAGGAAGTTGCAGTGGGATAGGGGAGACAGGCATCAGAAGCAACCATCCAGGTGACCTAGTTCTCAGGAACACAGTGGGGGAGGGTCACGCTGTGAGGATCTGAGAACTTAATACCATCGAATGGTTAAGACTTATGTGCACACATGGAGTGCTACAGTGGAACCCAATAATTTATATAATTAATATACATCAATAATTATAATTAAAAAGACTTAATCATGATCCCTGACCAGGTAATAACTATTAGGATCCTATATGCCTAACAGACTAGAATGCACACACACTAGCATGTTGAATATCACACCAGCTTGTCAAAGAAGTACAATAGTTCTGTTATTGTTTGGTTTTATTTTTGAGACTAGTACTCATGTATATCTCAAGTTGGCCTTGAACTTCATATTTAACAAAGGATGATTTTGTACTTCTGATCCTCTTACCTCCACCTCCCAGATACTGAGATCACAGGTGTATAGCACCATGTCTGTTTTACGCTGGGTTGGGAATAGAAACCAGGTCTGTGTGTATGTCAGGCAAGTGATCTACTAACTGAACTACATCTGCAGCCCTAACCCAGGTTTAAGTCAATGAAATCAAAGCTCAAAATCCAACATCTCTTCATGATAAAGGTATTGGAGACATTAGGGATACAAGCAACATACCTAAACATAAGAAAAGCAAAATACAGATAGCCGACATCAAATTAAATGGAGAGAAACTCAAAGTGATTCCACTAAATTAGGAACAAGGCTGTCCACTCTCTCCATATCTATTCAATATAGTACTCGAAGTTCTAGCTAGAGCAATAAGACAACAAAAGGAGATCAAAGGGATACAAATTGAAAAGGAAGAAATCAAACTTTTTGCTATTTGCAGATGATATAGTACTATACATAAGTGACCCCAAAAATTCTACCAGGGCATTCCTACAGCTGATAAACACCTTCAGTAATATGGTGGGATACAAGATTAAATAAAAAAAATCAGTAGCTCTCCTATATACAAACGATAAACAGGTTGAGAAAGAGAAATAAAGCAAAAATTATGAACTATAATGCCCACTGTTTATAACACACTGGAGGAACTTTGTGTTTGTAAGACACCCTTGTTGGTTGTGTGTAGCTAGAGTTTTCCTGCCTGGCCCAGTCAGGACAAATCTCTCTTACCCGCCAGTCCCACAGTCGCTCAGACCCAACCAAGAAAGCACACAGAGACTTACATTGTTTAGAAACTGTATGGCCGTGGCAGGCTGCTTGTTATCTACTTCTTCTCTCTTAAATTAACCCATTTCTGTTAGTCTATACTTTGCCACATGGCTTGTGGCTTACCAGTGTCTTTACATGTTGCTTTTCATGGCGGTGGCTGGCGGTGTCTCTCCCCAGCCTTCTACTTCCCAGAATTCTCTTCTCTCTTGTCCCGCCTATACTTCCTGCCTGGTCACTGGCCAATCAGAACTTTATTTACACAGAGCGATATCCACAGCAGTTGTGGATCCTGAGAGTTGTCTCCCCTGACTCCCCACCATGATGTGTGTTTTCTGGAAGTTCATATCCCAGACCCTCCTCATGAGCTGTAGGTTCACTTGGAGTACACAGCATTCTCCACAGTCTGAGGGAGTTCATAGTAGGTTTCTTTACCAAATGCGTTCCTAGTATGATGAGCACAGATTACAGCACCCAGTTTTGGATACTATTGATAGTGGATGGGGTGTATATCACAACTAGATGAGAACAGCAGGCTCACACTGAGACCTGCGTGGCAGCCTGAGACATAGGGTTAGCCTCACAGGAATCATCCATTTCACTAACTGGTTTCCTTTTCTTTTTGTCTTCACTTTGGTTCCAGTCATTTGCTTTCTCTGTTACTGGACAGTCCTTCAGAAGCACCTATGGGCGTGGTGTTGGTTACCATGAATTCTCAGTCCAACTTCTTTCTTAGAGGAATTGCTTGCTGATGGCACTGGATCCTGTAGCCTCTCTTAGTTTTCATCCGTCGATGAGTAACTGAAGGATGTGTTCATGGGGAAGCTCAAAGTATGTCAGAAGAGGTGTGAAGGTCAGGTACAGGGTCCCAAGGGTCCAGTGACTGCCCTAGGGTATAGCATTGCTTACCTAGTGGTTCCCCATGGGTCCTCACACACAAATGCTTATTTTTCTTTATTCTATTCTTTATTGGGTCTTGTCACACTAGCCACATTAGTAATTAATTATTTGTAAGTACTGGTTTAGTGTTTTCCAAACAAGAAGGTGAACTGTCCCCAGTGTCTAGCAGGGGCCCTGGCTTTTGGAAGTCTTCTGCAAATATTTGCTTGCTGACAAATTAATGTAAAACCCAAATGAACAGGTGGCCTGTGAGAGCACCTTGAAGAAGTGAGTTTCCCTGACAAGCACCAGGGCACAGAAAGGGGCCAGGAAGACAGAAAGCACTAATTAGAGTGGGACACCCTGATAGACTGTGTGACTAAGGGTAAGGAATGCAATGTGCCTTGTTGTGGCTGTCCTTGAGTCCTTCAGTAGGAACAGGATCTCTGTGATTGTCCAGCCTCTGATGTCTGGTCTGTCTGTCACTGGAGCTTACTGAGCAGGGAAATTGAACAAGAAGGACTCCCTGGCTGAAATGAGCCCCCGTTTCCAGGATGCCAAATGTCTGAATGAAAAGTGCCTGGGGCAGGTGGTAGCAGGTGTGTAGTCTTGCTGTCACAATTCATCTGGAAACCTGAAATATACTACTTCCTAACCTTGCACACCCTGATTATGGTGCTGAATGCTGGAGCTGGCATCCTTTGGGAATGGATCTATGAATGGCATGGATGAGGCTGTGAGGGGAAGGAAGCCTGGGATGAGGACTCTGAGGCTGGAAGTAAGACAGAGTATGGATGGAAAAGTTCCAGGAGCCAGAGAGAAGGGGGTGGGTATGAAGCACAGGCCAATGACAGTTTTGAACTATACCTGAGCTCAGATGCTTGTCTCTTTCCTGCAGCAGAAGCTGCAGCTGATGCCTATCGCAAATGGCTTTGCCTGGCTTTACCAGCCTCTCGGGGATGCTAATAACAGCTACCTCCCAGGGGGAAATGCTCTCATACATAGCATTTCCTGGAATACAGTATTTGATAGAAACAAAACAAGCTAGTGGGGTAATGGCGACACAGGCCTGCAATCCCAGAGCTTGCAAAGTGGAGTCAGGAGGACTTCAAGTGGGAAGCCGTTTTAGTTCCTTTACTATTGCTGTGATAATACACCATGACTAAGGCAACTTCTAAAACATTTGCCTTACAATGTCAGAGGGTTAGAGCCCATGATGGCAGAGCAAAGGGACAGTTGAGAGATCACATCTTGATCTACAACCAGGAGGGACACACACATACACACACACACACACACACACACACACACACACACACACACACACACACACAGAGAGAGAGAGAGAGAGAGAGAGAGAGAGAGAGAGAGAGAGAGAGACAGAGAGAGAGACAGAGACAGAGACAGAAAGACAGACAGACAGAGAGACAAAGAGAGAAACACAGACAGACAGAGAGACAGAAAGAGAGAGAAAGAAAGACGGAGGTAGAGAGACAAACAGAGATGAGAGACAGATAGAGAAAAACACAGAGATGTACAGACACAGAGAGACAGAGAGATCACACTGGGAATCACAGGACTCTTTTGAAACCTCAAAGCCCACCCCCAGTTACACACCTCCTCCAACAAGGCCACACCTCCTAATCCTTTCCAAACAGTCCAACTAACTGGGGAACCCAGAATTAAAATATATGAGCCTATGGGAATTCTCATTCTAAATACCACAGAGGTTAACCTGGGTTGCAAAAGAAAGACCCTGTCTCAAAACCAACCAATCAACAAAATGAGAGAATTCTGTAACAGACAAAGTCTCTACCCCTAAGGACACTCACAGTTCAGTGGGGTAGATAAAACAGCAACACTAAATATGGTAAATAAATGAGAAGTGATAAATTATTGGAGGGAGGTAGACATAAATCTGAGGGGTAAACTTTTGGTAGGAACGAATGTAGAAAGATGTCTGTAGGAGACAATATTTACGTTCGATTTGAAAAAATAATGTGTTCCTAATCATAGCAACCATAATAACAACTGGCGTTCTGGTGCATACCTACAGTTCCAGCATCAGGAAGTGAAGACTAGAGGGTCAGAGGTTTGAGCTCAGCCTTGGCTACATGAGATCCTGTCTCTAAAATCAATCAATTAAATGAAGAGTCCAATAACAACAACAATAACAATAATATTAACTTACTTTTATCATTCTTATATCTTATGAGATTATAATAAAATCCCATAATTTCCCCTTTCCCTTTCTAAGCTCTCCCCTTGCTCTGTTTCAGATTCATGACTACTCCTTTCATTAATTGTTGCTGCATACATTTATGTATATATTTATCAATACATATATTCCTAAATGCATCAATACAACCTGCTCAGCCTGAATGTTTGTTCAGTCTGGATAATGTTACTTGACTGCATGTTTTCAGGGCTGAACATTTGGTATCAGATAACCAATTGGTGTGTTCTTCCCTGGGGAAGACTGTTTCTCCCACTTAGGATTCCTTAGTTGACTGTAGTTCTTGAATGACTTATTTTTTAAAAATTATTAAATATGTTTATTTATTAAAATTTTGTTCCATTTTACATACCAACCCCAGTTCCCCTTCCCTCCCCTTCTCCTGCCTCCTCACCTCCCTCCCACTCTGCCCCCATCCACTCCTCACAGTGGGTAAGGCCTCCCATGGTAGTCAACAAAGTCTGGCATACCAAGTTGAAGGAGAGCCTAGCCCCTGCCCATTGTATCAATGCTGAGCAAGGTATTCCACCAAAGGGAATGGGCTCCAAAAAGCCAGTTCATGCATCTGGGATAAGTCCTGGTCCTGCTGCCAGGGACCTCACAAACAGATCGAGTCACATAGCTGTCACCCACATTCAGTGGGTCTAGTTCAGTCCCATGTAGGTTCCTGAGCTGTCAGTCTAGAGTAGGTGAGCTCCAACTAGCACTGGTCAGCTGTCTTTGTGGGTTTCCTCATCATGATATTGACTTCCCTCTCCTTCTTCTTCTTCTTCTTCTTCTTCTTCTTCTTCTTCTTCTTCTTCTTCTTCTTCTTCTTCTTTTGAATGGAATGACTTATTTTTTAATCATTAGCTATGAACCTTCTTCTGAATACTTCTTTTGGAAATTATCTCCATTCAATATTTCCTGGATTTTGCTTGTGTGTCTATGTCCCTGTGTGTGGCGAAAACACAGCAAACCTTCCTGGGAGACAGGTGTACAGAGACCTCACTTTATTGAAGAGCTCCCTTTGAAAGGCTTCCATGACCTTCTCATTTTCCCCTGCATGCACCTGTTTTCCTCAGGGTCTGAAGATTGTGCTGAAGGCAAGAACCAGGAGGCATGCATGAATCTTTGCAGGCTTCTCGCTTCTACAAGCCCTCAACATGTGCTACAGATGTATCAGTAAAAGTATGATATGGTTCTCACTTTCCTCCAGTGAGGTTTATCTCTTCTTGGGTGTTAGCTGTTAGTTTAACCTTGGCTGCCAGCTTCTGTGGGTCTCAATTTCTTCATCTGTCAAATGGGGTGATAATGCTAGCTACCGATATGAGAGTTAGGTGGGACACTACGGCACGTTGCTCATTGCCTGAATGTGCAAAAAGTGTTCTGTCCCTGCTAACCATTCCTAGTGTATAATCCACATATCCACCTCATGTAATAGGAGTTCTGCAGTCAGGCAGCCTGGCTTTGAATTTTGATTTCTATATCAAGTCTCTGGTGAGTTTTACATCTGTGTCTGCTGTAACTTCCACAGCTATAAAGTGTAGGCCGACTTCATTTTCCTGTAGGATTCTAGAGTTGTGCTAGCAAAGTTCTGAGTTCAAGACAAGCATGTGGTAAGTGCTGAGGGATGTCAGGGGCGTCGCTGATGCCACTGTTGCAACCTCCGTTTGGTGCATGAGACACAGGGGCTCCGAAGAGGCTGGGTGGTAGTTTGAGGACTGTTGGTTCTTCAGAAGCACTGGCCTTCCATAAGGTCTTGGACTACCTACCCAAGCATAGATTGCCATGGATCCTCTTTGCCCCTTGGAAATGAGGTTTCTTGTACACTCTGGGCTCCTGTATCATTCACACGTTCCCATTCTACAAAGGCACTCCCATCCGCACTGTAACAGACCACCCTCCTCATCCTCCAGTGCAGCCTCCAGGCTGCAGCTGTCCCATTAGTCATTCATTTCAGGACTGGTCTCTGCTGTCCTATTGCGGGTTTTTTCAAACCCTCCCTTTCTGGGCTACACAAGCTGGAAGCGAAGGGCAGAGGCAAGATGCTTCATTTTTATTCTTGAGATGACAACTGCTGGCGATAAAACCCAAGCCAAGTGAAAATGGCCTTGTTCAAAGGGTCCAAACGGCGGAGCGGAGCCCTGGGCTTTTTGCACCACTGGGCTGGACGCTTTATGGAGGGCCACAGTCCCTGGTAGGAGGACTGCTAGCCCTCCCTGGGTTTGAATAAAAAAAAAACAAACACAAGCCACAATACACATAAAACCCTAATGTGCCTTCAAAATTACCTCATCTTTTATTTAGAGGGTATTTCGCCCTTGTCTTCCCTTATCGCTCTTTATATGACTGAAGTGGGCGAGCAGCGCCAAATGAGGCCATAGCGGACGCTGTGCACTGGGAGTGTTTATGGCCTGACTTTGGCGAGGCAGCAAGGCCCCAAGAGTCCCTTCACCGAGGCCCCAGCTCCCTCCCCGAAGCCAGCTTCTTCCATAAGGAGGCTGCTGCTTCCCTATTAGGCCTGTTTCTCTGTCTCTTGATTTTTTTCATTCCAAATGTGAATTTTGTTGTGTTTCAAAAGGAAAGGGAGGTGCCTTTCTCAAGCCGAGTTGTCAGCCTGGTCCAAAGGCCCGGTGGGCACTGGAGTTTCCACCCTCAGCTGAGCATGGGGCCAAGGTGGGAGGTCCTGATTCTCTGAGCTCAGTTTAAGGTCCAGATGAGAGCTGGGTGTGGTGCCCACCTGTTATCCCAGTACTGGAGAAGCCGAAGCAGAAGGATGAGGAGTTCAAAGCCAGCCTCAACTACATAGTGACCTATGTCTCAATAAATAAATAATAAACCCAGCAAAATCTGTGATATATTTTAGAGCTCTTTAAAGGAAGGGGTGTGGAGAAGGGAGAAAGAAGGGGTGTAGAGAATGGAGGCTTTTACAGACACTAATTTTCAGACTTTAGTATAGCTGAGGTAACTTGGAAGGCATTTTAGAAACAGTTGAATGCCTAACTCACTTTCTGGGGATCTGAGATACTGTACTTCTGAAGGGTGTTCATAGGAGATGCTGATGGCATGATGATGTAAGTCCACACAACACACTGCGACACTGTGGGGTGAGGGAATCCATGATGGAAAGAGTGTGATATGGCATGGTGTGGTATATGTGTATGTGCATTTTTATGTGAGTGTGACAGAGGGTGGGGAGAAAGGGAGGTGAGAGGGTCTCCTATGTAAACACAGTGCTGACTTTACTTTCTGAAGTGAAGTTTTCTACCTAGAGTGAAGATGCACTCCAATGATGATGATGAATTGGGTTTCAGGCTTTAGGGCTGTGAGGCTGAGAAAACTCCAGGGTATACAGCTCCGAACATTTCCTTTTACAGAGAATTCATGGAGCAGATATCAGACACTGGGAATGTCTAGAGCCCATTCCTTCTGTGATGCTGATTCTTTTTATTTTATCATTTTTATTTTTTTTTAAACCTAATGGGATCTCCAAGGGTATGTGGTCACTTCTTTTTAAGAGACCCAGATCACTGACTAAGAAATGCCCTGGGGTCTTAGCAATGGCAGTGCAAATGAGTCATTGTGAGCAGGCTAGAAAGCCTCTCTGACCTGAGCACCTGCTGTGGAATGGAGTGAGCATGGCATCGAGTACAACATCGGAAATGTTGAAGGCATGTGAAGGGTCCTAGCCTAGTGCCTGGGTTGTGGTCATTCCAACCATTCATCATCACGATTGCTGAACACCTTCAAGTCAGCCCTCAGACTCAGCGAGCACCCACTGAAAGCTTATTACATGCCAAACTCTTCATCCTCAACCATTCCAATGTTGAATCAGTTTTACTGTCTACTCTACTGATGCAAAAACTGTTCCTCTGAAAGGTGAGGAGATATGCATGGGCTGTTTGGAATCTGCAGATCTCATAGGGATTCACTTGTGATCACTCCCCACAACTTAGCCAGAGCTCACACTTATTTACTTCTGGCTCTGCAGCTTGGGAGCTGTTTGATATTAACAACGTTAGACCATCTCTGGTCTTTATCCTTTGGAAAGTGAAAGGATTGGGTGATGAAGGGTAAAGCAGAGGTTTCTTTTAATCTGCTCTACTAATAATAACATCTTGTGGTGTGGAAGGTGTTTTAAAAGTACTTTTTGAGCCAGGCAGTGGTGGCATACACCTGTAATCCCAGCACTTGGGAGGCAGAGGCAGGTGGATCTCTGTGAGTTTGAGGCCAGCCTTGTCTACAGAGCTAGTCCAGGAGAGTCTCCAAAGCTACAGAGAAACCCTGTCTCGAAAAACAAACAAACAAATAAAAAAACAAAACAAAACAAAACAAAAAAAGTACTTTTTGAGACTGTATGGGCTTCAGCCATATCATCACTGGTTCAATAGTTTAACAAGCATTATTAAGTACTTTCAATGCCTCCAGAGCTGTTTGTGTTCCTGTAGATAGTGCAGTGACTTTTCAGAGGAGTTATTCCCCTCTCTGCCTTAAAACAGAGGTAAGATTTGAAGGTGGTGGCCAGAAATAAATAATCATACAATGTTTAGACTTAAGCAAGTTTTCGGGCATGAGAAAGTCTCAGGAACACAGTTGTGGAATGCACCTTAGAACATTCCAGAAATAGCTAAGAAGCCACCATGAAGTGAGCATAAGAGAGGGTTCCATGAGGGCAGAGGGTTTCAGCCCCTGGGGATTAGGACACAGAGTGCAGTCTCTCCTCTAGAAAGGGACAGCCTTCATTTGTTGTCATCAAGGCTACCTTAGAAACACATTCTGAGAGCAGGATTTAAGGACTGGAAATCTCAGGACATCAACAAGAACTGACAGACATGTGGAGCTACATCTCTCATGGCTTATCAGTTACCCAAGTATAGATGGTTGAGGACTGTGTCCATGGGCACACATTTCCTATGTGTCCAATAGGAAGATCTTCAGCCTGTTCTCAAACATAGACTTTACCATCTTTCCATTGGGAGGAGATCCAGCCCAAAAAGGGACCTCACTTGTCTTGCCAAATATGCCTCCTCTCCACCCCATATATGATAACACTGGTAAAGGGATGTGTTCTATAAGCAGATAAAAATGCCTTCTTTTTTAACAAGTTCACTCGGGAATCAGACCATCAAACAGTCTTACCCAGCTGCTTAAGCCTACCCACGTGTACAGGCTGGAGGTGAACTAGGAAAAGCAGTAGACACTATTAGCTTGGGCTGAGAAGAAAGCTTTTGGCAAAAGGGACACCCTGAGTGCCATGGTTAGGTTTAGTTGTCTATTTGACACAATCTTGAATCATCTGGAAAGCCAGAGACTTTCTAGATGAGTTTGGTCTGTGGACGTATCTGTGGGGAATTGAGATAATTACCTTAATTGGGTGGGAAGACCCACCAGTGTGGACAGCATCTTTTGCCATGTTGGGGCACTGGACTGTGTAAGTGTGGAAAGGGGCTGAACATCAGGAAATGCCCATGCATCTGTTTGCCTCTGCTCTCGACTGTGGAAGTAACTGGCTGTTTCATGATTCTGCCTCCATTTCTCTGCAATGATGGACTAATGTCTTGAATTTACAAACTGAATAACCCATCTTCCCTTAAAGTTTCTTTTCTCAGGGTGATTTGTTTTTGAGTTTTTTCTTTTTTATTCCAGCCACAGAGATACAACTAGGATGCTCACTAAGAGATACTTAAACTGGGAGTCAACACTTCTGCTCCCTTGGTGGAGAACGAGTTCAGCTGGTGGTGACTGAACATGGCATGGATCATTGTAAACAGGTGTTTTTCTGCCTCTCTTATGTAGAAAGAGGGTTGTCTCCTACATCATCAAGGAGAAGGGCAGGTTAGGGCAATACGTCCATAGGAAGACACCTTTACACAAGCAAACTCAACAGTAGAACTCTGACAATGCTGGTGGTAGCTATTGGGACCAGATGGGATGAGATTCTCTGTCAACAGGGAGGCAATGTTCTCAGTTCAAAATTTGGGACTTATATGGCTGAGCTGGTAAATGCAAAGGCCAAAGCATCCATCATCAAACAGGATTATATGTTCACTGCTGAGTTTTCTCTACATAAAGATAATAAAAGTGCTCAAAAAACCATCCATAATTTTATCATCCCATGTGCTTGGAATTGCAACATCGCATTCAATGTCTAGCACAGTGGAACAGCATGCAGATTAACTTGTTCATACGCTGACTCTAGGAAGTTATTAACTTTGGTTTTACACCCAATCTTGTTAAGTATCCCAAGCTAGCCTCAGTTTCCCAATATGAGTTTCTTTTTTCTCCTTTTGTGATTGGAGTGGGGATAGAATGCAGGTCTCATGTATGCCAGGCATTCACTCTAACACCGAGCTCTTATGCTTTAGGAGTGAACAACTGTTTCTGAGTGAGGCTTTAAAGGCCCGATAAAACTGTAGGAAGTTAAGAAAATGAGTCTTGATTCTAAAAACAGTCTTTTTGTTGTTGTTATCTAGGTTCTAAGCTCATAGATCTGTTACAAGTTCAGTAGTAGGCTGAATATATTTAACTCAGAGAGCTTGACACCAAGTAGCAGGCATATAGTGCCTGCCTCTGAAACTGAATTGAATCCGAATTTTAACCCTTTAATGTGGGAAGTCAGTAGGAATGCCTCATGCTTGCAGATGTCTTTTTCTAATGCTGTTTGGAAGTAGCTCATGTCTACTGTCGGTCAACCAGGGACTTTTCCTTTTATTAATTAATTAATTAACTAATAAATTAATTAATTTCCCCAGCCTGATCACATTTTTCTTTCTTTCCTATCCTCCCAGTCCCTCCCCCACCATCCATCCATCCACTCCTCCTTTCTCATCAGAGAAGGGCAGGCCTCTATGTAGATCAGGCAGCTGTGGCATATCAAGTTGCAGTAAGATGAGGTACCTCCTCTTCTATTAAGGCTGGATAAGGCAACCCAGTAGGAGGAATGGGTTCCAAAAACAGGTAACAGAGTCAGAGACAGCCCCTGCTCCCACTGTTAGGAGTCCCTCAAGAAGACTAAGCTACACAACTGTAGCATACATGCAGAGGGCCTAGGTCAGTCCCAGTTAAGTTCTCTGGTTGTTGCTTCAATCTCTGTGAGTTCCTATGGGCCCACGTTAGTTGATTCTGTGGGTTTTCTTGTGGTGTCCTTAACTCCTCTAGCTTCCATAATCCTTCCTCTTCCTCTTCCACAGGATTCCCCAAGCTCTGCCTGATATTTGGCTGTGGGTCTCTGCATCTGTTTCCATCAGTTGCTGGATGAAGCCTCTGATGAAAATTGGGCTAGGCACTAATCTATGAGTATAGCAGAATATCATTGGGAATAATTTCATTGATATTTTTTCTTTTTTTTTTTTATCAGTCATGTTTGGTTCTATTCTAGGTCTCTGGACTGTACAGAGTCCTGGCCTTCCAGGCAGTTTCAAGGGTGGGCTCCCTCTCATGGTATGGGTCTCAAGCTGGACCAGTCATGGGCTGCCCACTCTCATAATTTCTGTGTTGTTTTTTACTTCAATATATCTTGTAGATCAGTTGTATGTTGGTGTCCCAGTTCCTCCACTGGAAGTCTTGCCTGTTTACAGGAGATGGCCAGTTCAAGCTCCCTGTCTCCTATTGCTATGAATCTTAGGTAGAGTCATCTTCATAGATTTCTAGGAGTTTCCATTGCACTAGGAGAGATGTTCTTAATTCCAGTTGTTCATCCCAGTACTCTCTCTCTTCATCCTCCCCCAACCTGATCCCTCCTATTCCCATGCCCACCCCCATCTAGACCCCTCCCCCTGTCCACCTATGATGTCCAATCTATTTCCCCTTCACAGTGAGATTCATGTGTCCCTCTTTGAACCTTCTTTGTTATTTAGCTTTTTTGGGTCTGTGGATTGTAGTATGGTTATCCTTTATGGATAATATCTACCTATAAGTAAGTACATGTCATGCTTGTCTTTCTGGGTCTAGGTTACCTCATTCAGAATGATCCTTTCTCGTTCTACCCTTTAGGGAACACATTTCATAATGTCATTGTTTTTAATAGATGAGCAATACTCCATTATGTACATGTGTAGTGATATATTGTGTACCCCAATAAACTTGCCTGGGGATCAGAGGACAGAGCCAGCCACTAGATTAGAAACAGAGCCAGGCAGTGGTGGCACACACCCTTAAACCTATCATTCAGGAGGCAGAGATCCATCTGGATCTCTGTGGGTTCAAGGCCACACTGGAAACAGAGCCAGGCAGTGGTAGCATACACCTTTAATCCCAGTACCAGGAAGCACACGTGCCTTTAATCCCAGGAAGTGATGGCAGGGCAGAGAAAGGTATATATGAGGAAATAAGAACTCACTCTCTTTAGGCTGAGGATTTTGTAGAGGTAAGAACTAGTGGCTGGCTGTTCTGCTTCTCTGATCTTTTAACTTTCACCTTGATATCTGGCTCTGTTTTTTATTTATATATTTATATATTTATTAATAAGACCAACTAAGATTCAAACAACACATTTTCTTCTTTTAAAAAAAATTCCTTCCTTCCTTTCTCTTTCTTCCTTCCTTCCTTCCTTCCTTCTTTCCTTTCCTTTCCTCTTTCTTTCTTTCTTTCTTTCTTTCTTTCTTTCTTTCTTTCTTTCTTTCTTTCTTTCTTTCTCTCTCATCCTGGCTACAGTTCCCCCTCCCTCCTTTCCTCCCAGGCCCTTTCTCTCCATCTCCCTCTGTCTATCTCCCACCCCCAGTCAACTCTCCCCTGTTTCTGTTTAGGAAGGGACAGGCATGAGTATCAACAAAACATGGCATATCAAGTTGCAGTAAGACTAAACACCTTCCCATGTATTAAGGACAGGCAAGGTAACCCAGTATGAGGAATAGGGTCCCAAAAGCCAGTAAAAGTCAAAGACAGCACCTGTTCCCATTGTTAGGAATCCCACAAGAGGACTAAGCTACACAATTGTAACATATATGCAGAGTGCCTAGGTCAGTCCCATGCAGTTTCCCTGAGTTTTTGGGTTTTTTTGGGGTGCTCTTGACCCTTCTGGCTCCTATAATCCTTCTTTGGTGGGATTCCCCAAACTCCACCTAATATTTGTTATGCTTCTACATCTGTTTCCATCAGTTGCTGAATGAAGTCTCTCTGATAACAGTTGGGCTAGGCACTAATCTGGTCACAGGAGATGCCCAGATCAGGCTATGCATCTGCTATTGCTAAGAGTCTTAGCTGGGGGTCCTCCTTGTAGATTCCTGGGAGATTCCCTTGTGCCAGGTTTATAACTGACCCCCTAAAGCCCTACCCCACTTTCTAGTAGTCTCTTTCAGTACTTTCCCCGTCCATGACTCCCCACCCCCTACAACCTCATTGCTCATGTTCCCATCCCTACCCACCCTCAGTCCACTCACAAAATGTCTTCTATTTCCCCTTCCTAGGGAGATCTGGGCATCCTCCCATGCACCTTCCTAGTTACCTAGCTTTTCTGGGTCTTTGGATTGTAGCATAGTTGTCCTTTGTTTTACAGCTAATATCCACTTATGAGTGAGTACATACCATGTTTTTCTTTTTCCATCTGGCTTACCTCACTCAGGATTTTTTTTTTTTTTCTAGTTCCATCCCTTTGCCTTCAAAATTTTGGTGTCCTTTTTTCCTTTTTTTTTTTTTTTTTCAAGACAGGGTTTCTCTGTGTAGCTTTGCACCTTTTCCTGGAACTCACTTGGTAGCCCAGGCTGGCCTCAAACTCACAGAGATCCAACTGGCTCTGCCTCCTGAGTGCTGGAATTACAGGTGTGCACCACCATCGCCTGGTGGTGTCCTTGTTTTTAACAGCTGAGTAGTACTCTGTTGTGTAAATGTACCATATTTTCCTTATCCATTCTTCAGTTCAGGGACATCTAGCTTGTTTCCAGGTTCTGGCTATTATAAATAAAGCTGCTATGAACATAGTTGAGCAAGTGTCCTGACTTCCAAAGTGGCTGTACACATTTACAATTTCACCAGCGATGGAGGAGTCTTCCCCTTGCTCCACATCCTCACCAGCATGAGCTGTCACTTGTGGTTTTGATCTTAGCCATTCTGACAGGTGTAAGATAGAATCTCAGAGTCCCTTTGATTTGCATTTCTCTGATGATTAAGGATGTTCAACATTTATTTCAGTGCTTCTTGGTCATTTGAGATTCCTCTGTTGAGAATTCTCTGTTTAGATCTGTACCCCATTTTTTAATTGGATTATTTAGTTTGTTGATATCTAGTTTCTTTAGTTCTTCATATATTTTGGAAATCAGTCCTCTGTCAGAAGTGGGATTGGTGAAGATGTTTTCTCATTCTGTGGGCTGCTTCTCTAATAGGACTTTTCAAGCAAAGTCAGCCAGTCTTCAGTGTCCCAGCCATTGTGCTTCCTGGACTTTTTTAGTTTCCTCCCACACTGTATACTTGTGGGACTGTAAAGCAGAAGCAATGGTCCTGTTCTACAGTTGAATATGTTTAACTCAGTTTGTCAATTTCAAGAATTGGGTTTTTTTGTTTTTTGTTTTTTAGTTTCTAACTAGCTCTTTGTTTGTCTTTCTTGCTTTATCCATTCTGTGGGAAGTTGGTGACTGTTTCATAAGCAGCCTCAAAGTGAAGCTAATGTGTCAAAGAAACAAAGTCTCCAGCAGTGGCCAGAGGAAGTAAGCCTCCAACCAGCCTTGGAGAGATACAGTCTCAGAAGAACCTGGCACATAACTCATAATGTCTCCAGCAAGATCCTTTCTGTTAAGCCAAGCCTGGATGCTCCATCTTTGGAAATGATAGGAAAGAAAGATGCTTTTTGTTTTCAGTGGCTAGATTTCTCACACAGCAAAGGTATCAAATATGATGCCCATAATAGTTTTGGGAGACAGGAATTGTGACCTCTAGTCCATAGTTGAAGAAACCAAAGCTAACAGGGATAAGCACAGTAGGGTCATTTACTGTTTGAAGTGAGACAGCTTGAATGAGCAAAGGTTATTCTTACCAATTGTTCTGTACAACAGGGATGGTGCCTGAAGCCCTGCCATAGTATAAGAAGTGATTGTGTTAAATGATCTTAATTAGAGTCCCCAGAGATGGAAAGTCAGAATCAGGGCTGGTCTAAGATGTGCATATTTCCAGCATCCAGCCTTTGAGCTTTCTCCCTGGCTACTTCATGGACACATGCTCAGGAGTAGCAGGAATGTAGATGTGACAGTTCATAATGTGTGCGCAATGTAAACCATATGTACAAATGTGGGAAAAAAAGACAGAGAGGGGTTATTTTCTTCTTTATGATTTTGTATACATTACTTTTATAATTTTAAAGCAGTACATTTTGGTGTGTATGTATATGTGCACATGTTTATTCATGTGCAGATGCATGTTGTGTGTGTGTGTGTGTGTGTGTGTGTGTGTGTGTGTGCATGTACATATGTTTGTGTATGAATGTAGAGGCCAAAAGACAATCTCAAAAGTTCTACAGGTATCACCCAGCTTTCTTTTTGGTAGCCCCGTCTCTCTTTGGCTGGCCAGAGAGCTCCAGAGATCCATGTGACTTCACCTCCCCAGGGTTAGAAATGACACATGACAACACACCTAGCTGTTTTACATGGGGGCGGGGGAGGCGACCTTCTGCCCTCATGCTCACGAAGCAAGAACGTTACCAACAAAGCTCTCCCTAGACCCAAAGCTATTATTCATCTGTAAAAACACCACAACTGTGATGGGTCCCCAGATATCCCCAGCAGGCACTGTGAGTCCAGAATGTGTCAGGTTGAGTCATCATGGCCAAGTGCCCCAGTTAAACATTCTCCTTTTTTTCTCTAGTCGAGTCTGTGCAGGCAAAAATGAAGCTGGAGGCTGATATTTCCTGGGGCACCCAAGAGAGTTCATTCTAGGCTGCAGAGTCCCACTGCATGCATAAAAGACAGAGGCCATTAGGGAAAGGAGGGCTGCCTTACCACTGTCTATGCCCCATCTCTGTTTTTTCTTTTCTGTGCCCCCCTCATACTTTTGTGCCCCCTTTCTCCCTTCCTCTTCTTGTTCTGCCATTCTTCCAGCTGTCCTTCTGCTTATCCATCTAACAAATATACAACTAGGTGGTATATGCTGTTCTAGAGGTGCAGTCCCTGCTGGGTTTCAGGCCCTTTAAGGCAATGATAGACCAACCAAAAGGCCAATATAGATACAAATGCCTTTGTTCTTGGAGCTTCAGGAGCAGACAGTGAGTGAAGTCCATAAACCACACAGTATGTTAGGTGGTGACAAGTCTACAGAGAAAAGAGAAGTGGAGAAGGGACCCAGCAGGTGACAGTGTATGGACTGTGGCCTGGCCAGGAGCAAGGATGGTCTCCCTGGGGATGTGTCAGCCTTCCCATGGAGCCCTGGCTCTGGGGAAGGTCAAGGTAACTGAGGATACAGCGTGTTCTAGGATGTCAGTGCAGGGGCCCCAAGGTGAGACTGCATCCTGTATGCTTATGGCACAGCGAAGAGGCTGGTGAGGAGGTGCTGCTGAAGGGCAGAGGCAAAGAGCTGCCTGATTGACAGGAAGTTGAAGGGTCGCAGGTGTCAAGGCAAGGTTTTTGCCTTTGATGCTGTTACATAAGAGCCTGCAGAGGCCTTTGAGTGAGGGTGTGTGTGTGTTACAATGAATGATGTACAGTTTACCTGCTTTTCTTTTTTCCTTTTTCTCTTTTTCCCCTGTGATAATTCTGATGGGCAAGGGTTCAGCTCTTAAGAAGTGCATAGCCCAGTGGAAGAGAAAGCTCCCGAAACATTTATAAGACTATTTCTCTGTTAAAGACCTTTTCACTCTAAGGAGTTCCTTCTCATTTTTCCTTAATCAACCTTCACTCTGGTTAAAAAAAAAATAGATTTATGAAGGTCAAACAAAATGTGGCAGATACTGGGATAGGGTCTGCCTCAGGATACCAAGGAGAGAGATTGCTATGATGGGATGTTGGGGAACCCTGGGTGGAAGCGACATCTTCTGAGCCGAGGCTTAGAATTTGCATGGAACTAGAGCATAGGGAAGTGGAACTCTGGGAGCATCTTCTTTGGAGGGTTCTCACTGCATATAAGCCTTGGACAGCCCTGAGACCCACAAGGCAGACTGTGGGAACAAGAGGCAACAACAAGAAAGTGAGTATACCTGACAATGTTAGTGCTGTAACAGCAATACACAGGCTGGGGAAGTAGCCATGAAGACAGGGTAGTTGGCGTAGAGGGATGGAAGATGTCTGAGAGAATCAGGGAGGCTTACAGAGAGATGGGGACGGGGAGAGATGAGGCCTAAGGATGGGGGAAGTAACATTCTTGGGCAGAGGAGAGAACAGGGGGAGTGGTGGGGCAGGAATGGTCCAGTCAGTGAAGAGGTACAGCAAGGATGGAGATGGAAGTCCTTGGGGCTCTGTGGGCTGTGCTAGAGACTTGGAAATTTCCTCTAAGTATGCAGGATTTGGAACTGGTGGTATATGGTTAGAACTATACTGCAGGTAGAACAAAGGGTGGAGATCAAGACTCCAAGCAAAGAGACCAGGAGGTGGTTGCCATAGAGATCTTGAGGTTTCCAAGAGAGCAGTGAGGGTAGGTCCATCATATTTGGGCCATATAATGAAGGGATTCACAGAGCTCTGAGATTGCAGAAATGAAACAGTGTGATTCCTGTTCCCAAAAGAGGTTGTGTCTTTGTGGGAAGAGACACAAACAAAACAAACCTTTGGAAGTCCATTAAGACATGCTGAGAGCCTATACGTAAAAGGCTAGGCATAGGTTCACACAGGCTGACTCCCGAGGAAGGATGTTTGCTCAGTGACGAGGAAGCAGGGGAGGAAGGTCATGCTTTCAGAGGGAAGGGAGCATGTAAAGCTTTGATGCTTGCTCAGCAGTCTCTCCCTTCACCAAGGTGTCCAAGAAGCCGTGTTCTCTGACCAGAATGCCAGTCTCTGCATCCAGAACCATATTTGACAGACATTAAAAAAAAATAGCATGGTGTATTTTGGGACCGATAAGCTTCTAGTTTGAAGCCTAAATGGAGGTGCAGCAAAATGTCTCCAAATTGTGGCAGAGGGATAAAGGGAATTGAAGGACTGTGAGGCTGGGCTTGGGTGGTTTGCATAGGATTTGGACTAGCTGAACAGTGCCCACTGGGACAGGTATACTGTTAATGGAGGTCATGGTGGTCACTACTCTCCATTTGTTTCCCAGCACCAGCTCAAGCATAGAGGTAAGTCTATAGAGACTAAGGTTGGGTAAGCTGTGTCCATCCTGCTAATGGGGATGGCCTAAGGCAATCAGAGACTTTACAAAGATTCTCAAAGGTGACAGTGATGTGCAGATGAGAGCTCTCAGAAGACTGAGGCGATGAGGCAAGACAGTCCCTGAGGGAATGAGTGGGCTAAGAGGTGGATGTAAAACATCCACCATGATCTTCTCTTTGTTAAACTTCCTTTGGGGACACATGCCAGAATGCACTGGAAAATTCAGGAGCACTAACAAGAGACAAAGGTTGGAAAGTAAGTCCCAGCACCTTCTGCTGCTGGTTGGGCCGGCACCATCTGCCTGTACAGCTTCCAGCCTCTCTTGGCAGCTACTATATGAACTGGCTTCAGGCGAGTTCCCGGGGTAAAAGGTGCACCCTGGGTGTGGCAGACAGGCTTCCTTTTGAAGGCTCACCCTTGCGTCTCAACTCAGGGAGGCCTACCACTGCTGAGTAATAATCAGCCTACGATCTGTCGGCAAAGAGCTCTTGCGACATGTCGTGCCAGGCTGCCAGGTAAACAGCCAGTGTGTATGCCCAGAGCTGTGCTTACGTCTGTCTTCCAGGGAAACTTCCCTCCCTGCTGGCCTCCAGGCTGTGCCTCCACCCTGCCTCTCTGTCTTGTTCTCTGAGGCTGCCCAGTCCTTCCCTGGGAACCAGGTCAAGATCCCTAGCTGGCAGATGTCATAAGACATGAATCAGGGCCCTGCAAGGAGAAGGCGGGAGATGTGGTCCAACGCTAAACCGGAAGGTTGAGTGAATGATTGATCTGGTCAACAGCCATTATCTGCTAAGTTAAGAATCTGCATAGGACAGGATATCTCTTTGTGGGAGAAGTTCAGGTAGCTGAAAAATCACACTTTGGTCAAGAATTAGCTTTTTCATGCCTTCACTGGGGAATTGAGTTTCAGACAGGTGTGAACTTCAGATGATGGAAAGGCAGCTGGCCCTTCTGTGTGGTGCTTAGATAAAGAAAATTCATTGTTTTAGAGGTGGTTTAAGAAGCTCAGGGTGGCTGAATTTTCCTAACATTTACTGTCTAAACTGTTGAGAGCCTGGTGACCAGCTCTCAAATGTTTCATCTCAAAAACATGACAATTTTGACCTGAGTTTGTCTCCTATACTCATATCCATTTGATTAAATAGATTGTTAATGAATGTGATAAGTCCTAGAATTTCACAACAGTGAAGTCTGGGTCCCTGGCCTTGGACCTCAGGCTTGGAGCATAATACTAGGGTCAGAAATAATACTCAGAAATGACGAGGTGTAGTGCATTCAAGAGTCAGCGAGTAGGAATTTATGTTGATATGGGAAATCAAGGAATGATTTTGTGAGGATATGCAACTTTAACTGAGCCTAGAAAGGTACATAGGAACAGGTAGTCTATATTTAGTGACCACAAGGTTGAACTTGTGTTATACTGGTGTTCACTATAAATGATTAATTCATTTGGAACATTTAGTCAAAAGAGTTTTCCAGCATCACAAGAAGCCTTATTCCAAGCATCTTAGTAATTTCCCCTGCTACTCCTCTATCGAGGGGCTCCATGGTTTGAAGCCTTTATGAAGTGGTTTATAGTTTGAACATCTGAGAGATCATCATGGATGATGATCTGGAAAGCAAACGAAATGGATCAGCATATTAAGGGAAGATGTTGAGCTATGCCATTCTTACAACCTTTCTCTTTGTAAATTATCATATTCCTTCGGGGTAAGGATGGTTTCTTACTCATCTCTCTGTATTCAAGTGCCACCCATCTGAATGCTCCCTTCACGTTTTTCAGCATTTATTGAATGTCTGCCCAGTAAGCATTCATAGACAACTAACACAGTCTTGTGAGTGGAGCAAGACAATCTGAATGCACCTTGGAGAGTGCTAGGTTGGGAGAAGCAGAAATTTGGGAGCCCAACATCACTGTCTCTAGACCTTGGATGTGTAGGAAGGTGGCTGGTATGCTCACGTGGGTACAGGGATTGTCCCACAGAAAGGAACAGAGGTAGGGAAGATCGGCAAGAACATTGTTCATTTCTTAGGGCATCAGTAATAAAGAAATCCAATCTGAATGGCCAAAACAACCACAGATATGAAGGGCAGAAACACAAGAGCCAAGTGTTGTCAGGTCAGGCTCCCACTCAAGACTAAACCTTTTGGGTGCCTTTCTCTGAGCTCATTGGTGTTATTCATAGTCCTTCAGTTTCCTTGGCTTGTGGGCACATCACTTTTGTTTCTGCCTCCTTGTGTCTGTCCATATCTCTTCATACAAGGGCATCAGTCACATTGGATTGGAACCCATTGAATTAAGTGTGATATCATCTTAAGTTGATTATATCCACGAAGGCCTTATCTTCCACCAAGATCCCATTTGTGCAACCCAGGACTATGGTCTCTAATATTTCTTTGGAGAGGTACACTACTGATGTGCAACTGATAACACAATATTAGAAAAAAAAGCAACAACTCATTTTGGCTACAGTACAAGAACTGAGTGGTGGATCATAAGGAATATGAAATCTTAGAAACTTAAATTCTTTGAGAATTAACATGTAGGGGCCAGGGGCCAGGAATTTAACAAAGACAGATTATCTTTTACTTTTGTGTATGGTGCTGGGACTTGAACCCAGAGCTGTGTGCATTCGAGGTAAGCATTCTACCACTGAGTTAAATTCTCAGCCCTAGATAATATCTTCTAAAGGTAATGCCCTCTGTAGGTTCACCTTCTCTCTTTGTAGTGAGAGACCTCAGTGTGGTCCAAAGAGTCAGATGCCCTTGTCACCTTTCTCTGCTGCTCTTCATGAGACTCGGAACAATTAGAGACGCTGGGTCTAATCTCTGGAAAGATGCTTCTTATCATGGCTCTGTGGAGCTGGCTGATGCTTACTGGGCGATGCTAGTTAATATGATGGAGAGGACAGAGGAAGGAAATGGAGTTTAGACTGTCACACACACATGCAATCAAAGATGTTGCCGAAGGCTGATGATGCTGTTCTGGTGTAGGTCACTTGAAATCCTTCTTGAAAGACAGATGTAAAAGAATGAATGAGATGAGATTTATGGAGATAACATTTCAAAAGGTACAGTGGGCTTAGATGTGGTAGAAGGAGAAAGGATGTCTCAAGAAAAGGGAAAAAAAAAAAAACCAAAACAAAAAAAATCCAAAAAATTTCAGGGAAGGAAGGAAGGAAAAAAAATCGAATACCTTGCCCTGTGGAACTCACTGGAGGCCAGTTTGCTTTGTAATGTGTTTATGTTCTGAGTGAGTAAGAGTTCAGGGGCAAGTTCAAATGCACAGAAATGCAATATGAAAGCAGAGAGATAATACTGGGGAGAGATAAGCTGTGACTTTTTACATAACACTCTTTTTTTTCCTTGGAATCTCGTTGCTTAAAAAAATGACAGAGCAACCAGCTCACAGCAGTGTGACCTCTTCACACCACCACAGCCTTGGGAATGGCTTGAGAGGGAACCACTCACTTGCATTTTCTGTCTAAGAATGAAAATGAAGATTGTGGTCATTAACTTATTTATTTATTTGTTATCTATCTATCTATCTATCTATCTATCTATCTATCTATCTATCTATCGTGATGTAGAGATGCCACCTAGCAAAATTCCCATTATTCAGAATCAGGTATGAGACCAGGACACACCCACCTGCTTAAAACATACTCACTAAATGCTAGGGTTATATGAAAGAGTGAATATTATCACTTGTTATGTGAGGATAGGCACGTGCTTCAGGACTGTCAATCTTGTTTTAAGACTCGTCCTTATAGTAGAAAGTTCTAGGTAATGAGTTGTGCCAGGTGTTGGGGTGGAATGTACTCATTCAACTCTTTCATGAAGTCTATTGGGCTGCTTCTGGCATTCATTCACCTTTGCAAATGAGTAAACAGAGGCACAGAGAAATGAATCACAATGTCACAGAGTTACAAAGTGATGGCGCTGGGCTAGCAGAGTAGCTCAGTGGTGGAGGACGTACTTACAACGTGTTGCTCTTGGCTAAATTTTCAGTACCCAAAACTATAATGATGACAATACAGAAAAAGAATTAAAAGAAAATAGCAGGGCTAGGAGTTGACCCACTCAATCTACTCTAGCCCCAAGACCCGTACTGCCACATAAGATTCTAAAGCACACAGAAGGTTGGCTTCATAGCTGCCAAACACTGGCACTGTTGATTTCCTTAAGGAAAAAAAAAAAAAAAAAGAGCTGCAGCAAGTGAAGGAGGCAAGAAAGTGCAGGAAAGAAAGCATCAGGGTTCCAAAGATGAGTTAGGTGGTTCCTCTAGGATGAAAGGGAATACGGAACTGTGAAACCACAGAGACTCAGATAGACCAAACCACATTGGTTAAAGTGAGGCAGACTCCCCTTTTATGCTGGGAGGTAAGTTAACAAGGAGATTCTGGATAGGTCTTGTTACTGGATGGCCTACCTTGGTTTAGTAGTGGTGGAATTCTGGATAATGAAGCTGAAAATGTTAAGAAGTGATGAATGGCCTCTAGTGCCTAGCCCAGTGGTTGGACCCAATAACATAGCTGTCCCTGAGTATCCACGAGGGATTGATCCCAGGATCTGCCTGCAGATAGCTAAGTTCTCAGTTGCTCAGTTTTCTTATATAAAACAATGCAATATTTACATATAGTCTACTCCCATCTTCAAATACTTCCATATACTTCAAACCATCTCCACATAGCTCATAATACCCCCACATTATAAATTTTATATAAATAGTTGCTATCCTGTATGACTTATGGGAAAGTGGAAACAAATAAGTGTTGTACACGTTTGGTACTGATGTAATTATTTTTCAGAATATTTTTGGTCTGGAGTTTGCAAATATGAAAATAGCTTTGGATTGTCTCTATGGAGTTCTTTTTCAACAACATGTGTGTGTGTGTGTGTGTGTGTGTGTGTGTGTGTGTGTGTGTGTGTGTGTAGGCACATGTGTGTGTGTGTGGCACTTATGCATGTGTGCCCACTTACACATAGAAGGACAGAAGAATACCTTACAAGTCATCTATCCCCAGGAATAATGTAGTGTGAATTTTCTTTGAAAAAGGCTCTCATTAGCCTGGACCTTACCAATAGACTAGACTGGCTGGCCAGTGAGCTCTAGGGGTCTTCCTACCTCTACCTCTCCATTTCTGGGACTACAAACCTGTACCACCACACTTGACAGTTTATGTGAATTCTGGGTCAAACTCAGGTCCTTGTGCTTATGAGGCAATTGCTTTGCTGTGTAAGCCTTCCCCTAGCCCAGCAAAAAATATTATGTAACACTGAACAGGCATTTGGGGTGTAATAGCAAATGAGATGACATTTTTAGCCTCATGAAGGTCATCATATAGTAAAAAATGGATTAATTCAGATATTAGGCATATTTATTGACATATTTATAGTTTATAAAAGTAGAGTAATGAAGCTTGGTTGTGGGTCATTTCACAGTATATAGGGTGGCACCACTGTAATGTACAAAATGACTTCATGTCTTTCTCTGAATGAATGATTTAGCAGGTTGTTTTGGCTGTCATTGAATGTCTTCTGAAACTTCAGTGTAAGTGATACTGAGCACGGACAGTAACCATCTTAGGCTTAAAGGGCTGCTCTCCCACATAGCCTCTGATGGCTTTTGGTGGCCATGTTTTGTCTTCACCTAAACCCATGTTCCTCCACCTAAACCTTTCAGGCACAGGTCCAGGTGATATTTCCCAGCCTTGCTTTCTGATAGGTGGGGTATAATGAATGCCATGCATAGGCCTCACTTTTACCCTGACCTTCTACTCTTTGGCTAATGGATAAGGGAAGATGGTGCTTTAGAGTACAGAAAGCCTTAGATGGAAGGAGACTTTGTCCCTGAACAGGTCTGCTGAAGACCCCAGATCATACACAATGAACTATAATGAGAGAGGAAAACAAGCTTTGAGGTCAGCAGATGGTGTCCAAAGATGTCTACCCCATCTCCTTCACTTTTCGTTTCACAACCAGGGAATGAAGTGTGACAACAAAGGAGCATTGTAGATCCCTGTATCTAGTGTATAGAGGTGAATGATAATAATCCCGCAGCACACAGGCCAGCCCCACAAGATAGGCTTCATGCTGTCTCAAATGTTGAAGGTGTCTCTGAGAGACTGAATTGCATTGTGTAGTATTATTTTATGCCTGAAGGGATTCTATTGTGAATGGCAATAAACATGAATGGGAGGATCTTGTCTTTATTCATTCAACACATTCTTAAGTATCTGTGATATGCTGGGCAACTTTCACTGGAGATACAGAAGGAAAGAACATGGGTAATGAATGGCCTTTGGCATCATGAAGGCTGTGTTTTACAGTGGATGTAGGGAGAGAATAAACAATCCCCATAAAGCATGAAGTACACTGGTGGCAATAACTACTGTGGAGGTAAGCAAACTGAACACGAGAGAGAAAAGCCTTTAGGAAAGCTCTCCATCTGCATCTCGGATTGAAAGTACTCTTGCTGTGGCAAACGCACCATGGCGAGGATTCCGCCCAGTCTTATTCTGCTGCCTTGTCCTATTTCCCCAGCATTAGACTTGGGACTCAGCTGTCTGCTGCACCTCTTTACTTGCATATCCTGGGTCACCTTAAACTCCACATGCCTCAACGTGAATTTAGCAATTTGTAGTCTTTTCCTCCTTCCCCTGCCCCAACTTGACTCTGTTAATTGTCGCCAACCATCACCATCACACACCCATACCCTCAGTGTAAGTTTTCATATCTTTCTCCTCTTTATCTCCATCTCTCAAATCTCGCTGAAATTAATTTGTGTGATTTGGAATCCCCACCCCGTCCCAATTTCCCCCAAAGCCGAGGATCTGACTGCCAATTTCCTTCCCTTAAACCATGTCATAGTTTGGCTAAAAGGAAATCAAGACTCAAAGTGGGGACAGTCCATTTCCCAGGGCCCGCAGGAAAGGCAGTACTGTCTTTCCTTCTCTGCAGGAATTCTGCTCTTGAGAGCTGCTTCCTTTTGTCAGGAGGAGGGATGTGCAAATGCCACTCCCGGCTACACTGACCCTGAGGGCTAGCTTGCCAGTGGATGTCAATGCCATTTATGGAAAATCCAGCTAGAGCCTGGTCTAGAGTCTGGATATGAGCCCCATTCCACTCAGTTGCCTCCCAACGTAGGGAAAGGTGCTGGCATTGCTGTTTTGTTCTAACCAGTATCAGATGAGTCACTTGTCACTGGTGAGGGTGGGAGAGGGACTGGATGTGATGGTATCGCACAGATCTACCCATCCCATGTGCAAACATTAGCCAGGGAAAGAAGATGACCTTATATTGTTTTAGTTGTCTCTCTCTGGAGCCATGCACTGTGACTCTGTGGACTCAAGTAACCTTGGATGAAAAGTAGTCAAGAATACTTGTGTGTGTGTACTGAACATGCCCAAGTTTTTTATTCTTGTTATTAGCCTGTAAACAATATAGTGTAGCAACTGCTTATATAGAATGGTCAATATATTAGACATTATAAGTAATCTAGGGATGATTTTAAGCACCCAGGTGTATGTTTGTATGCTATATGCAAATATTAGACTTTTATTTTTATGATTGTACTATTGATTTTTTTTTATTCTTCATGAATTCCAGGCTGGGCAGTGGTGGTGCACATGCTTGGGAGGCAGAGGCAGGAGGATCTCTGAGTTCAAGGCCAGCCTGATCTACAGAGAGAGTTTCAGGATAGCCAAGGCTGCACAGAGAAACCCTGTCTAGAAAAAAAAAAAAAAGAAAAAAAAAAAGAAAAGAAAAAAAGAATTTCATATGTGCCAGGCATGGTGGCACACATCTTTAATCCTAGCATTCGGGAGGCAGAAGCAGGCAGTTCTCTGTTGAGTTCATGGCCGGTCTAATCTATAAAGTGAGTGAGTTCCAGGACAGCCAGGACTTTACGCAGTCCCATCTTTTAGCGCTGCCCATATGTGTCTAGGTGTGGAGTCATCCACTCCAGCGTGAGAAACCTACTCGTGGCCACAATCTTTAGAGAAAGAAGATTTTCCCGTTCCTTGCAGCTGTCAGCTGCCAGACGCTCCTCAGTTAGGGGTGAGACCCCTTGGATGATTTGCTTTTGTGCAGATCTGATGTAGATAACCACAGCTGCTATGCGTTCAGGGGTGCAATAACTATGCTAGGTCCAGAAGATAGCATTTTATGGCATCTCTCCCCATCCACTGGCTCTTCCATTATTTGTTACTTCCTCTGTGATGTGTTCTGGGCCTGTGGGGGATGGGTAATAAGATGTCCCATTTAGGTGTGAGAACTCACAGTTGTTTATCCTCAGCACTGACCCGTTGTTCTGAGTCTCTGTATTGACTGCTGCCCAGTTCAAAGAGCTTTTCTGACCAAGGCTGAGAACAGCCCAAGTCTATGGGTAGAAGGTCCATATGCAGAAGGGAATTTGACAACATGACCACCTAACGAAAGAACAATAGCAGGCTCTGCCTCATAGACATAGGCTTTTGAGCAAAATTACAGTGCCAGGCATGAAATATGCAAGCAGTTATGCCATAAAAGTTGTACTACTATTGTACTGGGGAGAAAATCTTGCCGGACAGATCAGTATTTTAGCATGCACGGTCCAAGACTGGGTAAGACCCTTGTTGTTCTCTCCCCCAGCAGGTTGCATAGCATCTTCCAGCAGTATGAAAGGTAGTCAGTGGAGAGGAAGTTTCCTTGTTTGTTTGAGATTCATTTCTCCATGTCCTATAGCCAATGTGAGTATCTTAAGCAATAGGGTCTACCCATAAAAATGCTACACTTTTGTTTGTGGGAGTTGAGCAACCATAGATGTTTGTTATAGATGAAATGTTTTTCTTATTTTTTTAAGATTATAGTGCAATTACATCATTCTTTAATATTTTTATATATGCTTGTTCTAATTTTCTGATGTGGAATCTGCAGATCAAGACAACCGATTATACTTTAGTCAAGGGTCAGAAGACAGCAGTTCAACTTTTAAGAGGCAGTGAGTAGAAAGAGAGCCCCATATATGGATGAAAGCAGGGGAAAGCTGACACGAGGCAGTAGAGATGTGAGTCCTGGGTATGTGAGTAACCGGTTATGTGGCCTGGGTCAGCAGTTTCAAAACCATTCAGCACGTTGGTTCCTTATCTGAGAAGTGTGTGCTCAGTGAAATGGCGAAAGAAGTAAGGCTTGCTGAGCCGAAAGAGGTGCAGTGAGGATGTTTCAGGGTTCCCTGTGACAGTGGATGCAAAAATGCTTTGCAAGTCACATTTGGCTCTTCTTAGTTCTGTTATCACGGCCACATCACTTCCCAAGCTGTGCTGTGACAGTGAAGAGTTGCACTTCCCAAGACAGGGGAACAGGAGTAAAGAGATTGAAGAGCACAACATCAGGGCCTGGAAGATACCCATTCACGGTTCTTGGTGGGAACTCAGGATATGACTGTCGCACTGACCTCCAAGTGTGGGTGATCTGTTGGTTGAGTGTGTTCATATCCTGCTCTTCCTTGCTGTTCTTAATGTCCTAGGTATTCTTCCAGGAGCTCTGACATGAGCAAGGCTGATCTGATGATCAGGTGCCCTTCCATGAGACGCACTATTAGAGTATTAGTGTCCTGAATATTGCATTCCCACTAGTCTGGGAGCCTCACCTTTTGTGTCTTATACCATGTGTTCCTTAAGGTAGTCAGAGGAAGCCTATGAGAGTGAAATTTTCACCCACCTTTAGGTGGGAGCTTTTGGGATAGTTGACCACATTCTGAGGGAATAGACTTCAAAGGAATGGCATGTGGAATCATTGTAGGTGCATATTAGAAACCAGCATGGCTCAAGGGAGTAAGAGAACTAATGTAGAGGGACAATCGTTGGATTAGAGTTGAAGAGGACAACACTGTTTGGGGGAACTCTGATTAAAATTGAAACAGAAAAGGGTGAAGAGCAGGTGAAATATCCTGGTCTCTCAGGAAGATTTTTCTGCCCACCTAACATTTCTTTGATTCTTTGCTTGTTTGTTTATGAGCACATGTGCCATGGAGTACTAGTGGTCAGAGGACAACCTGAAATTCACCCCTTCTTCCATATTGGTTCTAAGGACCAAAGTTATGTCATCAAGCTTGCTGGCAAGGTGTTCCTGTCTGCT
Source organism: Onychomys torridus (assembly GCF_903995425.1). NCBI lineage: Eukaryota > Metazoa > Chordata > Mammalia > Rodentia > Cricetidae > Onychomys > Onychomys torridus. The sequence goes on along the minus strand of NC_050458.1, from coordinate 27,794,942 downwards.
GAGCCATCTTCCCAGCCATAGCAGGGGAGCTGAGGGTGGGAGTGAAGTGTTACTCAGCCCCTGAAGAGCTTTGTAAAGTGGGAAGGGAAGAGGGAAGAAGAGAAAAGGAGAGGGAGAAGGTGGAGAATGAAATTCCCCATGGGCATAATTGAAGTTAGTGTGCAATTGTTGTGAAATTTGTCATGGGGGAAAAAAAGCAGCAAGAGCTGTTTTCATAGCATCCTGTGATGGTTAAGTTTTGATGTCAACTTGTTTGGGCTACACACCTTTGATCAAGCATTATTCTACATGTTCTGGACAGGAAATTTCTAGATAAAATTAACATTGGCAGAAATAGACTGAATAAAGCCCATTATCATATATCATGAAGGTGGCCTTTTATCAAATCAGAAGAAAGTTTTAATAGAGAAAGACTGGCCTGATGGGAAAAGGAATTCTGCCAGCCAATGGCTTTGGAATTGAGTTGAAATGCTTCTCTGGCTCTCCATCCTGCAAGTATCTCCTGTGGAGTTTGGATTCACCAGTCTCAACAATTCCTTAAAATATCTTTCCTCCTTTCCTCCTATGCATTTGAAACTTTAACCAAATGATTTCAGCCAGGTGAATTTATTAGTTCCTCATAGAAGTGGGGTAAGTTAAAGAAGTGGGGCTCAATAATAGGCCAGAGTTCATGCTTCCAGAAGGAAGGGTGGACAGACTGTCAGTTCAAGATGCCCTTCTGGAGCATCTCCTTGCAGCTGCCTCAGCATCCTAAGACAGGCACTGCAGGACAGAAAACCACTTCTCTCAGAAAACTAGCCTTTTGATTTCCAAAATAAGGACAGTGGCCTAGTGGCCATGGCCAGCCCTGTTCAACCCACACCCACTAGTACTAGCTCGTGCTGGCTACTGGCCATTCCTCCAATTATCCAGTGTCAGCTGTGCCTCAGGCCAGCAAGGTGAACGTGCAGATGGTTTAGCCTTCTCTTCTCATTCTCATAGTCAAGGTCTTTTCTGCTCAATCCAGTCTCTCAACTCACAATTCTGTCTTCACTAGTAGAGCTTTCCATTCCAACTTCAGACACGTTAGCTGTATCAGAGCTACAGCATGAACTTTTAGATTATTTATTTATTATTTATTTGTATTGTCCTCTGTGCCTGCATGTACAGGCCAGAGATTGGTGCCATATGTCTTCATCAATCACTCTCCACCTTATTTTTTTTTTTTTTTTTTGAGACAAGGTCTCTCACTGAACCCGGAGCTCACTGATTTAGGTTAGACTGACTTGAGCAGTAAGTTCCAAGGATCTCCCTGTCTCTGCCTTCCCAGAACTGGCCTTACCAGTAAGTAGTACTGTACCAGGCTGGGGATGTGAACTCAGGTCCTCATGCTTGCATGGTAAGCACTTTACTGATGGAGCTGTCTCCCCAGTCCCATGTGTGCATTTCCCTGTGGTCCTAGACCTCAAGCCCTAAGCTCCTCCCTCTGTTGGTTCCCAGTATGTCACCTCCTTCCAGTTACCATCCTTCTTTGAAGGTCTTCTATTCTTTTTTTTTTTTTTTTTTTTTTTGGCCAGAGCTGAGGACTGAACCCAGGGCCTTGTGCTCGCTAGGTAAGCGCTCTACCACTGAGCTAAATCCCCAACCCCTTATATTCTTTTCTATGCAAAGTCACTAGAAGCTTTTAACCATCTGCCTTCTGAATAGACCAGCTCTGCACAGATAGATACGTTTTATCTAGGGCTTTCAGCATATCAGTGTGCTCCTTGTTTTTTTGCTCAGTCTACTTTATATCTGCAAGCACCCGGGGAGGTCAGAGTCCAGTCCTGGGCAATAAAGTGATTGGGGAGCAATCTCTCTGCCCTGGGAAGGGCACCTGGGATTCAGCTTCCCCTCTCCTTTCCTTTATCTCACTGCCTTTACCGCCTCCCTGCCCCCATTCTTTTTCAGTTGTATGAGGTATCTTATTTTTAAATCCACTTTATGGAGGTATAATTGACACATAATAAACCAACATATTTAAAGCAACAATTTGATAAGCTCTTATGAATGTGTGCATACACAAAGCCATCACTATGGCCAAGATAATGAACTTATCCATCACCCCCAAGGTATCTGTGTCCCTCTGTTATCTCTTCTGCTCCCTTCCTTACTGTAGTTTAAGTAAACACATCCCTACACTATAAGCCATTTATAACTTCTGGTATCTTTTACTCAGCACAGTATTTCATGGTTTATTCGTGTTCTTCTGGCCTCTTCATTTCTGATGTCGGATAGTATTTCAATGTATGGATAGACCACAATTTTTTCATTATGGATGGTCACGTGGCTGCTTTTTTGGTTTTGGAGTATTACAAAGCAAACTTCTGTAAACATGTAACTAAAAGTCTTTGTACAGATATAGCTTTTCACTTTCTTTGGGTCAATGTCTAGAGGAATGGGTAGATAACGTGGAAGGTGTTATGGTTTACATCAGAAATAACCTCCCACAGACTAGTATGTTGGACATCTGGTTCCCAGGTGGCGCTATTCTGGAAGATAATGGAAACTTTAGGAGGTGATACTTAGCTGCAGGAAATATGTCACTTTGGATGTGCCTTTGCTCTCTGTTTCTTGTCTGTCATAAGCAGAGCAGTCTCCTTCACACACTCCAGTCACCATGACATCCGTGTCTCCAGGGGATCAGAATGAGCAGAGCCCGGAGCTGTGTACTGAGACTTTTGAAATGAGGAGTCAACATTGACCCTTCTTCCCTTTGTTGTATGTCAAAGGCTTTGCCACAGAAAAATTTTACTCTCATAGTAGATATTATAATCGATTATCCTCCCTTCTCCCTTCCCCTCTTTATCTCAGACTCCTTTATTTTCTCTCTCTCTCTTCTTTCTCTACCCCTCTCTCCCTTGGTCTCACTCCCTCCATTCTTTTTTCCCTTTCCTCTCCCTTCTTAGTTATCTTCTCTATTCGTTTCTTTTTCTTTCTACTTTCCTCAAATGCCAGACTCTTCTCATGGTCTCAATAACCTATAGGGGTATGGTGGCATGGATGGATAAGTTAAGATGAATGCCTCCCCCTGTAATATTTATAGTTTGGTGAGAGTAAATTAAAGTGGATACTAAAATCCATCAAGAATGAAAAAGAAACCAACCCAGTGGAGTGGGAGGTAAAGAAGAGGAGATAGGTTCTGTTAATAATGAATTCACAAGATGTGCCTCTCTTAGATTCCACCAGCTTTCAGGGTCTGAAAAAATCTAAGTCAGGTAGTCTTGAATTGACTTTGCTCTGACACAGATTTTAACAGTCCAGCTGGGAGGATGTTGCAGAGGGTAGGTCTAAATTCTCAACCTTATGACCTTCCAGAGCTCCTGAACAAAGGCAGACCTCCCCTTACTCTACAGCCTCCATCTCTAAGTGGCTGCCATGAAGTCTGTCAGGAGGTGAGGTAAGTTTTCTTAGACCACTCTCTGAGAGAGAGAACTCTCTGTGGTCCTCATTGGTATTCCCTTGTGATACACATAGTGCCTGGGGATTAGAACCCACACAATGAGTTTTCATATGGCCAAATCTATGGCCTAGTGAGGCCTCTGCTGAGCATCTACATCTCTACTTATAATTCTCTGCTCATTAGATTTGGGAGGAAATTAAAGGGCAAAGAAGGAAGCCAGTGGTCTGTAGCTGGCACTATATCAGCCACTGTTGGAAGAGTTGACACACAGGGGACTCCTTTAATATTGCTTTTTGGCAACAAAAACAATTGTTTCCATCTGTTCTTAATGAGGACAGGGAAACTGAGATGGTTGGACTTGTCCAATACTTCATTGCAGAACTAAGATTTGGATATGCAGTTTCCCTAGTATATTAAACTCCCTCCATAAGTATCTAAATATGGTGAGGTCATTGACTTGGAAAACACACAGCTAAGATGCATGAAGTGCTTAAGGTATGACAGACACTGAAGATTTGAGGTCTTGGTGAGCAAAAAATGGTTTAAGAGAAAGGTTGCAAGGAGGTAGAGAGGAAGGGTGGAAGGCAATGCAGTTGGCAGTGATAATCATGATGACCAGCCGGCTCTGCAGGGTATTACTCATCAAGCTAAGAAACATGTGCTTTATCCTATAGATGACCAGAATAATAGGACGTTTTGATTCAGTGAAGAACAGTATTGGACTTACGTTTAGAAAACTTGTCCCATTAGTGATGTGGGAAGCAGAGTGAGAAAGAGTCTGGAATAATCTTTCTCATGCCACAGGAAGACTAAAGACCATGTTAATGAGCTGGCTAAAACAACCAGGCCCCAAAGTAGATGACATACATGTGCCCACTCATCAGAGATGTAGTGCATACTGTTTCTCTCACTATGGCCCAGACCAGGAGACCGAGGCACAGAGGTTAAGCAACATTTGTCTCAGTTGTTACAGAACAAACTCTCAAGGGATGTGCCCAATGTACTGACTCTAACAGTCTTCAAGTTATGCACTACAGGACTGGGGTTTGTGACTACATACCAAATCCCAGATCCAAAGATGGCACTCCTAACATCTCTATGGGGCGCATTTGCTTTCTCACCCATCGAGCCCCATGAAGGTAGATCTTGGGGGAAGAGACAGATCTTATGAAGGTCAGTCCTCTTCTCCACCACCCTGTCCAGGTGCTCACATCCCTTTGCTACCATCTGCTTAACCATCTTCAGGGACAAAGGCTTCCCCATCATGCAGGCACCCTGCACATTTTCTTCACTTTTTGGTTTTCTGAGACAAGGTCTAAATATCTAGTGCAAGGTGATCTTGAGCTTGTAATTCTCCTGCCTTCATCTCCCAGGTGCTATCATTGCAAGCTTGTGCCCAATATCCTTGCTTCACGTGTTTTGACATAAACACAATAATTTCACTCCTTTATCTTGTCACACATCTAAAATGTGTTCATTGAGATGGCTCCTGCTCATCTTCATTCAGGAGCTTTTACTTCTACTAACTTCCAGAAGGGACATCTCTCTGGGAGCCTTGCTGTCAATGTCCTGGCAGGAAGGGAGATATTCTAAAGAGACATTTGTGCCCTTGCCTTTGGTGATCAGACTTGAAAAAATAATGGACTCCAAGAAATATGAATTTCTCCAAGGATCACACACTGGGAAAAAGGTAAAGGCTGGAAGTCCTGGGTCAGTTACAGGGATGGCTTTTTCTCTGGAAAGAGATTTCGCACAGTTTTCACCTTATGAGATCACCTTGAGGGCAGACAGTACTGATGGGTGGAACCCCACCATGAACAGGCTTCATGCATACCTCTTGCCTTCTGTTTAAATCAGTGTTCGGACACTGAAGATGGATTTGGAAATCTCTAGATCTCTCTGCCTCCCCTCCCCCCCCAATGTGGCCACCCTACACAAGCCTCCTTTTTCTGTTTATCACTACAGAATGTTTGCTTAACTGGCCTATTGAGGACTGGTGGCGAAAAGCGGGACTCACTAGAGGTGCCATGCCCACATTCTGGCCCCCAAAACTCCAGTAACACTGCTTTCTCTTCAGTAGGCTGCAGAGCAAAGTGGAACAACTCACTAACAAAACCTTGCCAGAGACTAGACTTTATAACACCTGGTGGCTCTGTGCCTGGCACTCTGTTCTGTCTTTCTAGTCTCTCTTCTGGACAGGAATGGGTGAGATCCTTCCAGAGAGACTTGTACTCTCTCATAGGAGGGTCTTTGCTCTTGGAAAGGGAACTCTACCATTTTTGCTGAGTCCTAGTGATCGCTTTTGGTATTTTGGCACTTACATTACTCAAGAGCAGTAGAGGGTAGGGACTGGAGCCATTGGTACTATCTGGGACAAAGTTCAACAGCGATTTTTTAAGGAGTGCTCTTTGCACGCAAAGCCTTGCCAGCCAGGCTGGTGCTAAGTGGCTGCGTTTGAACTACGGCATTCAAACCGCTGCAACACAATTAAAGCTGAAAACGATCAGCTGGGATTAGAAGGATTCAGAGGGTAATTGCTTCAGAGCAAGCTACATTGCTTGGAGTAGCAGGAGCGAAGGGTGGAACAGGAATTAATTATATTGGGATGCTTGTTTATTTTTATAGAGACTTTTAAAATCTTTTGGAATGGACCAAGTTGTGCCTTTTCTCCAATACTCTTGGTTTGGTTAACTACTGAGGGTTTGTCTGCCAACTGCAATTACTTTCGTTCTTGGAAATCATTAAGGCATGGAACCATACTCACAATAGATCAGCATGATAAATCCTTTTATTGCCTTTGTAATAATGATGCCTAAATGTGTGGAGTGTTCATAACATTTTCAAAATGGTTTCACATCTGTTATCTTGGTGTGTCTTTGCAGCGACCCCACAGGATGGCTCATGGCTGGCACTTCTGCCTAGAAATGATGAAGGTTGACCAAAAAACACACAATGGGTTAGTATCCACCAGAGCTATTACAGCAGCCCACAGTGCCTGCCTCTCACCCAGGATGCTTGTTCCATTACACTGGAAAAACAAAACAAAACAAAACAAAACAAAATAAAGAAACAGAGCAACTTGTTTGCTCATTAGGCAAATGAGGCAAATTAGGGTGGGGCACCATCTTGCAGTGAAAAAGTCATTGCTGAGGTGTAACAGAAGTTGAAACTGGTTAATGAATTGGCCGTTTAAACTAGGTGTTGGGGAGGGAACAATATCACTGGTGAGGTAGCAAAGGTGCGTTCTAGATGAGGCTCTTGGAATAAGGCTCAAGGAATGGACTTTGGCTTAGAATTGGTAACCTTTCATCATTTTGTGTTTGTCCAATGATTATCTGTGCTCCAAACACCTTTCTGTGCCATAAGTCTATCTAATCATGACCTTCACCAGTGTTGTAATTAAGGCCAAATGAAGCATTGGCTGTATGAGAGTCAGAGACATCTGAGACACTCTGGCCACTGGCATTTGTCTGCCTGAAATGTACTTGTCTTTGACATCATCATCAAAGGCCACTATGGCAGCTTGTTCTCACATTTCATTCCATGCTTAGTTATGTCTTAGTTCTTTTTATAAAGAAGAAGAAGAAGAAGAAGAAGAAGAAGAAGAAGAAGAAGAAGAAGAAGAAGAAGAGGAGGAAGAAGAGGAGGAAGAAGAGGAAGAAGAGGAAGAAGAAGAAGAAGAAGGAGGAGGAGGAGGAGGAGGAGGAGGAGGAGAAGAAGAAGAAGAAGAAGAAGAAGAAGAAGAAGGGGGTCAAGATCATGATGGGAAAACCCACAGAGATAGCTAACCGGTGCTAGTTGGAACTCACTGATTCTGGACTGACAGCTTGGGAACTTGCATGGGACTGAACTAGGCCCGCTGAATGTGGGTGATGGCTGTGTAGCTTGATCTGTTTGTGGGGTCCCTGGCAGTAGGGCCAGGACTTATCCCAGGTGCATGAACTGGCTTTTTGGAACCCCTTCCCTGTGGTGGGATACCTTGCTTAGCCTTGATACAATGGGCAGGGGCTAGGCTCTCCTTCAACTTGGTATGCCAGACTTTGTTGACTACCATGGGAGGCCTTACCCATTGTGAGGAGTGGATGGGGGTAGAGTGGGAGGGAGGTGAGGAGGCAGGAGAAGGGGAGGGAGGGGGAACTGGGGTTGATATGTAAAATGAAAAAAATTTTAATAAATAAATATATTTAATAAAAAAGTTTCTTCTTATTTATTTATTCATTTATCTATTTATTTATTTATTTATTTTAATTTTCATGTGTGTTGGTGTTTGGCCTCTGTGTGTGTGTGTGTGTGTGTGTGTGTGTGTGTGTGTGTATGTATACATGTGAGAGTGTCAGAGGCACTGCAGCTTGAGTTACAGACACTTGTGAGGTGTCCTATGGGCACTGGGAATTGAACCTCTTTCTTCAAAAGATCAGCTAATGCTCTTAACTGATGAGCCATCTCTCCAGCCCCTTAGTTAATGTTTCTATTGTTACCATAAAACACCATGATTAAGGCAACCTACAAAATAAAACATTTAATTTGGGGCTCATGTTCCAGAATATTAAAATCCATGACCATAATGGTAGGGAGCATGGTAGCAGGCAGACATGTCCTACATCAGTAGCTGGGAGCTTACATTTTGGTACACAAACACAAAGCAAAGAGAGAGGTGGTGGTGATGGAGGTTGGGGGGGGGGGGACCTGGAAGCCTGCCCCCAGTGACACACCTCCTCCAACAAGACCACATCTCCTAATCCTTCTCATTATTCTCAAACAATTCCACCCACTGGGGACCAAGTATTCAAACCTATGAGCCCATGGGAGCCATTGTCATTCAAACCACCACAATGTTCCAAGGTGTGTTTAACAGAATGCTTTACTGATTATGACAGAACAGGTAAGTAGGATTTCAAAATTGGGGAACAACAGAAAGAGGTAGATAAATATAAGGGACCCCGAACAGTACCCAAGAGATCTCACAGCACAAACCCAAGCTTCTGTGACAACCCTGAGTGTCTCATCCTGCTCCAGCTTTTGCTCATACAAAACTTGCTTCCAATTGTAGAGCCACATCCAGTAGAAACAAAAGCTAGATTTCCCAGACTGCTTCTGTGCAGGTTACTGTAGAGCAATCGCCCAACAGAAAGCACTGTTCTGTACATTATGTGAGATGAAAACTGAAAAGTTAGCTCGCCTCTAAGCCAACGCACAAAAGTCAATTGCATTCCAGGAGTAGGGAGAAAAATTTGCTGCATAAGAACACAGGTTGTGTAAGCATGAAAACCTGAAATTGAAGCCTCGGCACCCAGGTAAAGTGCCGAGCATTGCCATGAACACCCATGACTCTAGAACCTTGGCAGGTAGAGGCTAGAGGATTGCTGGGGCTTGATGGGTGCCAGCTTAGCTCTAGTTTCAGACAGAGAGACCCTGTCTCAAAGGAATGAGGTGGAAAGTGACAGAGAACAACCAAAATCCTCCTGTCTTCATTATGGGCACCCACACCTGTGGGCACATACCGCATAAACACACACAAGCACACACATACTCCAAAACCCTCAGTAGTGTTTCTATATAGTAAAAGCCAACTATCTGAATGAAAATAAAAAAAAAATCCATTTTATTATTGATAAAAAGCTTTTTTTTTTTTTTTTTTTTTTTTGATATTTCACTCTGTAGCAAATATTGGCTTCTAACTCCTACTCTTCCTGCCCCACTTCCCATGTGCTGGCTTTACTGAAATGAGCTACCATGTCCACCCAGCAAGGGAAAAAAAAAATCTCCATAGATACTTATCAAAGGACACACAGAAACTGCAGATAGGTTTCAAAAGGCTCAGAATCAGCCATTAGCATAGACATGCAAATTAAACTCACAGTGTGATATCATCTTCTACTGGTTAAAATTATTTTTGTGGTTAAAAGGAAGACAGAAAGCAATGGACAGAGAGGATTGGGAAAAAAGGAAAAGAGAAACACACAGTTGATGGGGATATAATGAATATACCCAGTATGAAAAGCAATATGGAATTTCCTCAAGAATTAAAAATAGATCTACTGGACGTGAGGGGGGTGGCAGCTCAGTGGCAGAGCACCCGCAAGTGGCATGCAAGGAGCTATGTGGCTCTGATCCCTAGAACTGAAAAGAACTGGGCTGCATGTCCAAAGGAAAACGACATCAGTACACAGGCAGCTCCCTGCTCTATGTTCACTGCAACATGTTTCATTATAGGCCAGCTACGGAGTCAGCGTTGGTGCTCATCATGAAATGAATGAAGAAGGAAAATGTGTCCAGATGAAATTTTACCACCTCTACAAAAGAAGAAAATCCTTTCATTTTTCAACTCCACAGGGGCGGAGTCTGGAGGACATTATGTTAAGTAAAATAAGCCAAGCCCAGGAAGACAAATGATATTTCGTTTCCACACAGAACCTAAAAGAGTTGAACTAAGACATAGAAAGTGGAATGGTGATTAGGGAGGGCTGGAGTGGTATGGTTGGGAAGGGTGTTCTGGAAACATCAGTCTCAGGACACAAAACTTCAGTCAGAGAAGAGACTCAGTCCAAAGATTTTTGTATAATACAGCCCATTAGTATTAATTTTCTTTCTCTATTTCTGTGTGTGTGTGTGTGTCTTCTCTTCCTCCTCCTCCTCCTTTTGCTTTATTGCAATTATTATTATTATTTTTTATTTTAAGGTAAGGTTTCTCTGTGTAGTCTTGACTGTTCTAGATCTTGCTCAATTAGGCCTCAAACTTAGAGATCCACCTGCCTCTCTGCCTCCTGAGTTCTGGGGTTAAAGGCATGCACCATCATGATGGGAAATTTTTGAAGGAAAGCAGATTGAGCCAGGCATGGTGGTACACACTTTCAATCCTAGCACTTGGGAAGCAGAGGCAGATGGGTCTCTATGAGTTCCAGGACAGCCTGGTCTACAGAATTAGTTCTAAAACAGCCAGGACTATACAGAGAAACCCTGTTTCAAAAAACTAAGAGAGAGAGAGAGAGAGAGAGAGAGAGAGAGAGAGAGAGAGAGAGAGAGAGGAAGCAGACTGAAAATTATTTTAGTGACTGGAGAGCTTGCTCGGTGGGTCTGAGTACTGAGTTCTTGTTGGTAATAGAGAGGATTTTGATTCTCTTCCCACTGCTCACAACTGTTGCTTAACTCCAATTCCAGGGCATCCACCCCCTCTTCTGGCCTCTGTGTGCACCAGACCTACATGTGAAACATAGATACATATGCAGGTACAACGCTCATACACATAAGATAAAAATAAATAATAAATCATGAGAAAATTATTTCCGTAATTTGAAATACAAACAAAGTTATTTATTTTTAAATTTTTTGGTGTGTGTGTGTGTGTGTGTGTGTGTGTGTGTGTGTTCAGGTATACACTTGCCACTGCTTGTGTAAGGAGCTGAGAGTTGGCTCTTGCCTTCCACCGTGCTTAAAGCAGGGTATCCTTTGTTATTTTTGCTGTGTTATACACTCTGGGCTTGCTTGCCCATAAACTTCCAGGCAATTCCATTATGGCTGCCTCCAGTCTGTCTTTGGAAGGCTGGGATTACAGATGCATGTCACTGCATCTGACTTTTTTGTTTTTTTTTTAGTTCCTTGTGATCACACTCAGGTGGTCAGGCTTGTGCTGTTATCCATTGAGTAATCTTGTCAGCTGAAAAGTAGGTTTTTAACGTGCTCACCATAAAAAAATAAGTTTGTGAAGTAACTATGTATGTTAATTAGCTCAAAGTAGACACTCCACAATATATACATATTTCAAAACATGTTATCCATTATAAACACATATGAATTTTATTTGTCAGTTAGAGAGCTGAAAGATTTCCAGACACAACTCAATCATCTGTCCCCAAAGGCCACCTCTAATGGCCCCTCACCCAGTGCTCCAGATTCAGTGAGTGACTCCTCCCAACAAGCTCTGCTCTGGCTTCATAGTTCCAGAAGTGTGGGTGAATAGAATGAATGCAAAAGAAGCTGCCTTCACTGAAGGTAATGAAATATCCTCAGAGGAACGAGACTGCCTGGGAATCTGTCAGATTTGCATCTTGGGTTCATCACTTATAACCTGGAAATTGTTGAGCCTTTCTGGCCACTGAAGTGGCCAGAAAGGAGAATGAAGAATGTTCTTAACTTTAACTAAAATATCCTGTGCAAAGCATCTAAGAAGGAGCATAGCCCAGTGCTGTGGGATGTCTTTCTGTATGCTGTGAACATGTGTTGCTTTGATTGGTTGATAAATAAAGCTGTTTGGCCAATGGTGAGGCAGAATACGGTTAGGCAGGACATTTGAACTAAAGAGACAGAAGAAAGGAGAGTGAGGAGGCCTGCTGTCCAAGGAGCAATGAGATGCCAGCAGACCAGTAACGTCACAGCCACATGGCAACATATAGATTAATAGAAGTAGAATGATTTAAATTATAAGATCTAGCTAACAAGAAGCCTGACCCACAGGCCGTATAGTTTGTTAGTAATATTAGCCTTTGTGTGTTTACTTGGGACCAAGTGGCTGTTGGATGTACGAGGGAGAGATTTGTTCCAACCATGGGCCTGGGCAGGACTGCAGAAATTTCTGGCTACAGCTTAAACTTGCCAGGCTATCGCTCCAGCATTCTGAGTTCCATGGTGATATTTTATTCGTGCTCTAATAAATAAAGCTTGCATGGAGATCAGAGGAATAAGCCAATCACCATAGTACACATAGAAGTCAGAAGTCAGGCAATGGTAGCACATGTCTCTAATCCTATCACTCAGGAGGCAGGGATCTGTCTGGATCTCGGGGAGTTCAAGGCCACACTGGAAACAGAGCTCATGGTGGCATGAGCCTTAAATTCCAACACTAGTTAACCACAAAGGTCTGGAGGTCTGTACAAACAGACAGGAAGTGACAGAGCTAGGCAGGAAGAGGAAGTGATGTAGCTGGACAGAGAGAGCAAATGAGATAGCAGAACAGAAATGCATATAGGCATGGGTATACAGGAAGTAGGTCTCTTTGGAAGCTGAGGTGTCAGTGAGATTGGCTTGTGGCTTTTCCTATTCCTCTGATCTCTCAGGTTTTAACCCTGATATCTGGCACCGGGTTTTGGTTTTTGTTTTCTATTTCCTTCCTTCCTTCCTTCCTTCCTTCCTTCCTTCCTTCCTTCCTTTCTTTTTTTTTTTCAAGACAGCATTTCTCTGTGTAGCTTTGGAGCCTGTCCTGGAACTCACTCTGTAGAACAGGCTGACCTCAAACTAATAGAGATCCTCTTGGCTCTGCCTCCCGAGTGCTGGGATTAAAGGCATGTACCACCACTGCCTGGCTGGCTCTGGATTTTTTATTTAATAAGACCATTTGGCAATTCTTCTACAGAGTCCCATTTTATAGTTGGTCAAGATCCTGTCCTGATCATGAACCCAGACCTAATTTTTCCTCTATCTTTATGCTTAATTCAACTCGTCTTTACCAACTGCAATTTAGTGTGCCTTACTTAGAATCTCTCTGGTATTCCTGGCTTAGGAGAGATTGATCTCCCCATCTCTTCTATGGTCAGAGACTGAGTCTAATTCTTTGTCTTGATGGTAGCCCTTTGAACATAAGAATGTGCTTATGGTTCACAAATGTGTTTGAACTCCCAGACTTGTCATCAGAAAAACCAAAGCTTTTCCTCTTGCAGGTTGGTTCTAGCTGCTTGTCTCTTGCCTCCAGAATGCCAATGTTATGGCAAAGTTTGCCCTTATGTTAGTTAAATCTGGAAAAATAGTTCTGCACTCATGAACTCAGGCCTGGAATATATTTGCTTGTAATAGACACTGAGTCTATTTTCAGTGTGCACATTTCTGGGTATCTGGGAGGATACACTTCTAAGAGAGGAACTACTTACAGGCAAGTACTCCTTCTGGTTGAGTAGGAATTGCAGGTGATCACAAACCTGCAGCCATAATTCACCTTCCCATGAAAATCTCTGAAATTTTCAAGTCTTTCTAACCATGCACCTACATTACAGTCTCACTTTTAACATTTTGCAAATCTGATGATGTGAAATGGCATATCTCATTATTGTTTGACATTTTAGATTATTAGTAAGTGTGAACACTCTTATATTTGATTTCTGACCAATTATATTTCTTGTTCTGTGAACTGTTTTTAAGATGGGCTATGCCCTACTTCTACATTGATTGAATAGGTTTTTTTTTTTTTTTTGAGCTGAGGATCGAACCCAGGGCCTTGGGCTTGCTAGGCAAGCACTCTACCACTGAGCTAAATCCCCAATCCCTGAGTAGGTATTTTTTTATGTATATTCTGGATATATCAGAACCAAAACACATATGTGTGCCTATATATTCTGGATTGATTTTACCATTGCAATTTTTCTGTGCACTGTATTTTCATATGCCTTATTGGTTCTTTGTAAGAGAATGTTATGTTTAACAAGGTCAAATTTACCATGTTTTCCTTTATGGTTGTGACTTCCTGCATGATTCTCACTTTTGGAGACTGTACGCTTCTAATAACCAGTTATCACAGGCAATATGGTGGTGGGAACAAGTGGAGGATGATGCAAAGGAGAATTATCGCAGGAGTTTCCTTGGAACGACTGACTGTAAGTTTTCACTTCAACTTGTTATGGTGAAAGTGTTGTACACTCATAGCAAAACTGCAAGTAAATACATAGGGAGGGATGGATCCGATACTCTGTTTTCTTTAGTAGTAACATCTTGCATAGCTACAGTATAGTGTCATTAACATCAGTAGATTCATCTGCATTCAACCCACACAATTTATTCAGGTTTTATCACTCACTGGTCCTTGCCCTCTTGGGTATCTGTGTCTGCACAGTGAGTCTCTTGCATCTTTGTCACTGGCGTAGAATCCATCATCCACCTCTGCAATCAAATCCCAGTGTTATTCCATGACGACAGGCCCTGGTGCTGCCCAATGTTAACCTGTGATTTTGTTTCAACTATCTCAAGATGTTGCTGCTAAGACTTTTTTTTTTTTTTTTTTTTTTGGTGACTTTAAAACAGTATATTTAACTTTAGTCTTTAAATATATCAGCATTTTTCATATCTGTGAAATAGTATCAGGTTCCTTGGGGATGCTCAAATTTGTAAATGTTGAAGTCTCTTTTTATAAAATGATGCTTGTTGACAGAACTGTCATATGTCCTTTATTTGTTCTGACATCTCTGGATGGCTTCTAATACATAGCACAATGCATATGCTATGTAATAGTTTTTAAATGTATTTCTTAGAGAATGATAGCCAATATCCATATATGCTCAGTATAAACAAAAGTGCTAAAAATATTTCAAACCCCCATTAGTTGAATCCCTGTGGGTGAATTTTTCTGTCCTTGAAACACAATACTTGATGCAGGCGACTTCAGAGAGAAGAGATTTATTTTAGCTCACAGCTTTAGGGGTTGCAGTCCTTCGTGGTGGGGAAGACATGGCAGCTAGGACTCCATCTGTGGCATAACAAAGCTATTATGTTACTTAACAACAGATGGGAAGCTGAGTCATGGGGCTGGAAGTGAAGTTGTCCTAGAGAACCCTCAAGCCCTGCTCCTTAGGCCCCATGTTTGCCACCAAGGCATTATGTCCAAAAGATTCTGCAGCTTCCCTGAGCAGCTCTGCTAGGCGGTGACCATGTGTTCAGACACAGACGTCTGTGGGGGACAATTCACGCTTACATCATAACCCCATAGACTTGGACATTGCAGATAGGGAGGGATGAAAATACACATCAAATACCAAGCAGAATGAGCATGGACTATGGAATCTGCTGCTGCTGAGTTTGCAACACTGCAGGGTAACCTCGAGTCACTTTCCCTAGCCTTGCTGATAAGGAAATGGTGGAGACAGTACTTGAAAAATCATGCAGCAACTGCCACAAAGCGCCTGTGGAAAGAGAGAGGAAGACGCTGAAAAGGACCAATAAGAAAGAAGGAGTTGATGACGGAGTTGATGACATTACCCAATTGGAATGCAGGAAGATAAAGGCCAATGGGAGTGGAGGGACTCTGGGACACGTGGGTGGGGGAGCTGAGCGTTGTGACCAAGGCTAAACATGAGAGACTGAAAAATGCAAACCACCAAGGCATTGCTCGTTTCTCCAGTTCTGATCCATTCCTGTTCCAGGGGTCTAATCAGGCCTGTGTCTGTTTCCCTCTTGAGTAGACAGACCAGAGGCCCCATCTACGCCTTCCTGCAACAGCTCCCCTCTCCAGGTGGCCAGACGGGAATTCCACCAGTGTTGTTTCCCTGGACTTTGATACAGCCGCCAAGTTCATTGGTGCTGGGGCTGCCACAGTTGGTGTGGCTGGGTCAGGGGCTGGCATTGGAACTGTGTTTGGTAACTTGATTATTGGCTATGCCAGGAACCCGTCTCTCAAGCAACAGCTCTTTTCCTGTGCCATTCTGGGGCTTTGCCCTGTCTGAGGCCCTGGGGCTCTTCTGTTTGATGGTTGCATTCCTCATCCTCTTCACCAGGTGAGGCTCTGTGGGGGTCACCCATCCATCCCTGCTGCTTCGACTCCATTCCAGTCCTGGTGCTGGAGTGTGCTAAGCTTTACCATTAAACAACATTTCTCTCTAAAAAGAATATATATATATATATATATATCATGCAGCCTTGCTGTACCCTGACCAGTATGTGTTTTACGAATGATACTTAGTATAATCAAGGCTTTCTCCCTCATGATGATGACACCAACCTTATCACTCTGACTTTCTTCCAAAGGAGTAGAAATGACAGCTGTCTTGTCCCTCCTTGCCACCTCAGTTTATGGTGTACCCTATTAGGGAAATTCTTTAGTTCATGTATGTCTTCTTCCTTCAGTTTCCTCCAGAGTAGGAGGAGTACCTGCCACAGAAGCGTACTAGGCCGGTCTCTGGAGCCTCACATCTCCTTTCTTTGTGTCTCACACATTTTCTGTTTCATCTGCAGTTTGCCAGGAAGCTGCTGGCCTTGGCTGCCTGGCTGGCTGAGAAAATCCTTCCTATGCCTGCGCTGACATGCTGGGTGCCCTTTTAAGAGGACTATCACAGAGGCATGATGGCTTCTGATCCAAGCATGGAAGGCTGAATGGGGAGAGTCCAGCGCAGCCTTCCAGGGGAGAAGCTATTCTGGGAAACAACCACTCCAGTCACCTCATTAGCATAATCTCGGGAATTAATGGCTTGATTGATGTCCCAAGTTTCCTGCAGTTTTCTATAAATGATAACGTATTAAAAACGAGATGGAGGAAAGAAAACATGACACGACATATATTATTTAGGTGTTTGCAGAGAGGCTGACACACAAACACACACAATTTATCAACAGACTTTTTTTTTTTTTTTTGCAGGGTGTTCTGAGCCCGGAGCCGCCAAGATGTGGAATTAATTTCATAGCAGGTGATTCTAGACTATTTCACATGGGCCATCTGTCGCTTCTTCATTTACCTCTCTGCTGTTACAATAATTAATCATTTCAGGCATAGGCTTGGCTCAGGATGCTCTACCTTGGCTGGGAGCACCCCAAGAGGGAATGGCACCGGACCACTTGCTCTAACGCAGCCTGTTTCTGTGAACCAAGGGTGTTCCCATTTTTTTCTCACTTGCTTTTGTGTCTGACACCAGGGTCTCAGGAGTTGGAGGTGGCTTCATAGGGTACTGCTGAAACAATACATGTTGTTTTCACACAGCAAAAGAGAGTTCCGGGAGGCTTCGTCAAATGCTTGTCTTCATGTAGGTAATAGGAGGGGGTGGGACAAACTCAGGTTTATCAAATCCTCAAGCCTTAGTTGTTTGTTAAGACTTGAACCCGAAACATCCCCCACAGGCTCATATTTTGAGTGTGCGTTATTTATTTATTTATTTTTTTCTTGCTACCTGAGAGAAGCAACTTAAAGAGGGTTAATTTTAGCTCATGGAGGTTGGAGATTTAGCTCAGTGGTAGAGTGCTTGCCTTGCAAGTGCAAGGCTCTGGGTTCAATTCTCAGCTTAAAAAAAAAAAAAAAGAGGCTCCAATTTTAGTTCATGCTTTGTGGGTACAGTCCCTCATGGCAGGAAAGATGTGGCTGTAGAAGGATGAAGGATGTGATATGACCACATCTTGTCATAGTCAAAAATCAGAGAGCAATGAATGGTGCTGCTCAATTTGCTGTCTCTTTTCCCATCACTTTTGGTTCAGTTCAGGAGCTGAGACCATGGGATGGTGCCACCCACATTCAGGGTCCATCTTCCCTTGTTAGACTCTCTAGTAATGGAGTAGAAGTGTGCCTCTTAGGTAATTTTAAATCCAGTTGTGATGGTTTGAATGAGCATGGCCCCCCATGGGCTTATATATTTGAATGCTGGGTCCCCAGTTGGTAGAACTGTTTGAAGATTAGGAGGTGCAGCCTTGACGATGAAGGTGTCACAGGGGGTAGGCTTTGAAGTTTCAAAAATTTATACTATTTCTAGTTAGAGCCTCTCCCCATCTTTTGCTTATGGATCAGATGTATGCTCTCAGCCACTGCTCCAGTGTCATGACTGCCTCTGTTTGCCTGCTACCATGCTCCCCACTATGATGGTCATGAACTCTTCTTTTGGGCCCATAAGCTGTTTCTTCAGTAAGTTGCCTTGGTCATGGTGCTTTGTTATAGCCATGGAAAGGTAACTAAGACAGAATGGAAGACGAAAATCAAGATTAAACACCATGCTTGGTCCCCAACTCATGGTGCTATTTTGAAGGCTGGGGAGCTTTAAGGAAGTAGGGCCTAACTAGTAGAGGTGTTTCACTAGGAGTGAGTGAGCCACTATTTCAGGTCTCATTCTCTCTGTGTCCTGGTTTTTGCCATGTAAATGGGTGCTACCTCACGTCCCTTCTACAGTAAGTGAGCCAATCCTATGGTCATGCTTTTCCACCATGGAAGATTGAAATCTCTCTGAAACCACAAGTCAACACAAACTTTTCATTTTTAAGGCATTTTGTCCCATCAATGAAGAAAGTCGCAAGTGGATCCTTCTAGTCTGAAGAATGTCTCTAATAGAAGAAATTTTACTGGAAATAAGAAGACAATGCTGCAGATCATATAAGTCTTTGACTTAGTAGTCTAGAAGTCAAAACATTGTCAGGAAGGCATGTGAGTCATTGTTCTACTCTGCTTGTTGAAACAGTGGGAGGAAGAAAGTGCCAGGGCAGCTTCTTGACTGAGGTACATTCATCTACTAGAATGTATTCATTTATTTATTAATGATACATACTTATCAATTGACTAATTGGTTCATGCCAGACATAGGGCCAGGTGCCAGAGACATTGTGGGAAAGTTCTTGCACTCATATGGCACTGGTGTTTTAGTAGGGAGATATAAAATGAATTGTAGGTGGACACTTCTTTCCTGCCTGCCTGTTCTCAAATAACCCACATGTAGACTTAATATTAATTACAAATGCTTGGCCAATAGCTTGGGCTTCTCATTAGCTAACTCCTACATTTATGTTAACCCATATTTCTTTTCTATGCTTTGCCACATGGTGGTACCTTTGTTTGTTTGTTTGTTTGTTTTTGAGAAAGGGTTTCTGTATGTAGCTTTGCACCTTTCCTGGAACTCACTTTGTAGACCAGGCTAGCCTTGAACTCACAAAGATCCACCTGCCTCTGCCTCCCAAGTGCTGGGAATAAAGGTGAGCGCCACCCCCAGCTCCACCCCAGCAGTGGTACCTTTTTTTAACATGGCATGTTCATGTTCATCTCCTGCTTCCCCTGTGTCTGGCTGGCATCTCTCTTACTCCATCCTTCTTCATCCCAACATCTTTAGTTTGGCTGCCCCACCTATACTTCCTGCCTGGCTACTGGCCAATCAGTGTTTTATTTAACCAATTTGAGTGACAAATCTTTACAGTGTACAAGAGGATCATTCCACAGCAATGAATTCTTAAACGAACAGATAAAAGTTGGTATACATGCTACATAAGAAACAATGAGAAGAGATGGAGGAAGACTCGTGGCTGCCCCCTGCCCCCCAGCCCGTGTATGTAGACAGGATGTTCCCAGAGGAGTAGGCTATGTTATGATTTGGCTGTAAAATGTATCTTGTAGACCCATGTGTTTGAATATTCAGTTCCCAAATAGTGACATTGTTTTTGGAGGTTGTGGAACTTCTAGGTGTGAGACCCAGCTGGCCCAAGTAGATTCATGGGGGACAAGCTTCATGATTTGTAATCAGTCCCCAGTTCTTGTCCCATTTCTGCTTCACAGTCATTCCAGATACGAACAAGGAGCTTCACTCTGGCCAAAATGCCTTTCCTTCCACAATGAGTTACCCCCCCACCCCCCCCCCCCACACCATGAGCCAAAATAAGCACTTGGTCTTTCAGTTGCCTCCTGTCAGTAATTTGGTCACAACAATGAGAAAAATAGTAAGTACAGACCAAATCTGAACTTGCACTTGCAGGATGGAGCTGAGCATATCACAAGTAGGAGGAAGGAAGTCCTACAGAGAGAGTCCTGCATACAGCAAGGTCCTGAGCTTGAGAGACCTGCAGAGCAGAGATGATGTAGGCAACCTGGTCAGAAAGGGGCCAGAAAGAAACATGAGACATTGTTTCATACTTCCCTATGGGTCATGGTGGAAGGTTGACTGGGAATAACAGAAAACCACGGAAAAGCTTTAAGAGAAATGGATATGTGTTTTGTCATTCCCATTTTCCAGATGTAGAAACTGAGATACAGAGAAATAGTAGAACCTCCCAAGGGCCCTACACAGTAAGATAACTGAGTAACTTCAACTTCTGAAGCCACTGTTCTAAGCCAGGGGTCAACAAACCATGACCAAAGGGCCAACTCAAGCCTCCTTTCTGCTTTTTAAATATAGAATGCCATTGGGAGATGTACATTCTGTATTTGTCCATTTCTGTCTTGTGTGACTGCTTTCCTACACAAAGGAAGAACTAACCCCTTCTAATGGACAGTACATGGCTTGTGGGCCCTAAACACTCACTATTTTGGCTTTTCACAAAGCTTACTATCTCCTGCACTAGTCTCTGAATCTCAGGTAGGATGAGACGGTGCCCATCTGCTCCTAGTGTCTCCCATGACCAACCAGTGATTGGATATTTAGCTAGCATCCAATCTGAATCTACAGATGAATAAGGAACAGGAGGCATTGGGCAAAGTACAGAAGTGAATGGTCCACAGATTGAATGGATAGGGTCAATTGGAGACAAGAGACATAGGTAGATATGTACAGGGAATACTCACAGTGAAGCAAGTGCCCCAGCTGGGCAGGAAAGCAGGGTGTGCAGAAGGTAGGAGCAGGTGTCACACTGGAGAACCCCTGGGGGTTGATTGAGAAGAGCCTTGAACGCCATCATCATTAAATGCTCAGGACCTT
The DNA here is from genome assembly GCF_903995425.1 of Onychomys torridus. NCBI lineage: Eukaryota > Metazoa > Chordata > Mammalia > Rodentia > Cricetidae > Onychomys > Onychomys torridus. Next base: position 27,774,185 of record NC_050458.1, on the reverse strand, counting down.
TAAGTGGCTGAGTTAGCAGTCAGAAAGGCACTGAAAGAGACCTGCTTTTCCAAGATGAAGATTGTAATTGGTTATTGATGTCCTATTTGTATGCTAATGCTGCTCAATAAAACAGCTAAACCATAATTAACGCTCCAGCTTCCTTTCAGGAAGGGGGGAAAAGATAGACGCCTGTGGAAAGGTCAATAGATTTCATATAGTAAATTATTAAATAGTGGGAAACACAGGAAGTCAATCTCTGAACTATAATCTTTTCAAGTTTTATTAACTACCATTTGTTCCAGTGTCGACAGCATTTTCATTCTGCTTCCGCCATTTTCCTGCGAGCTCCAGAATCTTTGGATTGAGAGTCAGTGCTGAATGGCAGAATGTATTGTTTGTCAGAGTTCTGAGGCTTGGGAATGAAGAGTGTCACCTGTCATTACGTCAATGTTCAGTTAGATGGGACAGTGGTACTTTGGCAGATGTTATACTCCATAGAAAATAGTACAAGCCGGGCTCTGCTGCTAGTTACAGATAGCCCTGTAATGTTGATGGTCCACAGGTCCCTTCCCAGGTAAAGTCCTCATCCCTGCTATGAAAATTCTCCCAGAGGGAAGACCTTGCTTTCGAGAGAAGAGAATCACAAAGGGATGCCCCTGGTGAACTTGGGCTGTGAGATAAGATTGAGTTTGAGTCCCATCTTCACTTCTCAGTAGCTGTTACCTTTATAGTTAGTGCTCCTGTGCCTCATTTTACTTGTGCAGGAAGTAGAGACATCAGCAGTACTCTCTGTGCAAAATGCTGAAGGCTAAATAAGACATGGTACATAAAATGCTCAGGGGAATGTCTAGCAAGTGAGAAGCTTTGATGGGTGTTGGGCATTCTGATAACTCTATAAGGACAGTTTAAAATGCTCAAGTGTGATGATTCATATCAAGGCCAACTGAAAGATTTATCAGCCTTTAATTATCTTTGCAGCCATCAATTAATTCATTAGTCGTTTGCCTAGCCTTGAATTGTTTTTGAAACAGAGTCTTACATATCCCAAGTTAGCTCCAAACTCACCTTGTAATAGAAGATAACCTTGCATTTTTTTCTTTTGATATAGAGTCTCCCTGTGTAGCCCTGGCTGGCCTGAAAAGCACTATGTAGATAAATCTGGTCTCAAACTCATAGATATCTGCTTGCATCTACCTCCCAAGTGCTCAGAGGAAAGACATGAGTCACCATGCCCAGCATGACCTTAAACTTCTAATGCCCCTGCCTCTACCTCCTGAGTGTTCATCCCTGCATCAGTTATGTGGTACTGAGCAGGAACCCCAGGGCTTTGTGCATGCTAGGCAGGCACTGCACACATTCTAAGCCGCATATATGTTATACTTGGGGAAGATGTTGGAAGAATACAAGTCATCCTTTCTATCAAAGAATTTTTAATTCTTAGATAAGGAATCAAGTCAATGTCCTAGAACACAACCCCAGGAAAACTCCAGCCACTGTTTAGAAGAACTTATTATTCATTTGTTGTGCACCTACTGTGTATTAAGGAATAGGATGGGTGATGGGGAGAGAGAAAGGACTCAAACCCTGCTCAGCATCTAGTGGGTCTGCAGATAAGTACTTCATTGAGGAGGCACAGAGTCAGTACCAAAGGACTTCTCCACAAAAAGAGTGAAGATCTGAGCTATGGATTTTGTCATGGTTCTGTTTGTAATACAATTTCAACACATTTTCAGGACCTAATTTTTTCTTTTGTGTTTGCATCTGTGAAGGTCAGTCTTGACTGCCAACTTGGCTGGACATGGAATCCACTAAGAGGCACTCCTCTGGGAGGGTGCATGAGGGCACTTCCAGGAAGGATTAACTGAGGAGGGAAAGTCCTTTCCTAGAATGGACTGCACCCTTCCAAATCTACTCAGATATAAAGAGGTCTGAGGTAAAAGCAGTGCAGTCCACCTATCTGTCTCGATTTCTGGCAGTTGAGTGTGTCTGTTTGGTCATACTGCCCCATTCTTTTGGGACTGTCATACCCCAACTTCTTTGGGTTCTAGCATGGACTGAAGATCAATGACTTTCTAAGAATCTTTCAAAGTTTTTGAGATTGGGACTGCTGAGGCATCCAGCTGCTTGGACTAAGTGGATACTAGGCTCCCAGCCTTTCTAGTGTGGCCATTGGCTGAATGGTCCAGTCCCTACTGTATAATCCAATTTAATGAATTCCCTTCTGCAGGATATATTCATTCTATCCTACATATATTCCAATACAGAACCCTAATACTGAGTCTAAGAAAAAAAAAAAGCAAACAAACAATATATGCAACACCCAGGGTCCCACTCTCTAACGCTGCACAGCCTTTACATAGAATAATGCAGTACTTGGCAAAACAGTGGTTGGTGTCTGACATTCGAAACATACATTTAAGTGGTGAAAGTCATATAGTATGCTACAATCAAACACAACCCTGACATTTTAACATTACAACTCTAATGCTTTATGTGTGCTTGTTTCTGCCATTTTTTTCAAGGGCAATTTTAACTGTGATGCCAATCAAATCCCACATAATTTATGACCACATGTGTATAGAATCAGATATTAATCATAATAGCATCCCAGACCACATTCTCATTGTCTTCCTGTGCCTGCAGGGCGTTGCGTCCTTGTGTTCTCCACTTCAAATTCAATGCTACAGAACTGTTGCTAGTTTTTAATAGGTGCTTTTAGAATCATCATTGTTGTTGAATGTATGAACGAGCCATCTGGGTTTTCATTCGGTTATGTGCTTTAGACTTCTACTTATTTCTCACCCTCTGACCTTTTATGGGCATGGGTAGGGAATGCACACTACTACTCTTAGCCAGAGCCATGGGAAACACATACACTCTCTCTCTTTTACACACACACACACACATACACACACACACACACACACACACACATACACATTGGATGAGAGAGGCTGGGAACTTCCCTCAAATAGGGCTGGGGTCACACCATTGCTCTGCCCATTCTGATAGGTTTGGCTATCACAGCTGACTTCTTTACCAATTTAGATGTCATTTATGTGTACCCAGTGGTAGAGAGGATACTGTGACCCTCTTTTAGAATTATTATCATGAAAAATACACTATTTTGAACAGTTTTAGATTTATAGAGTAATTGAGCAGAAAGTAGTTTACTTATTTATTTTACACCCTACCCACAGTTTCCCTTCTCTCCTTTCCTCCCATTCCCTCCCCCCACTTCCCCTTCACCACTCCCCTCAATCCACCCCTCCTCTGTTTCTATTCAGAAAGGGGCAGGCCTCCCATGGGTATCAACAAAGCAAGGCATATCAAGTTTTGGTAATACTAAGCACCTCCCCTTGTATTATGGTGGGGTGAGGTGATCTAGTATGAGGAATAGGTTCCCAAGAGCCAGTCAAAACATTAGGGACAGCCCCTGTTCCCACTGTGAGGAGTCCTGCAAATAGAATCCTAACTACACAACTGACACATATATGCAGAGGGCTTAGGTCAGCCTCATGCAGGCTCCCTGTTGTTGGTCCAGACTCTACAAGTTCCCATGAGCCAGGTCAACCATTCCTGCAGGTTTTCTTGTAATGTCCTTGACCCCTCTGGCTCCCACAATCCTTCCCTGGCCCTCTACTCAGCAGGAGCTCAGAGCTTGGCCTAATGTTTGGCTTTGTTTGGCTGTGGGTCTCAACGCAGAGGATTTTTTGTTTTGTTTTGTTTTATTTTTTTGAGACATGGTTTCTCTGTGTAGCTTTATGCCTTTCCTGGAACTCTCTTTGGAGATCAGGCTGGCCTCAAACACACAGAGATCCGTCTGCTTGTGCCTCCCAAGTGCTGGGATTAAAGGAGTGTGCCACCATCGCCCGGCCTCAATGCAGAGTTTTAACAGGGCCCCAATATCAAGGTTTCCTCTGTTAAGACCATGCATTGTTGGTGTGGTGAATTTGTCGTACTAGATGATCTATATTGGTATTATTACCTGATCTCCATAGTTTGTGTTAAGGTGGTCTGGTCCTAGCCTCATACATTCTACATCTCTTGACAAAGGTATGTTGACATGTGTAGTTTCACTCCCTTAAAATTCCTCTGTACTCACCAATCCAGCTCGGAAAACATATACAAGTAACACTATACAGACTAAGCAGATTATACTTAGGGATTATATGTACATAGGGATATGTACATGTATATATTAGTGTAACAGCAATCAATGGAAAAAGAGACCATTGATTGGAAATAGAGCAATGAGGGATATATGGATAGGTTTGGAGAGAGGAAAAGGAAGGAGGAAACAATGTAATAATACTAAAATCTTAAAAATAAGATAGATAATTGAGTGGGATATGGAGAAAAAATATTCCTTTGTGATGTGCTTATTCATCCCTATCTCCTGTCCATTCATCCCTCTCCTCTCCTGAGCAAAGACCATTGATCTTTTTACCATCCTTACATTGTTGTCTTCCCAGAATGGGTTATAATATGAATCATAAGGTACATAGCCCTTTTAGATAAGCTTCTTTCTTCATTTACAAATCTGCATGTAAGGCTCCTCCACGGTTCATAGCTCATTTACTTTATTGTTGAATAACAACTCATTGTACAGCTGGACCACAGTTGACTTACATATTAACCTACTGACATCCCAGTTGCTTCTATGCCCTTGGCAATTATGAATAAAGCTGCTGTGAGCACATGTGTAGAGGTGTCATGTGTAGATTAAGTTTTCAACTTAACAGATATCAAACGTGATTCCTGGATTACATGTTGAAAATTTTGCTTTTTCATGTTTTTTTCCTCCAAAAATGATTAGATAAAGCTATATTTTTTACTTTTGGTTTGTTTGTTTGTTTGTTTTTAAAACACAGTCTCTCTCTGTAGCCCAGGTTTTCATGGAAACTTAAAACTCATGCTGGCCTTGAACTCATTAGCAATCCTTCTGTTCCCATCTTCCAAGTGTTCAGAATACAGGTGTGAGGCACCATGGCCATCCAATAGACATTACTTATTTTAAAAGCTTATTTTGCTGTGTGTGTGTGTGTGTGTGTGTGTGTGTGTGTGTGTGTGTGTGTGTAAATCAGAGGATAACTTCCAAGGATTGGACTCAGGTCATCCGGCTTGTATGGCAATTGCTTTTATCCACTGAGCTCTCTTGTTGGTTTGATATTGACTTTTAAGGTTCCCAGTTACACCTGGAATACTTCAAAGGAGAACAGGAAGTTAGTTGGGTATCATGGTGCATATCGTAATTCTAGCTCTTGGGAGGTGGGAGCAAAGGCTGTGAGTTCAAATTCATCTCTACACAATTCGTTCTGTCTCACTGTAAAAGAGCAGTGAGCACGAGAGGACAATGCCAGAGGTGGGTAGGTTAATTCTTGTTTCTCCAGAGAAGTTAAGAAGGAAGAGGCCATTCTGCATGAACTTCTGCATGGCTTTCCTGTCTTGACTACTCCTGTACATATGTCTGGGACCAGGTCATATCAATGAGCTGCACCTGTTAAGATATCCTACATGTCTCAAACTTACTCTATAGATAAAGATGAACCTTTATTTTATATGAAAAACAAATGATAATTCGTAATCCTTCAAGTGGCTCATATAGAACTTAAATACATGTGGCTCGTTTGTCATAATTTTTGGTTAATTTTAGAGAGAAGAACACAATCAATATCTTCATCATTTGCTTTTAGCAACCATCAACATTTTGCCAGAATTTCAAAATATCCCTCTCTCTCTGAATTAGCTTCAGCTATAAACTTGAGTTATTTGAGAAAATCTCAGTTGAGATACTGCCTCAATCAGACTGGCCTTTGAGTAATCTGTGGGGCATTGTGCTGATTGCTAATTGATGCAGGGGAGTCCAGCTCACTGTGGGTGGTACAATCCCTAGGCAGGGGATTCTGAGCTGTGTAAGAAAGCTGGCTGAGAAGAAGCTATCTAGGAAGCTAGTAAGCAGCCTTTATCCCTTGTTCCTGACAGTATTGCTGCTTCAATTCCTGCCCTGGCCTCCCTCAACAATGGGCTGTAAGCTTAAATAAACCTTTTCTTCCTTAGAGTTACTTTTGGTCATGGTGTTGATCACAGTAACAGAGAAGCAAACTAAGACATTATTCTTCTATATTTTACTTCGATATTTTCAGGAATACTCTCACATATCAGATTTCTGCTATTCACAATTGCTACTTATTATTACATGTAACTCTGAATTATACTCATGGATGTTTTCTGCCGTGGACTAATGATTGACTTCACAGTGCATATCCGAGTTTGAAGATTGTCCATGCTCAATGAAAAGTGTGTCACAGCCTCTTCTTCCTTTTTTTCCTAACATCCAACACAAAGGGTGGGGGGTGTTTGGAAAAGACTGATGGAGAATTAGGTATAAGCTCTTTGTATCTCTTAATAATTTTTTCTTAATTAAGTATCAAATCTGTTCTGGTTTGGGTACAGTTTGAGTATGAACCCCAAAGATTCATGTTTTGGAAGCTAGGGTCCCATTTTCATGAGAGGTGAGGTCTTTAGAGATGAAATCTAGCGGAAGCTAGTTAGGTCCTTGAGGTGGTGCCCTCAAATGCAACTGATGTTATTCTAAAGGTAGAGGTAGTTCCTGGGAGAGAGAGAGAGAGAGAGAGAGAGAGAGAGAGAGAGAGAGAGAGAGAGAGATCCTGTGAAGTGTTGTCTTCTCTCTTGACCTTCTCTTCTTCTTTGTCTTTCCATTGTCACTGTTTTTCTGTCTTTAGCTCTCTGCCTTGCCATGTCCTTTCTTACTTTTGCCCACATTCCTGCTACTGTGGGTACTGTTTACTTGGAGATCCTTACCTGAGCTGGTAAAATTGTGCACTAAACAAAACTCTTTACTACGTATCCAGTCTCGGGCATTTTATTATAGTACTAGAAAGCATAGCCATATAAACCTCTCCTTTTAGGGCCCAAGGGGGATGCCTAGATCTCTTTGGGAAGGGAAAATAGAGGAGACCTCCTGGTTGGACTGTGGGTGGGTGGGAATGGGAACTTGAGGGATCAGATTGGGGGGCGGGACAGTGCTGAGCGTGATGACTGGAAAGGGGGGCTTTATAGAGTTGGGCAGAAGCCCGATGCAAGGGAAACTTCCATCAGTCTACAAGGATGATCCCAGCTAAGACTCCCAATGCAAGGGAAACTTCCATCAGTCTACAAGGATGATCCCAGCTAAGACTCCCGGCAACAGTGGTTGCGTGGTCTGAACTAGTCATCCCCTGTGATTAGACTGGTTGTCATCGGAAAGCCTTCATCCAGTGACTGATGGAGGTAGATTCAGAGACCCACAGCCAAACATGGGAGGCCTCCCTCTTTCTGAGTGATTATGGAGGAGGGAGGCAGTGGGAGGAGATGAGGGAAGGGAAACTGTGGTTGGGTTGTAAAATAACTTAATTATTTAATTAAAAACATTCTCCTTTTGCTCAGGATAGAAAAAAAGTCAAGGGTCTTCAGAGTTAGCATGGAGAAATGGAGCTTAATCTATGCACAAATACTCTTATTTGCCTCCTTTTCTCAACTCTCCAAGCAGCTGATCCCTTCTGTACCCTCTGTAGAAACAGAAGAGAGATACTGTATGGCCTGTTAATCACCCCTCCACACACCCCCATGAAAAGAACTTGGAGATAAACATTCTCATTATAAAACTTTTGGATTATTACTTAGGAATGAGGTTCCTAAATTAACAAGGGAATACATTCTATCACTCTATCACCCTATCTATCTGTCTGTCTGTCTGTCTGTCTAGCTATCTAAGACAAGGTCTCACTCTGTAGCCCTAGTGGGCCAGAAACTCACTATGTTCATCAGGCTGGCCTTGAACCCAAAGAGATCTACACGCTCCTGCCTCCTAACTGCTGGGATTAGGTGAGCAACACCACAACTGGCCCCACACTGCATTTTGGCCACATGGTTTTCAAAAGGTCCGCCCCTGTGTAAACTTCCATCATCTATGAATGAAGTGGCCCAAATTTCAAATTAGCCAAACTGTGTAAATACCTGGGGAAGTGTGTTTAGCTTAATTGTTTCTTGGTAATAAACAGACTGAGGAAAAAAAAAAAAAACGGTTGATTATTTCCTGGTAGAGAGTGCCAAGTCCAGACTAATCCAATTGGGTATTAGCACCCTTGTACAGCCGGTAGAGGCTGGCTGAATCGAATGTGGCTCCAGTTGGAAAGCATGAAATTACTGACTTTGTTTAAATCTAACTGCAATTTATCTGAAGGAACAGTGCTGAAAGGTGACATTTGTCTTGGTGAGTTCCCCATTCATTTCCAGAGCTGGAGTTCATCAGTCATGCAGCTCAAGTGCATGATACATGCAGATGAATATTTATTATGGATGATGGAGTGTCCTCCTGGCAACATAATACACTTCACTCACTTGAAAGGGAAGCCAAACAGATTTGTGATGCCTGTGCAGTAGAGTGGCCTTTCACTTCCTTTCTGGAGAACTTAGTGATTTTGCCATTTCTATTCAGGGAAGATCTACATAGTGCCCCCTGTCTACATTGGTTTTACAATGTCATGGCTCTTTAAATTTAGCTAGGTAACTTTCATCTGGAAAATAATTGCTATTCCAAAAACATTCGTTTATAGTTGATGAAGGAAACCAGTTATATGTCTAGATTCAGCCAAAGTTTTGAATCACATTGGTTATGTGAATGCAGTCGGTTGTTTGAGTCTTTTTAAATTAATGTAAAGAAACAGATTGGGCCGATTCACAGTGTCAGTGCTCTAGAGACAAAGCATGCCTTCCCAGCATCAATGTGTCATGAAGTTGAGTGCTTCATTCTTTGGAAACTCAGGATCAAAGACAATGAAATGACAGGGAAAAAATACTCTGAACATCATGTTTTCTCTTTAATTTAGAAGTCACTCCTCTTCCCAGGAGAGCCTAGTAGAGAAATCACCAGAAAAATATCTTCCTGGTCAGTGCCCATTAAGGTACCTTTTGTTTTCTCTTGTTGACCAATGGGAATCTTACTCATTAAAGTTGTATAGACGCCTTTTCCTTTCCTCCCACTGTTTATTTATACATAAAAAATAGATGATCCAAAGACTCAGGAACCAGGCTGCTATAGCTGCTGAAAATCTCCAAGCACAGGCATTTTTTTCCCCTTCAGGCCCCTCAGGACTTTCTGGGCATAGCTAACAGTGGATTCAAGCAGGTGTGTCTGTGGAAAATGTGGACAAAGTGGGGCATCTGAGGCAAAGGAGTGTTACAACACACTGTATTTGTCAAAAGAAGAATAACCCTGTTACCCAGTGTCTGAACACATGCCTGTCCCATTATATACTGAATGGCAGTCACTGGAGAGAGGCTGGGCATGGGGAGACTGAAACCAAAAGTATGGTCTTTGAGGAAGATTAACCTCAACTTGACCTCCAAGGCTGATGGCTGAACAATGATTAGAGAGGGGATGTGCATATCTAAATTGCATTCTATCTCTATTACAGTCTCACAGCATTAGTAAAATTGCAGTTTGATAATTCATCAACATGAAAATGTGTCCACTTATCTCAGGCTGTACAAACAATCATTGATTCAGCCCCTCATGGCTCCTCTTGGCAAATTATAATGGGCAGAAGGACAGACCATTAAATTAGCATTGATACAAATTTTATTCTCTCTCTCTCTCTCTCTCTCTCTCTCTCTCTCTCTCTCTCTCTCTCTCTCTCCCTCTTCCTCTCCCCCATCCCTGTCCCTACTAGCTATCATTGTTTCTCCCTATGAAGTATGATTTTGTACTTTTACTGTGAGTTTAACATGCTATAGTTTCTGGCTGACTACCCACTGATGTTCTCAGGGAGGTTATCTGAGGTCTTTGGGGGTTTGCTTTCTCTTTCATACAAAAGAATGGAATCTTATTAATTTGCAGACTTGTTAGGAAGCATAAAATTCAAGGCATGTTTTCACCATCTGTAATGTAGCATCTCCATGTGAGTGTTGTTGAGGGCCCAAGATGAAGTTGAGGAGACAGAGAAGGTATGTGTCCTCCATTTGACTTTTCTGTTGGTGACATGGTACACAGGGATGAACTGGGTGCTGGGATAAGATGTTTTCAGATTGCCTATTCACTTGGTCCCTCAGCCTGTGCTCTCACCCTCTGTGTAGCTTACAGTCAGTTCCTCAAGCATTTTCTTGTTTGGAAAATTGGAGAAACAAGAGCAAGAAGCTCCTGGAGTTGGTAAGTGGGCAATGAACCATGTTAATCAGCACTGGCCTCCTGCACACAAGAAATACTTAGCAAATATGTGTCCCTTCTTGTTGTCTGGATCTTGAGGAAACTGGTAGGGGAGAGAAAGAAAAATGTACCATCTTTCTCTCTGGCTACCACATAGAGAGAAATACGCTTCATTTTCTTTTTTTAATATAAAGAGTGAAATGAGGAAGAGATGTAGTACCTGTCACACCAGCTGCTACAGATGACATTCTCCTGCAGATGATTCTGTGGTCTAAGAACCCTTTTTTCCAGGTGTGCAATTTGTTTCTCACCCATGCTACTTGCCCAGTGAGGATTGTGGGGGGATGCTCTGACCATTTGGTCATTCTGAGAGCCAGCTGAGAGATGGTCCATTTGAACACAGTTGATGAACTTGAAGGCTGAAGATGGGCACATGGTAAATCTATAATTGGCTATTTCTTTCAAAATATTATTTTATCAACACTATTATTTTTCATTGACAGTCATCTTTATATTCATATATGAGCACAGTGTGATATTTTAATATACACAAAATGTGAAGTGGTAAAATTAAGTTAATTAACACATTCAATACTCTGGTTGTTTGAATGAGAATGGGCTCCACATTGAATGCTTAGTCACCAGGGAATGTCACTATTTGAAAGGATTAGGGAGTGTTGCCTTGTTGGATAAAGTATGTCACTAGAGGTGGGATTTAAGGTTTTCAAAAGCTCAAGCCAGGCCTCTAGGTCTCTTCCTGATGCCTATGGATCCAGATGTAGAACTCTCAATTACTTCAGCACTGAGCCTGTCTACATGTTGCCATATACTACCCCTATGATGATAATGAATTAAAGGTCTAAAATCCTAGGCAAGCCCCAATTAAATATTCTCTTTTGAAAGAGCTGCTGTGGCCATGGTGTCTCTTCACAGCAACAGAACAGTGACAATGTTGGTACCAGGGAGTTGAGTGTTGCTGTGATAGGCTTGACCATGTTGTTTGTTGGAGAAATATGTAAGATTTGGGGTTTTGGATTATGAAAGCAGTTGGACACTTTAACTGGAGCTTAATGGGTCATGCTAGTAGGAACATGGAAGACAGTACTGAGGGTAATTTGAGCTGTTGAGGCCTTGCTCAAGAAGTTTCAGAGAGGAAGAATGAATATTAATTATTACATGGCCTAGAGACCACTCTTATATTTTAGCAAAGAATGTGGCTTCTTTCTGCCTTTGTATAAAGAATTTGCCTGAAGCTAAATTGAAGAATTTTTGGATTCATGGCATTGGTAGAGAAGATTTTAAGACATCTTAGTATTAACTCTGTCTTGTGGTTATTTGTGGTCACTCTTTTGTAGGTCTATAAATAAAAGCAGTAAGCTGAGAAAGAAAAAATACAAAATGTATAGTTTGAGGAGAAACTGAGCACCAGGAAGTGTAAAATGTAGTTAAGTCCAGTGCTCAGGGAAATAAAAAGTTTAAAGAAAAGCCTGATGCTAAATGGAATAAAGAGGGTGGTAACCTCAGGGCAAGACCCCACCCAGCTAAGTTTCTAACTTGTGAAAAGGAATTAAAGAAAAGCTTAAATAACAAAAGAAAACATTGTAAACAGAAAGTTGATGCAGATGTAATTGAAATAGAGGACCAAGTTCCAGCCCAAGCAAGCAGCAGAACTTGGCAGCTTTGACCTTGTGGTTCTGGCTTTAGCGTCAAGTATACAAGAAATGGGCTGTGGAATCTTCCTCTGTGGCTAAGGAAAGCCACTGAGGCCAAGTGTAAGTGAGGGGTGTCTCTCCATAGAGGCTCAGCAAGGCCATTGCTTGAAACTGTGAAAGTGAAGCCTGAATTGTTTTGGAGATCCCAAGATGTTGTCAATGCCAGTCATGGGATACCTGAGGATCAGATGTGGAATCAGCCCAAGAGAGAAAAGTGTGCCATAGTCAACACAGCTGAAAGGAATTGGAGATCTGAAGAGTGCTTTGACATCAGACATGGAGATGAAAAGTTTAGAGTTTGCCCTTTTGGTTTTCAGCCTTGCTTTGGTCCAGTATTTCCTCACTATGCTCCCTTTCTTCCCTTTTGGAATGGTAATGTATATTCTGTGCCCTTATATGTTGGAAATATGTGATCTACTGTTTGATTTTGATTTCACTTGGGGTTACATTTCAGAGACTGCCATGAGTCTCAGAAGAGATTTTTGAACTTTGGACTTTTAAATAGTGTGGAGACTGTGATGGACTATGATGACTTTTGAAGTTGGACTAAATAAATTTTGGATTATGATATGGATGAACAAGAATGGACCCCAGAGGCTCATAGATTTGACTACTTAGTCATCAGAGAGTGACATTATTTGAAAGGATTAGAAGATATGGCCTTATTCGTGAAAGTGTGTCACTGGAGGTGAGCTTTGAGGTTTTCAAAAGCACAGCTAGTGTCTTTCTATTTCTGATGCCTGTGAATCCAGATATAGAATTCTCATCTACTTTTCCAGAATCATGCCTGTCTGCATGCTGCCTTATACCACCCCCACCTTGATGCTAATAGACTAAACCTCTGAAACTATAAGCAAGCTCCAATTAAGTGTTTTCTTTTTACAAGAGTTGTGGTTGTGGTGTCTCTTCACAGCAATACAACAGTGGCTAGGACAATTTCCTAGCTTATCCCTAATTTTTAACTGTGAAATAGTTTGAATTTATATGTTTTGAAAAATATAATATTACCAAGCAGTAGTGGCCCATGCCTTTAATCCCTCACTCGGGAGGCAAAGGCAGGTGAATTTCTGTGAATTTGAAGCCAGCCTAGTCTACAGATTGAGTTCCAGGACAGCCAGCGCAATACAGAGAAACGCTGTCTTGAAAAACAAACAAACAAAAAATATCAATATAATACCAATAAATTCTTATCCACTGTAGCCACCCTGATACTTACTAGTAGCAGTTTCAAAATGTATTTTCCCTGTTTGTCTGAGACATTTTACCCATTAACAACTCATTATTTCCTTATATATCAGTGGGCCCCTGGTAACTGCTATTCTGTTCTCTATTTCTGTGAATTCAATGATTTTTAGATCTCAAATGTAAGTGGGATCATGCACTAATACTTGTCTTTCTCTACCTGTCTTATTTAACTTAATGTCCTCCAACTTCACTCATATTGTTGAACATGGTTAAGTGTTTCTTCCATTTTAAGGCTGAATAGTATTCCATTGTATATCTTATTGTAATCATGTAATTCAGTATGTATGTGTGTGTGCACGTGTGTGTGTGTGTGTGTGTGTGTGTGTGTGTATGTGTGTATGTTTATTTATCTGTGTAGACATATCTCTTATTTCTTGTATCTGTTTATCCTCTCAGGAACACTTAAGTTGATTTCAGATGTTGAAAAATGCTATAGTGAATACCTGAGTGTGGATATATAAGTTCAATATAGAGCTTCAATTTCTTTGGATGTATTCTCAGAAGTGGAATTGCTGGATTAGTTTATAGCTCTATTTTAATTTAATTTTTTAAAAAAATTATTTTGTTTTTATTCATGTGTATATGTGTGTGTCTTTATGTATATATGTGCACCTATGTTCAGACACCCATGGAGGCCAAAAGAATATTAGATCTCTCAGAGCTCAAGTTAGGATCTGGGAAACATTTCATACTCAAGTCACAAAAATTAGTAATATTGAGCACTTTTATAGATACTTATTGCCAATTTGTTTATATTTTCTGGAGAAATTTTCACTCAGGTCCTTTCTTCATTTTTCTAATGGAGGTTTGTTGTACTCCTGATGTTGTGGTTAGCAACCATTTTTAGATACCAGGTGGGGAAATGTTTCCTGGCATTCTGGGATGACTTTTTATTCTAAAAATATAGATGTTTTTGGGTTGACACCATTCCCTTTGCTTTATTAGCCCAAGAGGCCTCAACCCTATACTGCAGGCAACTAAAGAATGCCAAGAATGGGAGAAATAGTCTTTCCCAGGGCCAAACAGAAAGCATACACATCAGTAACATTATACAAACCGAGTAGGTTGCATTTATATATTTAGGAATATACATATATGTATATAACAACAATTAATGAAAAAAGAGGCAACAAATTTGAAAGAGAACAAGAAAGGGTATATAGTAAGGTTTGGAAGGAGGAATAGGAAGGGGAAATTATGAAATTATATTATAATCTCAAAAAATAAAATACATATTTTAAAAAAATATTTATTTTTATGTACATAGGTGATTTGCCTGCATATATGTTTTTGTGTATACCTGGCACCTGTGGAGGCTAGAAGAGGGCATTTGATCTTTCGGGACTAAAGTAACAGACAGTTGTTTGACATCATGTGGATGCTGAAATCAAATTTGGGTCCTCTTAAAAAGCAGCTATTGATTTTAAACTCTGAGCCTTTGCTCACTTTTTATGGTAACCTGTGCCTTCAGGGTCATACCAAGAGAGTCACTGTATAGACCATTGCCACTGAGTGTGGCTCCTGCGCTCTCTTCTATGAGTTCTGTCGCATTAGATAGTACAATGGTGTCTTTAATCCATTTTAACTTTTGTAAGTGACATGTGACAAGAGCCAATTTCATTCTACATACAGATATCCAGTTTCCCCAAACGTATTTATTGTTTGTTCTTGCTACATTTGTCAATAACCAAATGGTTATAGAAAATAGGTGCCCAGAACAAACTGATACACCTGCAACACCACCTCTATACTTACTGCTCAGGGAACATTGCCCGAGGAGGGGGAAAATGATTGTAAGAGTTAGAGGACCATGATGTTTGTTGCAAGATAACTATTCTACATATGACAAGGAAGATATATCCATGAAATCTCAGTAATAGGGTTGCCTATAATGACCCACCACACAATGACCACACCAGCCGATATGCCAGTGTGGATGGGGAAAAATGTCACAAGGTCCTCCCTCTAGATGAAGAGCTAAAGAAAATTAATGGTTGCTGAGAAAGGGAGACTCAGTCTTCTCCAGGGATGAGCCCCTTAATTGGTGATCCAATATCACTTGATCTGCTCTAAAAACATATACACACAAGTAACACTAAAAGGACTCGGTAGTTATGTTTATATGTAAGTTTATATGTAACAATAATAAAAAAATAGGAAAAAAATAAAGACAATATTTAAACCTAGTTGGTTGCTATAGTGACTAGTCTAAGCTAGAAGTGAGCGGGCGACTCATTTTAGCCAGCAGACTGCTTACAAACTTCTAGAGAAAGAAAAGATCTCTTCCAGATAAAATGTCAGAAAGAAAAATTCTTCTGCCCTTTCATTTGTCTGGATTTTCTGGCCCATGCCACAGTTATATGAAAATGTGGTACTCAGAGCTGTGGCAGCCATTCCTTAACCATGAAGGAAAGACGAAGGAAGTTACAAACCATTGATTTAGAGCCGAGATAAAATGGTGTTGTTCAAGCACAGCTGGAATGACTTACCTTCATACTTGCTGTGATGTGAGAAAATCATCTGTAAATATTAGTTCATCCTCTGTAGATCCAGCTTCGGTACCCACAGCCAGTGTGGTGCCATTGAACTACCTTTAGCACCTGACCCCTTCTCCACTTGTCTGCCTCCGCACCTCTGCACCAGTCACATCAAGTGCTAGTAGCCATGGAAACGGCCTATGTTTTCTACTTGTGAATATGCTGCTCCTGAAGATGATGTCCTTACAGTTCGGCCATTGGTTTTGTTTCTTTAAGCCTCCCTTTATTCCCCTTTGTCTTCAAGTCAGAGACACATTTCACTGTGCTCATTTGCTTATGTGCTTCGTGCACAAGTTTATGGGGCACTCCCGGGAAGGTTGGCTGCCATATCCTATGTCCCACTATGTGTACATGAATAGCCCTGCTAATCATCACCAATGACCCACAAAAAGGGGTCACTATCCTTATTTTACCAAGGAATGCACAAATGCAGTGGCGGTGGGTTTTCCCACAATCATGCATACACTGATGGAGCTGAGCCTTGGCTTCAGGTCTGAGAGACTCCTCAGTGCAGGAGAATTGGAATTTTTTTATAATTGCCTTCCTCACCTACCAGCATCAGGTGGGAATGACTTTAAAAATTAATCTGTGCTTCATTCTTCTTATATTACTAATACCCTATGGTGTCGGGCACAAAGAAGGTACTGGAGGAGTTTGTTGAACAATTGAAGGATTAGTTGTGGCCAGGAAGGAAGGATGACAATATAAAGCAGCAGAGACACTGAGCAAGGGAACCAATGTGTTCTTATCAGATGAGTCATGTGGCAGTCCTGGGACCCTTCAGGAAGACTTGGCCCCCATGGTGAACTGTTTGGAGCAGCTTATTCTGAATGAACAGGGCTCATGACCAGGAGAGCTGAAGCCATCAAAAGGCATCTGATGGTCTTGTTTAAGAGGGATGTGGAGGAAATGAACTGAAGGTCTCAGAGCTGAGAACTCCTTCTGCTTCAGGTTACCACCTTTCTTTTATGCGGGCATCGTCCCATCACCACCTTGCAGCAGTTGATTTTCTTAGTTCACAGATATGTCTAGGAAACCTGAAGCCACAGCTAGAAATGTCAACACAGTTCTGTCGCTCCTCTGGGGGACATAACAACAACCCTGTTTGAGCTGTCAGCACCAATGTCTGTCTAGCAATTTCTTCTTTTTAAGAGAGTGAAGGTAAATAAATTGTAGTGTGTGTGTTGGGGATGTTAATTAGCCCTGTGATCTTGGGTGAACTACTTAACTTTATTGGCCCTCAGATTATTTTTCTGATAATGGAAGTGCTGGGCTTAGTAGTTACCCCTCAATGCCAATTCTGTCTACTTTGTCTGATAGGAATGAAACACTTAATTTCTCAGTCTCTCTAGAAGATGTTTGTGGCTGTGTGACCAACTTTGGGCCTATGTACTTTGCTCTCATCAGATGAATCATGTGACAGTTCTGGGAATGCTTCGGAAGACTCAGACCCCACACAAACTTTCTCCTTCTATCCCAAGAAAGGAATGTTTAGGTTGCCATCTTGGGTAATGACATAATGGCCAAAGACACTGTACAACATGGAGCCCAATTCCTTGACAGGATGAAATGCTATTATGTCTTATTTTAGAGTTTTTACTACTCTTCTAAATGTGTCTAATGATAACACCATCTGAAGATGTTATGTAGAAGAGATTCCCAGGCCTTTCTAAAAGATTCCTAATAAGTAGGTTGAGGGTAGTGCCCAGGACCTGTATTGTTAACAAGTACCCAGAAGTGATTTTTGTAACTATACAAGTTCAAGAAACACTGAGCCAGATAACATCAGTTGTTCTCCACCTTTTAAAGCAGGAAGGTGACATGTTTGTTTATTTGGGTGTGTGTATATTTATGCTTTTGTGGTTTGCTTACTTTTAAAACCCCTTCCAACCCATACAGCAGCAATATGTAAAGTGTTAAGGGAAGCCAGGGTGTGGGGATGAAGAGAATTCTGGGGTCGCAACCTGCTGAAGTTCAGGTGAAGTTTGATATCTGGAACCTAAGTTAAAGAAGCAGAGAGGAGAAGAGAAATCACCCATGTCACTTGGCCTTGGTGGAATAACTAGGGTTCAGATGTGAGGAAGAATGTGAATAATTGCTGGGTCTCTGGATTAGGCAGAGTGGTGGAGGGGGTTGCACTTGTCAAGTATGAGGTGAGGAGAACTGTGTAGGCAAGATGATGTAGGCACAGGCTAGGGATGCACCTTACTCAGGTGATGATGCCAAAGCTGTCCAGATCAGATTTTGAAGTTGCAGATCCTCATATAGTGTCTGATTTATGGGCAATAGTGGAGTAAGTAAACACTTCAGCAGTAAGAGTGATTTCCATTCAGATTTTCTGATTAGAGCTAGGTCACTGAGACAAATTTACTTTTTTGAAACATTTTTGAGATTATAATATAGTTACAACATTTTCCCCTTCCCTTTCCTCATTCCAAGCCATACTATACAGTCTTCTTCATTTTCCTTCAGACTTATGGCCTCTTTTTTCACTAACTATCATTACATGCATAGATGTATATAAATACACACACACACACACACACACACACACACACACACACACACACACACACATATTCCTAAATATAAATTGTTCAGTCTGTATAATGTTCCTGTGTGCATTTTTTCAGGGCTGATTGTTTGGCCTTTGACACCCAATTGTTCCCATCTTTTTTCAGCTGCTTGTGGTTCTTCATGTAGGGTTGAGAAGTCATGGGTTTTTCCCATGTTTGGTATGCCCATTGGTGTCAACCTTGTTCAGCCCACATTTAGGCAGTCTTGTTTGTGAGACTTTACAGATGTAGCTTCTGATGTTACTAGGAGGGAGAATTGAGTTGACATTTTCTAATTCTTTGTGTGGTTGTTTTGTTTCTCTATCATGAGGACAGAAGAAGGAACCTATCTTTGAAAGAGTTAATAGGTTCATTCCTTCATTCCTTCATTCACTCATTTATTCATTTGTCAAGGAATATACTCTCTAATGTGTGCTAAGATTTGAGGATAAAACATGAAAAATTGACATGATTCCTTCCTTTCTAGGGAGGTTCAAAAGGTGTAATAAAGTGAGCAAATAAATGGAAGTAATGAAAATCAGAATTATCAGATGTCCTATCAAGGGTCCCCTCTGGAAAGTACATAACACAGTCTGCACAGGGTTTAAGAAGAAAGGCCCATGCTATGGACTTGGCTGTCTCTCATCTTCATGGTAACTTCCAGCACATCATGGAGGCAACTTCCTGATCTGTAAAATGGAGTGATCATTCTCTTCTACACCTCATGTAGTTGTGTTTTCAGGATACATGATTGTAGTAACAAGCCACATCCTTATGTTGGTGGCTTAAGACAATGATATTTATTTCTAATTCATGGTCTTTGTTGGATGCAGCTATCTATAGTTTTTCTTTGTGTCCTCCCAGAAAGGCCATCATAGCCACTGGAATTCTGTGTTGGTGACTGGGCAAAACTACATGTTATTTGTTGTTTCTTCTTGGATGTGGCAGAGTGCTCTGCTTGCATTCTATAGGCCATGGACACGTGGCATGGCCTTGTGTACTAGGAGGTGGAGATCTCTCTCTGTCCACTGCATGGCACCAAAAAAGCATGGTAGGAAGAGGCAATCAATATAAAAAAAAAACAACAACAAAATGACAGGGAGGTACACCTATGGTGGTAGCAAGTGGTTTGCAAAACAATAATATACAGATGCAAAGATCACTTTAGGTATTTTTGAAGAATTGCATGATATAAGAGTCTAATGAAAAACAAGAAGTAGTTCTCTGATATATAGCTGTATTCTACTTGAGAAGTTACTTCAGCTTTAAGCAATGAAGAAGGATCTTAGGTCTTGTCTGCAAACAAGGTTACTGGGAGGAGAGTCTACCTTCTCTACATGGAAGAAAATCAAACTTGTCCCCACAAATTATGACCCAAAAAGCACTCAGGTCACATGTGTCTCCTTCCCCTTTGATATGGGAGATTATATTTAGCAACATGACTCTGTGCCCTCTGCACACTATATTAAAGTCCTCAGTAGGTCGAGACTCCATTCAGCTATCACTGTATTAGTCACCCACCTGAGAGTGATCATGAGAAATATAAGGAGAGCTAAAGGACAAAAAGATGAAAATAATTTATGTTAAGATCTCCTTTGTTGCTGATGCTCAAATTTGTTTTATAATTTGCCTAAGACCACATGAATAGGATTTGAGTCAGGTTGGCAGATGCAAACCACTCTGCAGTAGCTATGGGAATAGAGTGAGGCTCTCTTCAGCTCAAATTCTTTTTTGGAAGATATTTGAGAAAGAAGCAGGAGAGCTACTCTGAGACCCACATTCTCTCTACTGCTTAGGTACCAATGAACTGTTACTTCCAGAATACAGTGCTGATAGCTAAGAGTGACGAGGCAGCTTCTTCACTGCCAAGGACTTTAATATAGTATGCAGAGGGTACAGGGTCAGGTTGCTAAAACCAGTCTCCTTTATCAAAGGAGAAGGAGACACACATGCCTTGGTGCCTTTCAGTTCAGAACTTGTAGGAACAGGGTTGCTTTTCTTCTAGGTAGAGAGGGCAACCTCTCCTCCCAGTAACCTTGGTTGCAGACAAGAGCTGAAAGAGATGTCTGCATTGTTTGATGACCTTCACTTAACCATTTTTTTTTTTTTTTGACTCCTGAGTACTATTTCTTCTTCCAAAGGCAGATTTGGATATCAGGAGGCCAAAGTATATTTACTTGTCCCAAGCATGTCATTTACATCTGTCACTCAGTTTGACTTGTCTATGATTAAGCACCTTCTAAAGGAGTAGCTTGTCAAAGCTGTCACTTGTTATCTTTTCCTTTGTTTTTGTTCCTCTATGTCACGGTGGAGCCATGGGCCTTTTCAAGGCTGTGAGATGCTGCCTACTTGAGGGAATGTTGGAATAGCATGAGCAATGGTGAGACTTATGGGCTGTCATGGGTCTAATTTGAAGATTACCAATTGGAAGTCAATGAGAAGGTTAGCACGATTCTATTTGACATTCATTAAGTACCTTATTGTATAAGCTCATGGGAATAAAGCTTTATCTCATTTCATCCACCACAACCCTCCCTATGAAGTAGATGTAGTTATTCCCATTTTACAGGTGAAGAGACATTGAGATTAAATGGGACACTTCAAAACCTCCACAGCTAATGACTAGCTGTCCTGGATTCAAGTTTAAGACAGTTTGATTTCAGGGTCCATCTTTGTAACTCTACTTATGGCTACTCTTCTTTTTCCCACATGCAGAGCCCAGATTACGTTCACCCTGTTCTGAAGCCTTGTCTGTCAGTGAAAGAAAGAATTAGTCTCAGGTGTCGAGAGTTTCATTCTCCTTGCCAATGGACATTGGATGTCTGGGTACTGGATACACTTCCAGATGGTATGAGGGAAACCAGCTTGAATGTCTAGAAAAGTATTTTTCAGGAACAAAGAGAAACACTGGAGAAGGCACTTCCCCATTTTCCACACATTTCCTTCAATGGCATTGGGTCTACATGTGGGGTCTTGCAGTGTTGCAACTCCAGGAAAAGAAATGAGGTGGGGACAGAGTGAAACAACGGGACCAGGAGGTGGATTGTGGTGTTGAATTAAGCAGTCCTGGGGTCAATACACCCAGAGCCCTCTTAAGAAATACTGAACAGCTCCATTACACAAGTCCCCAGTTGCGTATTCTATTACTTGCAGCTGAAGCTTCCTATCAGATACAAGATGATACAAAGATGAGTGTTGCATGGTGCTTGTCCTCAGAGATCACACAGCCTACTTGCGAAGGCAGCAGGGAAGTCACCAGTGGTAGTATGAGTCATGCGTAAAAGCAGGCATACTCCTGTGCTTTGGGGTGACACAGGAGAGTATGCCTGGGTAACACTGGTTGGGCAGGAAACTGTCAGAAAGGAGGTGGCTTCTTGGGTGGAGTTTTAAATCAGATGGGCCTTACCCTCAGGTTGGTGAGTTCAAAGACAGGGAGATCTAAGCCGTGTGTGATTAAGATTTGTTTGATTTGGCACAACTGGCTTGTAATGGGGACAGATGAACCAGTGGGAATGAAGTAGGAGGAAGTAGATGAGGAAGGACTCTGTACAGTCCTTATGAAGGGACACTGTAGTAGGGACACAGGAGAACTTATGAGAAGCAGATATGCATCTCACACACTTATTCAGTCTGTGTAGTTATATATTGAATTTTTTCTTCTGTGCTTGTCACCGAGTTCAGGTTCAAGTGGCAGCTTTGAGTGTTGGACTCTAAACTCCTGGAGGCCTGAAGCCATCATGGCCATCAGTGAGATTCCAGAAAGTAGGCTGTGTCTTTTCACCCCAGGAATTCACTTTTGTTGAAAAATTTCAAGGTAATTTTTTTCAAGTTCCATCCATTTGCCTAAAAATTTCATGATGTAATTTTTAACAGCTGAGCAATATTTCCATACTCCAATATTTCAATACCTGAGTGAGGTGATCTAGACCCACAAAGACAAACATGGTAAATACTCACTTATAAGTGGATAGTAGCTGTAAAGGTTAACCTTGCTACAGTCCACAGACCCAGAGAGGCTAGGCAACAAGCAGGGCTCAATGGGGAACACCTGGATCTCCCTGGAAGGGGAACTAGAAGAGATTTCGAGGATGGAATGAAGGCTGGAGGCGATGGGAACAGGAAGGATACAGGGGATGGAGAGAGATCATTGGGAGAGATGACTGGAATTTGGGGGGCATTTTGGAGGCAATGTGGAAACTAGTGTAATGGAAACTCCCTAGAATCTATGAAAGTGACCCTAGCAAAGACTGCTAGTTGTAGCTAGAGTTTTCCTGCCTGGCCCAGTCAGGACAAATCTCTCTTACCCGCCAGTCCCACAGTCGCTCAGACCCAACCAAGAAAGCACACAGAAACTTATATAGCTTATAAACTGTATGGCCGTGGCAGGCTGCTTGTTATCTACCTTTTCTATCTTAAATTAACCCATTTCTGTTAATCTATACTTTGCCACATGGCGTGTGGCTTACCAATGTCTTTACATGTTGCTTCTCATGGCGGCGGCGGCTGGTGGTGTGTCTCTCTCCAGCCTTCTACTTCCCAGAATCCTCTTCTCTCTTGTCCCGCCTATACTTCCTGCCTAGCCACTGGCCAAACAGCATTTTATTTGCACAGAGAGATATCCACAGAACTTCCCCTTTTCTTTTTTTTTTTAAAGGAAGGTTTTAACTTTTACATAGTACAATTACATATAACAAAACAATCATCAAACAAGAATTACAGTTACAATATTAAAGAAGATATTTTATCTATCTTATATTTGAGTCCAAGCTTTTATATCTAACTTATCTTTTATCATAATTAAGGAAATTATAACTATCTAGTCTTCAACCACATCAAAGACCTCAGAAGGATATAATATTACCTGAGAACCGGGAAAAGGATGCAAGCAACTTTCGGGAGTCCTGCAGGATAGACAGAGACATCTGGCAGCCTGAACAGTCACCTAATGTTCCTTTGTAATGTTGGGGCATTTGTCTTCAGCCCACAGGGCTAGTCTCTCGGTCACTTCTCTCAGTGTCCTGTAGAATGTCTGGCAGTTTCCTCTGTGAAGCAGGAACCTGAAGGACCATTTTGTCAAGCAAAGTTCAGTGGTCACCTTTCTTTGGGTCCTGCATGTCCAGTTGATCGAGCAGTCCAGGCAAGAACAGTTTCTTGCCCAAATGGCTATTTTTGCCAAGGTGAAGATAAACTCCATATGAAGTGTCTTCAATGCCCATCCTCCTCTCTGAAGTAAATCGGTGCTGCCAGGAGCAGACATGTCTCACTGTCCAGAAAGTCTAAATTTTAAAAGTATTTTAAATGCCATATTCTGTAGGTCTTTGAAGTATTTGAAGATTACCTATCTATCTGAAATATCTCTATGTATACCTAGAAGACTTAACTAACATGGCTATGAGGATACGATATCCACAGCAGCTAGTAATAGGGGATATGGAGCCTAAGCTGGCCATCTTCTGCAACCAGGCAAGGCTTCCAATCATGGGGCTGGGATATCAACCCAGTCACAAACCTCCTGCCCTCAAGATGTGCCGAGGTAACGGTGGCACAGCGCTTATAGGAGTGACCCATCAATGAGTGTTCCAACTTGAGGCCCACACCACGAGAGGGAACCCATACTTGACACCACCTGGATGGCCAGGAACCAGAGGTTCGATACCCCAGAGACCTAAGATAGAAACAAACATGACTGGCATAAATAAATAAATAAATAAATAAATACATAAAAGTCAATGAATGATTCCTAATGACATTCTGCTATACTTGTAGACTGGAGTCAAGCCCAATCATTATCAGAGAGGCTTCATCCAGCAGCTGATGGCAACAGATAAAGAGCCCCACAGCCAAATGTTAGGTGAATCTCAAGAAACCTGGTGGAAGAGGGAGAGGAAGGATTGTAGGAGACACAGGGGTAGAGGACACCACAAGAATAGGGCCCACAGAATTAACTAAGTAGGGCTCATAGTCAATGGAGTGAGGTCTGAGATAGGTCCTCTGCATATATGTTATAGTTGTACAGCTTGGTGTGCTTGTGGGACTCCTAACAGTGGCAGTGGGGCCTGTCTCTGACTCTTTTGCTTACTCTTGAGACCCTTTTCCTCCTACTAGGTTGCCCTATCTAGCCTTGATATGAGGGTATGTGCCTAATCTTATTGTAACTTGGTATGCTGTGTTAGGTTGATATCCCTGAGAGTCCTGCTCTTTTCTCAAGGGAAATGGAGGAGGAGTGGATCTGGGGAAGAAAGAATGCAGGGGAAGGAACTGGGAACAAAGGAGGAAGGGGGAACTAGGGTCAGGGTGTAATATATGAGAGAACAAAAAAAAAAAGAATACCAGGGTGAACAATATCTTGGGTTTCTATGTTATTATGAATGGAAGAGAGGGAAATGGGCACTTAGTAAAACACAAAACATTTACTTAATACTATTTTGATGAATACAATTTATCAACATTTTGAATTATATCCATGAATTGCAGAAGAATATCTTAGGAAAGGGACAGAATTAGTCCTTTTTGTTTTACACATTTTTGAGCCTCAGCATCTTTGCTTGTAAGAAAGCTGATAATCATAACTCTTCAAAAAATTCTAGTTTGATAATTTCGTGTATTTATATAATGAGTTTTAGCCATTTTCACATCCCATCTCCTATCTTATCCTATTCCTGCCCGAACCCATCCTTCTTTTATTTTTGTTTTGTATGTGAACTATTGAGTTTCTTGCTGGAGCATGGATGGGAGATTACTTACTAGAGTAAGATCAACTTATTAGTGGTTACACCACTGAAGAAAATGACATCTCTTTTCTGCAACAAGTATTAATTGCCAATAGTCCCTTAGAGTGGGGAGGACCTCAGGACCCCTTCCTTATCCATGATGAAATGCTGACAGGTTCAATATTTGTGGGTCTTTTGCAAATAACCACAGCTATAATGAGTTCATGAATGCAATGGCTATGTCGTATCCAGAAGACATTTTTTTACTTCATGTATCACATATTCTTATACTCTGGTTCTCACGTTGTTTTTGCCCCTTATTTTTCAATATTCCCTTTGACCTGGAGGGGATGATGTAGCCGTAATATTTAGGGCTGAGCACTCCACCATCACTTATTCTCCACATTTAGTCTAGTTTTGGGTTTCTTTACTAACTGACTCCTACTGCAGTAAGAAACTTCTCTGATGAAGGCCAGGTGTGATCTCAAGTGGTGACAGGAGCTGGAAATGACAATACTTTTTTTCCAATGAGTGTTGAAATTAGAAATAAGTAAGTTATTTTTATATGCCATGTACTCATACTTTTTTATTTTGCTCATTTGTTCTCAGGCAATCCTAGAGATAGAACCCAGGGCCTTTTGCACACTAGGCAAACAGTTGGCTACTGAGATACATTCCCTAAACCATTGACTTTCTTTTAAAACATTGTTTAGGACACAGCCATATACTATATCCTGACACTGTCTGACATTTGATTTGCCCAGATCAAAATTTAAAGCTGTGGCTACTGCTTTAAGTTTTTATCTTAAGTTTCATTAACTGTTTACAATTCATTTCTTGACAATGTGGAAAGCTAAATGTGTTGTTATATTTAATAACTAAAAATCCTTTGCAGGAGCTAGTGATATAGCAAGGTTGGTAGAATGCTTGCCTAGCATCTACAGATTACTGGGATTTGCTCCCCAACTCTATTTAAACTGGGCACAGTGGTTCATGCTGTTGACCTTAGAACTCAGGAAATAGAAGCAGGAAGGTCAGAAATTCAATGTCACCCTTTGCTATAACAAGACTTGTCTGGACTACATAAGACTCTCATTTCAAAAAATCTATTTGAATTTTATTGATATCAGCATTATTTCCTCCTTAGTTCTTGGCACAATGAAGCCAGCAACCAAATGCTTATGTTGCATGGCCAGGAAACAGATTGATGAATTAAAATGACTGTTCAATAGGGTTAATGATAATGCAGTTGAAAAGAAGGGCAGGTGCTTGAGCTGCCCCTATATACATGGATGTGAGTAGATTGTTTTCATCTTATCCAGAGCCCCAAAGACTTTCCAAGGCCTCATAGCCTGCAGAATGGTCAAGATTTTTTTTAATAGCAAGTCCCTCGAGTATAGTCAGGGAGAGCTGCCTCCCTGTGGTCTGAACTCCAATCCACTGTGGCTGGTACTGTAGTAAGGTTCTCCAGTATAATAGGAGTTCTTCATAGAGGATCACATTTATGTGTTGCAACCTTTAATATGGGGCTAGCTGGGTGGATACTGGGGAGATACCACTGTGCTTTTTAAGTCAGAAGTCCCTGCACCAAATGCTTATTTGTTCAATGATTTGCACAGCAACCCTTCAATATGATCCTCATGTAGAGACAAGAAAACAGGTTTTTGTTTTGTTTTGTTTTTGTTTTTGTCTTTTTTCATTTTTTTTATTAAGAAAGTTTCTACGCACTCTACATACCACCCACAGATCACACTCCTCCCTCCTCCCACCCTCCAGCCCTCCCTCCCAAGCCACCCCACATCCCCACATCCCCCAAATCAAGGTCTCCCATGGGGAGTCTGCAGATACTGACACACTGAGCCAAGGCAGGTCCAAGCCCCTCCCCACTGCACCAAGGCTGTGCAAGGTGTCACACCACAGGCACCGGGCTTCCGAAAGACTGCCCATGCACCAGGGATGGATCCCGAACCCCATGCCCCCCAAACAGTTCGAGCCAAACAACCATCTTCCATATCCAGAGGGCCTATTCCAGTCCCATGGAGGCTACACAGCCACTAGTTTACAGTTCATAGGTTTCCGCTCGTGTGGCCTGTCATCTCTGCATGTCTTCCCATCATGAATTCCTCCTCATCAATTGGATTCCCGGAGCTCAGCCTGGTGCCTGGCTGTGGATCTCTGCATCTGCCTCCATCAGTCACTGGACAAAGGCTCTGTGAGGACAATTAGGGTATTCACTAGACTGGTCACCAGAGTAGACCAGTCCAAGTACCCTCTAGACCACTGCCAGCACTCCAAGGTGGGGTCATCCTTGTGGATTCCTGAGAGCCTCCCCAGTACCCTGACTCTTCCTATATCCATGATATCCTCATCTATCATGGTATCTCCCTCCCTGCCCTCCCACTCTGACCCTGTTCCAACTCGACTTTCCCATTTCCCTATATTCTCATGCCCCACTCCTCACCCTCCATCACCCTGCCCCCACTCCCAGTCTGCTCATGTAGATCTCATCCACTTCTCCTTCACTGGGCCATCCATGTGTCCCTCCTAGAGTCTTTTCCTGTTAGCTAGCCTCTCTGGAGCTGTGGGTTGCAATCTGGCTATTTATGAGTGAGTACATACTATGTTTGTCCTTCTGAGTCTGGGTTACCCCACTCAGGATGGTATTTTCTAGTTCTATTCATTTTCCTGCAATTTCATGATGTCATTGTTTTTTACTGCTGAGTAGTACTCCATTGTGTATATGTGCCACAGTTTCTGTATCCATTCTTCAGTTGAGGTTCTTGCTATTACAAATAAATAATGCTGATATTAACATAGTTGAGCATGTGTCCTTGTGGTAAGATTGATCATTACTTGGGTATATGCCCAAGAATGGTATAGCTGGGTCTTGAGGAAGACTTATTCTGAATTTTCTGAGAAACCGCCATACTGATTTTCAGAGCAGCTATACCCACCAACAGTGGAAGAGTGTTCCCCTTGCTCCACATCCTCTCCAACATAAACTGTCTTCAGTGTTTTTTATCTTAGCCACTCAGAGAAGTGTAAGATGGTATCTCAGAGTTGTTTCGATTTGCAGAGAAAATTGGTTTTAAGAAGGTAACAAAATGATTCTAGGTGATGAATCTAGAAAGGGCAGGGGAAAAGGAGATTTCATTTACTCATTTTCCACTTTAGACATCCAAGTGAAGAGATAAATTGTGGACATCTTTCCCCAAGTTTAATTTGAAGACATGTCTTAGTATGCCAGTCATGGTAGCTTACTTCCATAAGTGTCTGGATGGCTGGTTGTGTGTGCTGCCTCTGTCTCTGTCTCCATCATCTCCTGGCACTGCAGGTAACATGGGGGATGTTCTCTACCCACTGTGTAATGTTTGAGTAGATGAACCTTTTACTTCCTAGCTTCTCATCCCAAGATAGCTCTCACTTTCTAAATACTTTACAGTAGAGAAGTTCTACTGAACTAAAGACACAGAGTTACAGACACCTGCAAGAATATCCAGGGTGGGGCTTCATCCACAGCAAAAAGTTTCTAGTGACTTAGTCTGAGCAATCAGATTTCATGGAAGGTATTTGACTGACCTATAATAGAATTACTTAGCTCACCAATCAATTGATCTTGAAGGTCCTGAGTCATAGAGAGAAAGGAGGATAAAGAGGTACCTCCCAGAACTCATCCTGAGGGAAAGGCCAGCCCTAGGCTGCTGGACCTGACTGACAGATGGATGCACTAGAGTGCTGGTTCATTGAGGCTTCAGATGTCTCTAGAGGGCTCCGGGATTAGAGATGATGAGAAGATGATGGAACTACACTTTCCTCCAAAAGCCATCACTGAAAAGTCAACTGCTTGGATGCCAATAAGGAAAAGTGTCATAGCAGCAGACAAGGCCTTTTTCATAATCCTGGATTTATTTAATTGTCATTATTAGTAATAATAGCAGCTGTCACTTTCTGAGTACCTGTAATGGGAGGATAATAATACATTCATTTCACTGAGGTTCTGAGAAAATTGAAAGCCTATAAATTTCTTACTGTGGCCAGTTCTGGTAAAGCACAACATATGTATTCCTAAAATTTATTGTGTTGTGCTAGATCACACAATAAACGCCATAGGGTTTATGGGAGAATGAGGTTGAAGAAAAATCATTTAGAGGCTAGAGAGGTAGCTTGTCAGTTCAGAGAACATACTTCTCTTGTAGAGAGCTGGAGTTCGATTCTCAGCATTCATATCAGGCAACTCACAACTGCCTATAATTCTAACTCCTAGGGACCCAATGCCCTTTTCTGGCATCTGCAGGCCTTTAAAAGGTACATACCCACACACAAATAGAAACACACACACACACACACACACACACACACACACACACACACACACACACACTTTCAAAAAAGGAATATTGTCCAGAAACTCCATGAGTGATATAACCATAGCATGTGTATTGACCCCCATCTATGACAAAAGTAAAGACCAAATGAAGTAGTAGCAATTCTACCTACTAAAGGCTTGGAGATGTATAAACACTGAAACATGTTACTTTGTTATTGTTTTATTTATGTCATAATTATGAATCCATATTAATGGGCTTCTCTGCAGCATTCACACATATTATTGCACCTGGTCATAGAAGATTTACTTGAAATCAGATGGGAGGTTGTTCCACCAGATTTGTGTGGGTGTGTCACATAGCACATACCATTGTTTACAAATGAAGGAGCTTAGAGATATTTGAGGTGTGCTCTCTGTGTTCTTACATAGCTCATTGTAGCTAGATGCAGATGACATATGGCATAAGCAAACATGAAGTTTACATTATGCTCAAACTGTTTCCTAATACATCAGTTGTGCCAGAATAAATTCATGTTTCAAAATAAATCATACAGCAGAAGTGACTGTACAGGATTCATGGCAAATGAGCATGAAATGGTAGCTTTAATTGTTTCAATGAAAACCTACTGCCATATGTTAATTACACAAGCTAAGTGCAAATAATCCTGTTTTACAGATGAGTAAAACTGAGGCTCAGAGAATTACTCACTCAAGGACACAGCATTAGGAAGGAGCAGGACCACTATCTATTCTGTAATTCTTTTTCTGGGGGTAAGTTTCTCCTTACACCTCCATACAGTGCAGTGTTATTTTGACAGCAGTAGCCACAGACAGCTGACTGCTGCTTCAGTCCAAAATCTTTACCAGCTTGTTATTGCCTGGAATGCAAATTTATATGGTTTTCAAAGGCCAGACAAATCTACAAGAAGTTCTACTCTGTTGCTACTTCCTTTGATATATGCATTCTCCTCCTCCTTGCCTAGAAAGAGGAGTGGAAAATGTTGAAAGTGTTGTGATGCCTCATGCTACTTGTTGACGGAGCAAATTCCTTATGGAGGTAAAGCAGCTGCCTCCCAGGATGTGCATCACTGTGACCTTATGTGTCATCAGCTAAGGCTTCAGACTGAACACAGCAGGTAATAGCTTATAGATTGGTGATGCTGATGATTTCTGGGGTGCAGCATTGAGTGCACCACCCCAGAGATGCATAGAAGACACAGGCCAGGAGGATCTTTTGGGCTCTGGCTTTTGGTAGTTAACTCTTGTGGCAGTTGCCTTACTTTGCTGGCTTGCCTTGATGCTGGGGCCACCTTGTCCCCAGACATTTTCCACATGACTATGGCTTTCTTGTCACTTGGCTGGGTCTCCCCCCTCCTAAGTTCAAACACTGAAGATTCATTTGTGGTCACTAAAGTATCTTCTTATTTTTTTTGGCCCATCAAAGAGCATGTCTCCCCAAATTGTTACTACAAAAGGAGTCTGACTTATCAACAGAGAGAACACTGTGAATTCGTATTAGCCCATTAGCTACGTAAACCACATCACATTAGCTACGTAAATCACATCATGGTCAATCTTGTATTGTGAAGTTCTTATTTACTTAGGACTCCAAGCTTTCATAAGCCCATTGTTTTCAAAGAAACAATACATATAAAATTCCATTATCTGAAATGGTCCTTTTAAAAATTTAATTTCAAGTTTCTTTGTCATTTTCATATATGAGTACTGTGCTTACAATATTTTCAACTACTCATTTTTCCGATTCCAGCTCTTTCCATCTTCCACTTTCTCTCAAATTTATGATCTCTTCCTCTTTAATTATTGTTTTACCTACATGCACATACTCTTGCGTGCACACCAACCCACCCATAAATTCAGTGTTCTGAGTCCTTCAGCATTGCTAGTGTGTATGTGTGTGTGTGTGTGTAAGGCTGACCACTCAGAGTCGGATAACATATCAGGGAAGTTCAGATCTAAAGACAACTTCTTCTCCTTTTCTTAGTAGTCATTAATTGCCTGGAGCTTTTCATCTGAGACTGGGGCTTGTGAGATTTTCCTCATCCATGTTGGCATGTCAACTGGTGGCATTGCTTAGGTCTTCTTTAGGTAGCCATATTGTTGAGATTCCCTAGATGCAGCTTTCCTTTCATTTACAGAAGACACAATCTCACAGCAGAAGTCTTGGTCTTCTGGCTCCCCTTTATGCTCCTCTTTTCATGGTAGGCATATTGGTTGGGTTTAGCACCTTACCGTCAGCTGTTCTCTGCTTTCTGGTCAGTTGCGAATTTCTGTAATGGTTGCCATCTACTGCGCAAAGAAGCTTTTTTTGGTGAGGAATGAGAGCTGTATTTCTTTGTGGGTATAAGGGTAAGTAAATAGAATGCTTAGAAGTTATACTGGTTTAGGAAAAAGGATACAGTAGGTTCTTCTCTAGGTTCTGTGACCTTACCAGCCATGAATAGTTGGCTAGGTTTACAGCAATGGGCGTGTGTTCCCTTAGTCCAAGTAAATGGTGATAGGTTGCACCTGAGATATAATTGCCAATATTGCACCCTTGGGGAAATATTGCCAGGCTGGTCTTTATGCATAGGCGCCACAGCTGGGTAGAACTACCAATTACTTTTCTTCTTTGGCAGTTTGTATAGCATCTTCAGATACTATCAGAGCTAGTCCTCCTCAGGGAGGAGGCTTCCAGGCCAGTTCCAGCTTGGTTCCTCCAAGTGCTGTTAGTAAACTATGTGGTGTCTCCAGCAATTGCTAATGCTCTTGGTTGTCTCCCAGAACTTGAAAGTAAACTTTCTATTGCTGAAAGATTATCATTTAAACAATAAAAACATATTAATACTTTTGTCAGCATTCAAAGAAATGAGCATCATCATTACATTTTTGAACATATATTTTACTATGCTTTGTTCTTAGTTGCCCATCATTGACCTTGACCAACGAAGATTCTTTATTAAAACGTTCTTCAAGAACAGTACAAACCAAATTAAATTAACAATACTGCATTTTTAATATTATCAAAGATATAGCCAGTATTCATATTACTTCCATTATTTATTTTTTGCTGCTGTTCAAATGAGCCTTTTGTATAATATGTATTTTCAAAGTTTTTTATTTAAAAATTCATACATTCTGATTATATTCTTTCCCTATCTCCAACTCCTCCCAGATCCTCTCCACCTCTTTACCCACTCAATTTCACATTTTTTTCTCTCCGTCTATAAAAATTAAAAAAAAAAACATAATGAAAAAGAAAATCAAAACAAACCAATCAACCAATAAGACAAAAAAATTACCCAAATAAAACATTTCCCTCCCCCTGCCAAAAACAAACAAAACAAAACAAAACAAAAACAACAAACACCCACGGATGCCTTTTAAGAGTCTTTTTGATTATAAGTTTCCTGTTTATCTTCCTTTTTCTCCCATGGATTTTTATTGTTGAAGGAACCAGATTGGTTGGAATCTGAGTTTCTTAAATTGTGAAATAATTTCATCTCTAATAGTGTTAATGAAGACATTACTGTTCCTTGTTTTTCCTAGAATTTTTCAGGTAGGACCTTAATCAGATTTGATTTTAACTTAATGATGGTTTGTGTGTGTGTGTGTGTGTGTGTGTGTCTGTGTGCGTGATAAAATATATGTAGTACAAACCTTACCATTGCACGCATTAAGTGGCAATGACTACATTTACAGTGTTTGTAACCATTGCCCTAAACATTATCTCTAAGGAATTCTGTGTTGAGTAAATCCTTCCTCTGTCTCCCTTGAAGCCCCTGACAGTAGCTCTCTGTCAGGGAATATGTTCTAAGTTACACAATGAATGCCTGAAATCACAAAGGTTTAGTACTAAATCCTTCCTACTACCTTTTCCCCTCAAGGCTAGATAGCTATGATAAGTTTAATTAATACATTAAGCACAATAAGATTTTAATAACCAACAGTGAAATAGAATAATTATAGCAATATAATGAAACTTATTTAAACCTTATTCATTAATTATTTCTATAATTTTCAATTTAGTATTTTGAGACTGTGGTTAATGAAAATTAATGAAAACTGCAGATATAAAAAACTTGGATCAGTACAGGAAGACTATATTATAATTTCTGGCACTGAGTTTGTCTATCCTAGGTACCTTGCATCAGTGGAAGAATATTACTTATTCTTTTTTCTTACCTCGCCCTTTTTTCCTTTTGGCTTATTTCACTTCTCCTAAAACTTTCAAAGTTCCTCCACATTGTGGCAGGTCTAGGAATTCCCTTGTGTGACTGTACCAATTTTGTTTATCCATTTACTTGTTGATAGACCTTTAGACTGTGATTTCAAACTTTTTGGTAAGAATATCCCAAGTATGAAATTTCTGTCTTTTACAAAGGGATGTGTGATGCAAATCTTGCTAAAGTCATGTGAATCTTGATGTTAAGATTCAGTTTCTAAGCAGGAGGTTTAGATATTTATGTCTTTGGCACATCTGTTTTTCTCTCATCTTCAGATTCTACCTCTCCCTGGGTCATTCACAAATCTTTCATCTCTGTTCCCTCTTCTGCATCATAGTATGCATTAAAAATATTCTTCTCACCTTAGAAAGACCCAGATTCTCTCCAGGCCTTGCTCACCAGTACTACCACATTTTACAGCTCTGACCACAGTGTACAATTCACAGTGACTGGATGCCTCCTTCCCAGCTAGCTTCAGGGTTTTGTGGATCCTTCCTTATGAAATGGTAGCTTCTTCCCTGAGCTACCTGCCATGTAGTGGATATATCTAAACTTCCTAGCTTGTGTTATTCACTCCCCATCATATGTTAGAAACTTTTATCTTGGCTCAACACCCTTTGCTTTACTCATTTTCTAAGTAACCTGAAGGACTTCTTTGTCCTGAAAGCCCTGTACAGAGCTTTGCCACTTCTTTATTTGACCTTGTAAAGGTTGA
The DNA here is from genome assembly GCF_903995425.1 of Onychomys torridus. Taxonomy (NCBI): domain Eukaryota; kingdom Metazoa; phylum Chordata; class Mammalia; order Rodentia; family Cricetidae; genus Onychomys; species Onychomys torridus. The sequence continues at coordinate 27,739,972 of NC_050458.1, read as the reverse complement.
CCTTCTTGGCTTCAGTTCAGGTGTTCAACCCTCTAGTCTTGTTGTGGCTGATGTCCTTGCTTAGTGGTTCCATCTCCAAGAACTTTATCTCAGAGGTCACCTACTTTGAATTTAGCTTCCCGAATTCCCACCTTTCTCTCCATCACTCAGTACCCAAGCTTTGTTGGTTCCTATTAACCTGTGTTGCTTAGTTGATATCAGAATAATCCTCTTACCAGCAAATGCTCTTGTTTCTTTTGAGTTCTTATGGATATGTTTCCATCACTGAAAAGTAAATCTAAATCTGGTCAGTTCTTAAGCCACTGTCCCTATGCTCTGCCTTCAGAGCAGTGTGGCAGCGATCACACAGCTAGAGAGACTAGTGGGGTCAGTTTTATAGTGCCTTTCCTTTGTCAGCCCCCTAGGCTACTGATATTGCCGACCTTGTTCTATTGGTTTACTTTGCTGCTGTTCTTGGATTTCCTTATGCTCCACACCCTACAGTATTACTTTTTGAAGAAACTACAGTCACTGCCCTTAGTATGATTCTCTCTGTTTTTTGCATGCTTTTATATAATTTATCTTCATCTACTTGTATGTACTTCCTTCAGATGAATGAAGGACCACTTGACACTCATTATATCAGTCACCATGGCACTCACAGCATGGCACATTGTGCTAGAAAGAATGACAAGTAGCCTGGGCTGGCAGACTTTTGAGAAGGATATGAGAGAAGGGAAAAATATCCAGCATGGAAGTCAGAGAAATGGTAACAGATAATAATGGAAGAAAACCACAGCTCTTTCTCCAGTGCTGGGAGGGGTTCTCTGGTCTGCTCTAAGTGTTCTCTCAGGACCTTATCTTGTTCTGCTTCCTTCCAAAAGTTGAGGGCGATTGCTTCACCCTTTGGTCTCCTGGGGAAGTTATGAATGCAATATTTACAGAAGGTTTTGAACTCTGTCCTGCAAATGCATATCCAGAAGCTCTAGCCTACAGATTCTGGTGGGGACACAGTAAGTCTGTGTTCCCTACACTGAGGATATGGAATCAAATCTTGGGTTTATAGAATATTAGAAATATAAAATCTTTCATCTTTGAGTTGTGGTGGACCCTCAGAGAGAGTGAACCAAGTGGAAGCCTGCTTATTCATTTTCTCTCTTTCTTGGCATTGTTAGGAGTACTTCAGCAAGAGTACATCCCTGTTTTTGCACTTTTGCAAACTAGCATATTTAAATATACTGATTTTCACCACTATATCCATCTATAGGCTTTTAATTTTCTAGTTATGAATGTTTCTTAGTGATCTTGAGATGCAAAGCATTCAAACCATGACTGGTAGTCTATTCTATAGCTTTATAGCTAAGCTCTCAGAAATCCTGACATGTGGATTATTCTAGCTGTACCCCCAGAGTCATCTGTTCTGAAACCTTACAGGCATGCAGGGGGACTGAATTTTCCTTTCCTCTTATACTCACCCATCTCCCCAAACACTTTGGACCATTTGACCCCCACAATACTGGAGATTAAACCCACAGCTTCATTCATGCTAGGCAAGTACTCTACCCATGAGCTACATCCTTAGACTTCAACAACATTCTCCTCTAACATCCACTGCACCATCCAACTTCCATGCCCTGCATGCAAGGAATCTTTAACCTGGAGGACAGTTACTTCACTGACAGATGAGAGTTCTCATTGCTAGAAAGTTCTTCTGAGGTTATGAAGTTATGTGATCTTAGACAAGCCACTTCCTCTATCTGGGCCACAGATTCTCATATGAAAATAAAGCAGTGAAGTAAATTGACCTGACCTTTAAATTCTAGACTTCTAAGTCCTTTGAGTCAGTAGCACTGTATTCACTTATTTCTGACACATGGAAAATTCATTTTCCATCCTTGGTTATTGGCTTCTTCTTCTCTTTCTTGTAGACTGTAAATATGCCATAAGACATCTTTCACTTTCTCATGCCATGTTTGCCATGCCTTCCCCACTTTCCATGTGATGCTGTAGCTATTAGATCTATTCCTATCCATGGCTTGAAATTTTACCTCATAAGAAGAACTTTCCAACACAACACTCATCCATCCTTCTTATGTCATGTAGACATCTTTGGAAGTCTCACAAGACAGTAAGCCTAAAAATGCCCCCTCCGCATCTTTTGCTTTCCTGTCTATTTTTGATCTGCTTGAGCCCAGGGAACAAGGCTATGTAAGAAGGCAGAGATTTATTTTTGACTTATCCTTAACTCACCACACCAGTGCACTGATGACGTGGTCTGCTGGCTCTACTGATCACAGCTTTCTTCAGACAGCCCCCTTAACTCCATCTCCATTTCTTTAGCAGGCAGCCACAGCCTATCAATTCTTGGCTGGGCTTCTGCTTTGATAGTCTTCTCAGTTCTGAACCTGCTTCCTTTCCCTCGACCACTCTCTACAAAAGAACAATTTAGTTTGAAATATGTCCCTTTTCTGCTTAGAGTATTTTAAGCCTTCCCATTGTACCTTGAACAGAATTCAAAGTCCTTATTGAGTCCCACCGTCTACTGAGCTGAGTCCCAGATCATCTTAGATTTTTGTCTTTATGCTCAGCCACACTGGCCTTCTCTATGCTCCCTCACCACACCAGTCCCTGCCTCATTTCATGCTCTTCAAATGAGCCATTTCATCTTTCTCAAATTTCCTTCCTTGTGCTCTTTTCTTAGCTCATCTTTTGAGCTTTAGCTGAACATACCTTGTTACCATTTTCTCCTCTGTGGTGCTAGAGAGAGATCCAGAGCCTCCTATGCTAGGCAAGTATTCTACCATTGAGCTGTATCTCTTTTCTATATTACTTTTTTTGAAAAGAAGCCTTATCCTAGTCCAGATTCCTCTGTTTATTTGGCATACAACTTTGGAGAAGTGATCTCCCTATCTAAAGCTTTTTTCCTTTGTGTCTATAATGCAAAAATGAAGTTTGTTTGGCAATTTTGTGAGGGTTAATTTACACACACACACACACACACACACACACACACACACACACACACACACACACACACATCCCGCTACCACCACCAGCACCAATCTTCTCAATATGAAGTTTCTTCTGTGGTGGTTACAAAGAGGAGAACACAAGGTAGGTGTTTTCCTTTGGGTACCATTCCTCCAACACCCAAGCCTCACTTTCTTTCTGGAGTAGAATCTAGGACTCATGTGCTAGATAACTATTCTACCACTAAGCCTCTCAATCTAGTTTCTGAAAGAACTTTTCATGTTTTTGGGTAGAGATTTGCTCTTATAGTTTATCCCAAATAGCTCCAATTATTGGAGATTAGTAGAGTGTCTATTCTATGTCAAGGTCTCTGCATACACCATCTAGGATTCTGATGATATGGTACGCATGACTATGACCCACAACTTACACATAAAGATGAAGCTCCTAAACCTTGTAAAACCTGTCCTGCTAACTAATAACACACCATGAGGGGATTGAAACATCATCTGTTCATTTCAGCCTCCTTGTTTACTAGGAAGTCATGCTGCTTCTTTAGATATTTAATTGCTTGTCTTCATTACAGGGCTTTTTATTAGAATTGAAGTAAACAAATGTACATCCAGACAGTGTTCGGTGGGAACACCACAAAACCCTGTGCATTGCTTCATCACCAAAGTTCTCATAACCTCATGTTTATTTACTTCATGTTCATTTCCCACAAGAACACATTTTTGTGACCCAAACAACTTCCTAGTCTGAGGTTATCAACTGATAAGAACAGGGAGATGAAATGACCATTAAGACTGAGCCTCCTTGATGCTTTGTGACCTCTGGCTGGTCACACAACCCTTGTGACTCAGTTTTCTTTTCTTTTCTTTTTTTTTTTTTTTTCATCTAAAAACTGGGGCTCTGGGTTCTTGCCTTCAACCTTTTTCTCAAGGAAGTTGAAAAGGTAGATTTTGCAAAGTGCTTCATTTTGTTTGGGTCCCTCAGTCAAAGGGTCCCCTGGCTTCCTCCACTGTCACAACTACAATATGCTAGCTGGGTTAAAGTGAGTTCGTCTAGTTTTTCTGTGAATCCTGAGCTCCTATAATTCATACATTTTGCTACTAACTACCTTTGTAAGCCTTTTTGGGTATCTATAGAGCAAAATGAGGAGGTTATCTGACTTGCAGTTTTAGACCATTCTGAAATAATAGTAGTGGTGAATATTTTCACATGTGCACTATATGCCAGAAACCATGTTTACTATGTAGTAAGAACCATTTCACTTAGTATTTATAATAATTCATGTATTGTAGGGACTGAGGTCCACAGAGATTAGGTCATACCACTAGCAAGCCGTAGGCCTGGAATGCAAACACATGTAGCTTGACTTTGAATCCTGTAGAAGATTTGCATTGGAGAGAGGGTGCCATAGAGGGTGGCATAAAGGACTGTTCTAGAAGATGTGGTGATTACCTGGGTCTTGCAGAATGAATAGGAGTGCCTCAGAGACACGGGCATAGAACAGGGAAAAGGAAGTGTGCATGAAGTCAAGAGACCGCATGCAGAAAGGTAGACCATTCTGGATTTAATCTCTTTGTCAGCTTCCTTCTGAAAATAAGGACAACAAGAACAGCCCTTTAAAAGGGTGTGGTGAGAGAGTCTATATGAGATCATACACGCAAGTTACCTAGTCCAGTTGCTCGACATTGTCTGCATGTTGTGTGATGAGAATGAAAATGTTGATGATGACCTTGATCCACTCAGTACATAGCCCTTCCTATATTAATGGTTTTAGTTTTGTTGTAAGCATGAGCCCCTGCCTCTTTTGTGTGTGTGTGTGTGTGTGTGTGTGTGTGTGTGTATGTGACATTGAGATTGTTCTCAACTTTGACCAGTGAGTTAGGGTCCTCTAATGAACTCATAGCTTGCTGATAGGAGTTAGTCTAGCTAGCTAGACTGCTCCAGGGCTCTTCTCTCTCTATTCTCCAAGTGCAGGGCAGAAATTATAGGAAGTTTCCCATGCCCACCTCACCTTTAATAGGTTCTAGGAATTCAAATTCCAGCCCTAACACTTGCACAACAAACACTTCATCCACTGAGTCATCTGCCCAGCCACCGTGTTAATGGTTTTTAAATTTATGTACATAGCAGACACCTGGGCCTTACCTAAAAAATATTCACTCTCATCAATGTCTACCCTGCCCACCCCTGGTGTGGAATTACTAAATATGATACCTCATATTCCACATCAGCTTTTTTGGATTTGTCTTTGAGAAGAGTCTCAGTGTTGTAGCCTAGACTGTCATGAAACCTGAGTTTCCTGTCTCAGCTTCCACAGTGATGGGACAACAGATGTCTATTACAATGCTCAGATTGATTCAGAGAGATAAGACTCTGAATCAATTATGAGTTATTGGAGGACATCTCCTAGAATAGTGAGGAGCTCATGGGGATTTATTGTTGATTAACTGTCAGACAGCTAATTTCAGGAAGGAGGCGCTAAGTTAGACTGTCTAGCCTGTTGGTCAAGGGTTCCAAAGCTCCAGAAGACACTGCTCAAAGAACTGGATGGTGAGGAGGCAGTAACTCTGCCTTTGCATTATCTTCATTTCCTGTGGCTGTTCTAACAAATGACCACAAACGTGCAACTTAAAGCAGTGGAAATTCCTTCTTTGGTGCTCTGGCAGAGCAAAAGTCCATAGTTAAACTGACAGCAAGGCTATGCTATTCCACAAGCATTAGGCCAAGATGTTTCTTGCATCTTCCAGCTTCTTGTAGTTTCTGGTGTTCCTTGGCTTGTGGCTATATTTCAGTCTCTGCTTTCTTTTTTCCTCATGGTATTTCCCTGTGTATCTCCTTCTGTGTCTCTCTGCCATGGACAGCTGCTTTTGCATTTAAATCCCATCCAATCCTCTGCAAAGGTGAGGTCCCTTCCCCCAAATCAGGTCACATACACTGGTTCTAGGGGATCAGGAAATAATCATATCTTTTTGAGGCTTCCATCTTACCATTGCATCTGTTCAGCTATGCATCCTTTGTAGATTGCTTCTTGAGATGCATACTGTTTGGAATGAATCTCTCATCAGCCTGTGCAGCAGCCGTGGTGGCTATTGGTGGCCCCATTTGGCAATGAAGGGAAGTGAGATGAAGCTCAAGGTCAGGAAATCTCTTGACCTGAAAAGGGTGTAGGCTGTGAAGGTGTGAGAGGAACAGAGGTAAACAAGGGTAAGCTCCCAAACCTCTGGGGAAAGACAAGCAATACTTAATTATGGTTCATGAATCAGTGACTCATGCACCAAAAGAGAAATGCAAATAGGATTTGCCTTTTTTTTTCTAGTGTATGTCAGACATTAATAAAGATAGTTGTTAACATTTAAAAACCAAGAGAAAAAAATCTGGATGTCCCCACACCCTTTAAGATATCAAAACCTTTAGCCCAGGCCAGGAACCTCTTTGTATGGGATGAGGTCAGTAACTGAGTAGAAGTAGCTTTTCTAGACAAGTCACAAATGACCATTATAACTGTGATTAAACTCAGCCCATGGTGAAGTAACACACAGGGCATTTGGTCATTTTTTATAGATTTTGTAGGTGAGAGATTCAAAGATGACTTGGAGAGGCAGCTGTTATCTGATATCTGGGGCTGAGCTGAGAAGAAGGCATAGCCTTGCTGGGAAGTGCACATGCAATAGGGTATAGTGCTGGGCTCAGTTAGTATGGTGACGAGAGCTCTTCTGTTCAACTCTCAGTGTGCCACAGCAGATGGTTGTGAATGAGAATGTGCAGGGAGAAACATTTCCTTCATGGTCCACCTCTGAAGTCCTACAGCATTCCTTAGGATAAACTGATGGAAGAACTGTCAATCAAATTGAAGTCCTCTTTCTTCCAAAATCTCTACAGAGCATGTGTAAGGGTGGTTTCATAATCCTGTTCTTCAGAAGCAGATGGTTGAAGTAAACTCTTCACTTGATTGTACACTGTCACCTCTATACTGCTGGTCCGAAAAAAGCCCCTATAATCTTTTTGCATCAGTATTTATTTTTCTTTTATTATCCTCTCTGTACAGACAATATCCTAGTGTACTGACATGCACATCTCTGTTTGGAGGTGTTCTAGTATGACATTTATGACATACAATGCTTGTAATGCACCTAGTTAAATTACATAAACAATACTGTCACAATGATCTCATTGTCCTTTTTCCTCTTGGAGATGGCCCAAGATTCACCATACTGTATGGACATAAGGATTATAACGTCAAACTACTGCTGGGTACTCTCAGGAATATCTCCTGCATAGTTCTGTTTGTTCTTACAGTGGTGCTCATGGGGATGGGAGTTTCCGTTCTCTGCTATGCCCTGAGAAAGACAAAGGCATCCTTATCTGATGGATTGGCCTGTGGGAGGAATACTTTGGGAAACATATCTAAGAGTGGGAGGGCTGTGTCCTATGGTACATGGACCTCTAATTTGGCTTTCTGGAAAAGCTGCAATGTTTTCACTCTATCAGCAGTATGGGAATGGTCAGAAGCCCAGGGACCCATTGCTTAGTGGTTTACAGCTTAGCTGCTGTCTCATTCCATCTCTCTTCTGTGAATTATATTGAATTGGGAACACCTGCCACATGCTTGTTAGCCTTTTGGATGCATTCTTCAGTAAGTTAGTTTTCTTGCTCCCTGACAGTTGTGATGATTCTGTTGAAATATGTGATAGTGTCCAATGGCCACTGTAATAAATTAGCCCAAATGTGAAGTCACAAAACAACAAAAAAATATTCTTTTATTGTTATGGAGGTCAGAGCTCAAACTAATCCCACAGAGTGGAAGTCAAGGTTATTTCCCCTGGTCCTTCTTCAGGCTGTGGTGGTGGATCCACTTTGCCTTTGCTGCCCGAGGCTACAGTGACTCTTAGATGTACTCATTTCACCTCTGCTCCTGGGTTCGCATTGTCTCCTCTTCTCTGTGTGTCTTGTCTTCGCTGGCTCTTTCTTGTAAGGACAGATGTAAAGGTACCCAGAGCCTACCCAGATAATGTAAAATGATTAGTTTATCCTAATGTTCTTACTTAAAGTATTTCTGCACAACCCAGGCTATGTAAACGCGATGTTGACAGGTCCCAGAGATTAGGACCTTATATAGATATGTTTACTGTGAACCAGGAGAACTACAAGGGGTCAGTAAGGGTGACACAGGTACAAGAAAACATAATAGAATTGGAAGAACCACACGGAATGTGGGAGGGAGGGAGGCTTGAGGCTGGACACAGAGGAAGGATAAGAGGCTGGATTCTTAGCAGGTGTATGGTCTGAGCAGATAGAAAGAGGGCAGCAGGCTTCTGGAAAGGCTACACAGAGTAGTTTAGCATAGGTAGGTATTTATTCTGATTACACCCATATTAATAGCAAATAGTATATTACCCAAATATTTATCTTCCTCAGTAGTGACTTGAGAGCAAAATCTACTTAATGATTCTTTTAGACAAATCCAAGAATCTGTAGAAGTAGAGTGGAAATTGCCCAGAATCTCAGAATTTCCACTGTTGTAGTTGAGCAGAGCTTAATTTGGAAAAAATATGAGCTTTTAGGGGAATATTTAGTATTATATAAGTATTTAGTGTTCATGAAGCAATATATTTTCATTTGATTAGTTTTTTGAGCTTATATTGTCTGTCTAGTCCTTTCGCAGAAGACAGATGTGTCAGAGTGAATGTGGCAAGGCTGCAGAGAGTTCCTTTATGTAGGGAAGAGAGTTGACAGCTAAGCAGTAATTAGGTGGAGGTCATTGCCATGGAAAGAATAAGTGATGTCACTAAGGTAAGTCCCTCTGAGGAAGGTAGGTGGTTTTTTCTATAGGACGTTGGGAAAGAGCAGAGTGTACTGGTAAGAAAGTTGACTTAGCCTCTACCTCTGCCTTCATGGCCTTGGGTAACTTACTTTCCCATCCATGCCGATTCTTCTCTCCATGCAAAGCAGACAGTAGCAATGCAGTTCCACATCTTGTCTGCAAGCTCCTAGGCAATGTTTCCTTAGAGAGGCTGCATTTTAGTTCCTTCCCCTTGTATTTGGGTAGAGTTGTGGCTGTTTTGGTCAACATAACACACCAGAAGTGACAGTGGGACTTTCAAAGCTTGATGCCTCAAATCCTGGTGGGCTCAGTTGCCTTAGCTAGACGGTTAGCTCTTGGACCCCTGAAATGTGTACAAGCTGAGCCATGTTTGTGAGAATGCCTTCATGGAGGCCTCTGGTCAGCAGCCTTCAAGTTGTCTAAGTTCAGAGTTCTCAGATTCTCCAGCACCTGCTTTCAAGTTACCACAGCTGTTTGATTCTTCCCAGCTCCAGATCCAAGAGAAGAGAATAGCCATTTCACACCGTATTTTATTTAAATTTTTAAAATTCATTTTATGTACCAACCACAGATCTCCTCTCATCCCTTCTCCTGCTCCCCCAAAGACTTCTCACTCCTCTGGCCCACCCACACATGCCCTCCTCCAAAAGGCTAAGGCCTCTCATGGGGAGTCAGCAAAGCCTGATACATTCAGTTGAGGCAGGACCAAGCCCCTCCCTCCTGCAGCAAGGCTGAGCAAGGCATCTTATGACCCATAGATCCCTTGGACTTAACAGTATAGGCTATCAGCATAGCCTGGGTTGTTTGTCGCCAGTGGTTACATAAGACACAAATATTTTCTACTTCTCTGCTTGCTGTATGACTAAAATGAATTGATGGCTGCAAATTTGAACAGCATGATGATATTATATATGTATATGAAGGTGTGTGTGTGTGTGTGTGTGTGTGTGTGTGTGTGTGTGTATGTGTATGTGTAGGCAAGATGTCAACCTTGGATGTCATTCCTCAGAAGCCATCCATATTATTTGAGACAGGGTCTTTCCCTGGGACTTGAGACTTACCAATTAGTCCAGGCTGGCTGGCCAGCAAACCATGGAGACCTTTGGTATATTTTCCCTCAGTGCAGGGGGGTACAAGTATCTGCTACCATACCCAGAGTTTTATGAAGGTGCTGGGGATTGACTTTGACTTCTCATGTTTCTAGGGCAAGCCCTTTGCTGACTAAGCTCTGAACAACCCAAGCATGAAAACCATATTTATTCATTTGTTTGTTTATTTATTAACTACATGAATAGAGATTAGGAAGTCCCGGGTTAAAACAAGATTCTTTTTGTTGTCTCTTCCCAGGGTGAGAGATCACGTCAGAGAAAGGAAGGGCCTGAATTCAGTCTTTTATTAGAAACCTACTCCCTAAAATCCTCCCCACCCTGACAGTAACAGCATTAATCAAAATTCAAATGTTTGAACTCAATACTGCTATTGAGAAGTCAGAGTTTAAGTACATGAGTTTTGTGGGGCACATTCATACCATAATACTGAACCATTTAATAATTTTCCATCCAATGATACCACTTCTGTCCCTACAAGTCTCATCCTGTCCGTTAGCCATAAATCTCTAACTTCTCCTTGTTATAGTCAGAGTTGAGTCTAACCTCTGTCCCTCAATGCAAAAATCCAGTTGCAGTGGTCCTCATATCCATCCCAAGAACCCTGAATAAAGTCAGCCTTACCAATGTAACAAGTGTCACGAATCAGCTTTGGCTTTTTTGTTTAGTTTGTTTTTGGTTTTCAAGACAGGGTCTCTCCATGTATCCCTGGCTGTTCTGGAACTGTACATCTGCCAAATTGACTTTGAACTCATAGAGATCCACCTGTCTCTGCATTCCAAGTTCTGGGATCAAAGGTCTGCATCACTATGCCCAAGTATGAATCAGTTTTTGTTTTTGTTTTTCAAGACAGGGTTTCTCTGTGTAGCCCTGGACATCCTGGAACTCAGTTTGTAGACCAGGCTGGCCCTGAACCCAGAGATCCAATTGCCTCTGCCTTCCAAGAGCTGGGATTAAAGGTGTGTGCTACCACTGCCTGGTTTATGAATCAGTTTTTAATGACACACACTCACCCCTACACAGGGTTTTTTCATCTTTAAAAAAATTATTATTATTAGTGTGTGTGTGTGTGTGAGAGAGAGAGAGAGAGAGAGAGAGAGAGAGAGAGAGAGAGAGAGAGAGAGAGAGAGATGTGGGAGTCAGAGGACAATTTCTTGGAGTCAAGTCTTTCTTTTCACCCTTATTTGGGTCCTGGGATCTGACTCAGGTCACCAGGCTTGTACAATAGGCACTTTTACCAGCTGACCTGTCTCATCAGTGCCTGACCGTCATATAAAAATAGAATGGAACATGACAGGTGTAACCCCTGATACCCACCCTGTCCATCTACTCCAGCCATGTGATGTCCTTAGTATGTGCAGCCTCAGGAGTTTTCTGCTGACTGTTTTCTCTGTCTTAGATGATTCTATAGCTGTGCATCTAATGCCTTCTTTTTCAAGCTGGACCGAAACCTTTCATTATCAATCAGGCAGACCGCTTCTAATCTTGCAGTACCCTTCACCTCATACTCCTGACCCCCTCTACTTTTTCCCTTTTTGTTTTTCCTTTTTAGTATCCCCCTCCTGCTTCTTTCCACAGTGTGGCATGTTTAAACTCCAAGATGCACCCATGCTGAGTATATGTACCACTGAGCTACAACTCCACCCCAGTTTTTTTTTTTTTTTTTTGCTTTATTTTGTTCAAGTCACTGATGGAATTCATGTGTCCTGCTCATGGCTGCACTCTGTAAGTCATTTGATGGATGAATGTGTCTGCCTGATTTACACAGTGTCAATGAGCAGAGACACCCGACTGCAGGAGGATTCTGCTCCCTCCTGAAGTTATACTCAAACACCCCTAAGAGCAGAATGAACATAGTCTTGAAAGAAGATCTGGAGATGTTACCAGACATGATGGAGGCCGATCCAAATTCCAGAAGGGGGAAAGCAGATGGGTACACACTTTGCTTCAGTAGTCTGAGCTGGAGCCTGTAGTTCTAGAAGATCTGCTGATCTGCTTGGCAGAAACCAGGAAAGGAAGGTGAAGTGTTCCCCCAAAAGAAGACCTAAAATGTAAGAGTAAACAAAGAAAAGCCACCCATTTACACGGTCTCTCTTTTCACTATTGAGAAATTAACATGTTTCTAGTCCTTTACTTTTTCTTTTTTCTTCCCACGTTATCTCTAATATTCTGGAGTTTTTTACCATTCTGGACCAGGGACACCAAACTCTCCCTAAAGTTACTAGTTCTGTGACCTCTGTCAATATTGTCAAGCCCATCAAAGAAAGTCAAGAACTTTCTGAGTTTGGCTGGAATAGTTTTTTGCTCCTCTAATTCTGCAAGAAGGGCCTGCTCAGTGTGTAATTCAACCTTATACTTCTGTAATTCTTTGATTTCCTTTTTGTTTTTGTTTTTTGTTTTTTTGAGATACGGTTTCTCTGTGTAGTTTGGGTACCTGTCCTGGATCTTGCTCTGTAGACCAGGCTGGCCTCGAACTCACAGAGATTTGCCTGGCTCTGCCTCCCGAGTGCTGGGATTAAAGGCATGTGCCACCACTGCCCACCCGATTTCCTTTTTGAGAAGCTGGAATTCTTCTTTACTAAAAGGATGCATCTCCTGACACTTACCTTTGGGAATCAGGATATTTGGTGGAATATACAAAGTCAACTGCAAAACCAGTTTGCATTTTGCTAAAAAGGCTATTGAAACTTTTTTTCATGAAACAAAGACACTTCTCTGTGTATTTACAAATCTACACAGTGATAATCTCAATCTTGGATGTCCCTGTCTTCTTTAGAATAACCTGTTCAATAGCCTGCATTATTTCCAACAGGTGGCCTTGAGGAGCTATGTGGATCCTTGGCAGGCAAGTTTGTCTTGTGAAGCCAAAGAACTGGGCCTCACAGGCCATCAGATCCCCAGACATCTTGTTTTGCTTTGCTACTCTCATTTGTGAAAACTGGATACTTCTGCCACTGAATTCTATTTTCTTTCCTTCAAGTAGGCACACACTTGGTGAAGGTCCTTCAAGTGCCAATTTGAGTATGCGTCCCTGAAAAATAATTCCCCTTATTAACTTATCTACTATGTCTTCTCTGCCAGATAAGAGTTCCCATGGCTGAGATGAACCATGGGAAGTTCTCAGGCCATCTCAATGAGTAGAATGACCTTTATAATCCATGATTGTCAATGGATGAGACCCAGAAACCACAGCCTGAAAAATATTTTTTAATTCAATTATCTAAACATTGTCTATTTTGAGAGATGCAATGGCTAGAGAAATGATTCTTTTAAAATGGCTTGATAAGATAATTTCAATTTTTGTATTCTCCGTATCCTATGTATTTGTTGTATTAAAAGAAATCAGTGGCCCATGTCTTCTTGCTTTAAAATATTATAGATAATTGGTGTTGTGTGTACCTCAGCATGGGAGACTTTCAACATGGCCCCTTGGGTCTTTGTAATCATGAGTGGTTGAGGGTGTCACATCCAAGGAAGTGTCTTATTAGTATAGACTCTTAGATAATTAAATAGCCAGCATGGATCAATCGATAGGTCATTTCTGCACCTCAGCAATTAATGCTTCTTTTTTACAGCTAAATGTCTTTGAAAAAATGGAAACTTCAAGTTTGTCCTTGACTCCAGATGCCTGCCCCCAGCAACCGCCCCATTTCTCTCTAAACACTCACAGGGCTGTCAAATGCTGTGCAGACTTGCTCTCATGACTTCCTCTCATCCCTCCTTCCCTCTCATTTGAAGCACAGCCAGATCCATACTGTTCTGTGGAGCTCACCAGTGGCATACATACTGTTGATTTTGTCACTGTCTGAGAACGCTTGGCCTCAGTCCACCTTCCATCCTCTCTCTTCAATGTACCCCATGCAGCTCTCAGAGCATTGTGTTCTCACCTGACATGGCAGGTCACCCTCCTCCTAATGGAATTGTTTCTTCACCATGCTACAAGAACTGCCTCTCTTTGGACCCTTCTGCACCTCACCAGAGATACTCCATCTTGCTTGGTGAAGTTTTCCCTCTATATGCCAATGCCCATCAAAGTATCTCTAAACCAAATCTTTCCACCAGGTGCTAGACCCTTCTACTGGACTACCTGATGACCAGATATTTCAGACTTGACACGATCAAAAGAAAACTCACAGTTTCTTTAAAAGTACACTGGCCTGATCTTTCTTTCTCAGTAAATGTCTCTTCCTTTCTCTCAACGGATCACTTTGGGGACCTAGAATCCCCTCAAATCTTTCTCCCTCTCTGTCAGATACGTTCACAGACTCTCATGCATTTACCTTCAAAATACTTTAAAAATAAGTTTTGAATCTGAACACTTCTCCCCCCCACCATTACTACTACCCTATGCTCAGCCACCCTCAGGTCTTACCTCATTTATTACAGTGGCCTTGTGATGCTGTCCCTGATTGCATGTGTATTTCTTTCTGGTCTGCTCCCTGAATATTATTTTTTTCTTAATTTTGTTTTGTTTTGTTTTGGTTTTCAAGACAGGGTTTCTCTGTGTAGCTTTGTGCCTTTCCTGGAACTCATTTTGTAGACCAGGCTAGCCTCGAACTCACAGAGATCCTCCTGCTTCTGCCTCCCGAGTGCTGGGATTACAGGTGTGTGCCACCACCGCCCGGCTAATTTTTTTTTTTTTTTAAATGGAGCTGGGGACTGAACCCAGGGCCTTGCGCTTGCTAGGCAAGCGCTCTACCACTGAGCTAAATCTCCAACCCCTTTTTCTTAATTAAAAAAAAAAAATTATTCTTTGTGTCTTTCACATTATGCCTCCTAATCCCATCCATCTCCCTCCCTGCCCCCTAAATAAAACAAAATAAAATTTAAGAGGAAAAAAGAAGAAAAAGGAAGGGAAAAATCTCATCGTGGAAGCTGCGGTGTGATGCAGTGTGTCACTCAGTAAACCCCTTTATCCATACATTTTTACATTCAGGCATTTACGGCGAAGAATCATTGGTCTGGTTTGAAGCCCCTGGTCTCTGCTGCACCATGATGCTGGGCCCTCACCGGGACTCTTTCTGGACATCTCTTCATGCTGTGTGTCCTAGAGATCTTGCAGCACTGGATGCATAGGATCCCCTCCCCGCCCCGCCCAGCAGGTGGGCCAAGAAATAACCCTGGTTCTGGGCCTGGGTAGTTGCAGAGTTGGTCAGCTGCCCAGCTTCCCTCCTCCCTCCTCCATCTCCCCCCCCCCCCCGCCCCGGTAGCACCCCCCTTCATCTTTGCCACCAGGGTAAGCTCTCTAGCATTGCCCTGGCTAGCTCACCCCTTGCAGCAATGAGCAAGGGGTGGGGCAACTTCTTCTGCTTTCATGTCTTCCGGGTGGATTCTCCCACATCTACACTTTCAGGGCCAGAGCTAATGTGTTGTCTAGGCAAAGTGTAGAGGCCACTCTCCCAAGTGCTGCAGCTGGTTGGGGCCAGGGACATCTCTCCCCCACCCACGCAGACACAAGACGGATGGGTAGTGGGGACAGCTCTCCCATGCTCACAACCTTGGGGCTGGCTCACTGACATCTCTGCCAACAGGTCTGGCTCTATTGTATTGCCCAGGCAAGGTTCAGGACCTGCTCTCCTGAGTGTTGCAGCTGGTGGGAGGCAGGGGCAGTTCTCCTATCTGCCTCAGGCATTGATGGGGGGAGGCCTCTCTCATGCATTGGATTACTTCATTCCTTAGCTCTGAATCTTCTTGGACCCTTTTATCCTGCTGAGAGCCCATAACTGTTAGAGTGGTCTACAAGGTTGACATACACCTCTGACATTACCTATAGATCAGACTTATGGCTCTTTCCGTGGAATGGTCTGCTCCAGTCACATGACTTTTGCTGATAATCAAATCAACTGTTCCACCTGCCTGGAGTGATCTTTTGTTTGGCAGCCCATCCAGAATTCTATTCATATTTCCATTCAATTGTCTTCCTTTTAGAGACTTCTCAATAAGACCCAAGTGAAACATCCTTCTTATCTGCTATGGTCCATTTTCTTTTCCTGCTGTGTTATTTCTTTTGCAGGCACTAGCAGAGTGTGACATAGGTATTTATTACATACCTCCAGCCTCTGCATTATAAACTTCCTGAATCAGAGATTACTTTTTAAATTTAAAATTTTAAACATTTAAAGCCTCCACACTTAGAATAGTACATCAGAACATGGCAGGCACAAGAAATATGATGAATGAGTAAATAAAACTACCAAGAAAAGGGTTTCCCCTTGCAGTAGTTCACACTTCCAGAGAGTTCTTTAAATTATATATACCATAGCTCCAATAATATCTGAAAATCCTACCAGCTCCCGTTACTGCCTTTTGGAATGAGCTCATGTCACCGTATCAAAGAATGATGGAGTCTTAGCTTTGAAACCAATCAGGGAGGTCATTTAATACATGTCTTTATGCCGGTCTTGTATATTCCAAAAATGTCTCAACCGTTTCACAAGTGCCAAGAAACCCATCTCCTGACCTTGCATTTTGGATTGAAATCTGTCATTTCTCCTTTTTGATCCAGAGTCACGGAGCACTAGTTGAATGGATTATCCTCACGACAGCTCTTCAACTGGGGCAGACAGCTGGCCTGGTCCCTTTCCAGCTTAATTTTCCAGACTGAAGAGCACCTGCCAGTCTTTCAGTTGCTCTCTATACAATATGATTTTGAGACCTCCCTCCAGTTCTGCTCTGAATGTTTTTACATTTGTTGCTGTTTGTTTGTTTGTTTTTTAATGCAATTGCTGCCCAAAGTGGACCCAGCACTTTAGCCACAGTCACATTGCATCAGAGCTCATGCCTCTCTACTTCTTTTCTTCTTTTATTAATCCATTTTTATTGAAAAATTTTCATATAATGTATTCTGATCTTCTTTCCCACCTCCTTCCAGATCTTCCCTACTTCTCCACCCACCCAGCTCCATACCCTCTCTTTCTCTGTCTCTAGAAAAAAAATTAGGCAAAATAGTAAACATCAATAAAACCCCAAACAAACCAGCATAAAAAAGAAACATACATGCACACACACATTGTATAAAAACATAAGATCAGACACCATAATACAGAAGCAAAAGACCAGTAAGAAAAAAAAATGTCCCAACAAAATAATATGAGACAAAAAGTCTACAAAAATATCATTGAGTTTGTTTTTTTGTTGGCCATCTACAGCTGGGCATGGGACTTACACTTAAGTGTGGATAACACAGTGAGACTCCATTGGAGAAAAGTAATTTTTCTTTTGCAAGAGGATTTTAATTGGAGATAGCATCTTGGTTAGAGATGGGATACCTTTCTCAGTGATCCTGTCTGGCTTAAACCTGTGCAGTCCCTGTGCATGCTGCCACAGTCTCCGGAGTTCATATGTGTCTTATGTCTGAAGTCACTGCTTCTTTGGTGTCCTTCAACTGTTCTAGCTCTTAGAATCTTTCCACCTCTTCTACCACAGAGTTCCTGGGGCCCTGAAAGGAGGAATTAGAAGAAGACGAGACATTTTGGACCAAGTGTTCCAAAATCTCCCACTCTCTGCAAACTGTCCAGTTGTGGGTCTCTGTTAGTCCCCATCTGCTTCAAGAGGAAGCTTCTCTGATGGTGATGGTCCAGGCACTGATCTCTGCCACTCTTCATAAGGGCCTGTGTGTTTTATAAACATGGCATTTGTTTCATCTGGGAGCCCCTGTTGTCATCACACAGTGGACACATATTTAAACTAGTTTTGCATGTTGTTAGTCCCCCTTCCCCTCCTGTTATTCCTCCTTTGAAAATCCATACTTTTACCATTCCCCTTCATCAATGGAAATTATTATTAAGTTGTTCTGTCCAGGTCTCTCTAAGCCTGATTCTGAGAAAAATTTAAAATCATTGAATAGAACTTCACTTTGATCCCTGGAAATTTTCCATGTACTCTCCAGTCCCCTCTTAATGTCTTTGAAGTTATAACACTTTGAGACTTCATTTCTCAATTCTCCTATGTATCTGCTTAGTCTCCCATGTTTTACAGTCACATTTTAAGTCTTTATGCTTTCATCATGTATGTACTAGGTAAGCACATACGTGGGTATTCAGAAGAGCTATCTTTTCTGAGTACATTGATGGCTACTTTAAGTCACTTGCCAGGCAGTGGTCATGAACACACGGCTCCATAGACCATTCCTGAGGCATATCCTATGACTTGATGAGAATCTACCATAAGCCCTTGTCCATATCAGTCTTCCTTTCTGTCATATAATACCATAGGAGATCTCTAGATCTTTGCTGGTAACACTATTCACAATGCTTAGAAAATTTGAATCCTTAGTAAGACTAGAAAATGCATGCATTTGCCAAGACTTGCTATGAATAAACTGATGATAGCTTCTTCTAGCTCATTATGTCTTCTTAAAGAAGCCTGAAGTGACAACATACAGCCATGTCAGGAAGAAAAGTAAGTATAGCTGCACATCCCTGTCCATTTGGCTAACAGAGGACTTCCTGTGTGTTCAGTATTAACTCATTAAACATGTAGAGTTAGTTAATATTATCATTCCTATTTTGTGGATGTGAACTGAGTCATAGGATGTGAAGTCATTTTCTTAGACTGCTTAGCTACTGAGAAGTGGAGCTCAGGCACTCATTACTTTCAGAGCTTTAACACTTTCCCCTTTTTTATGCCATTGTTCACACCTCTCCACCATGTTCCTTTTGGTCTGTAGTTCACTTCACAGCTATCTCCTATGAGTAATACAGTGTAATGATAGCAGATATAAACTTAGGAATTAGATAGTCCTGAACTGACACTTAAGTTTCACCACTGCCAGCTGTGTGGTCTTAGACAAGACACTTCGTACTTCTCAGCCATGCTTTCCATATCTTTATTAGGTTGATGGTTGTAATATACACTCTGTAGCATTGTCATAAGGATTGGCTGTGAAGTGTTCTCTGAACAGGGTGTGGCACACTTTGGAGATACTCACAAAACAGATGATGTTGTTGTTACCACAATATTGAAATCATTGTTATTATATAAGGTGGGTGTGACTCTCTATTCAAAGTTCCAAGGCTCCCATGGAGTGGCTTGAAGTTATCACCTCATTGACTCTATTGCAACTCAGGGAACTCTCCTTCTAGCTAAGAGGCTTCCCAACCAAATGCTAGCCTTATAAATTGGTCCTGCTCCATTTAATGAGACATTCATCTTCCTGAGTATCCATAGTCCACTCATTAATTGCATGTTCTGGAATTTGGAATTTAATATTCAGATCATTCTTCATTTTGGTACCAATGTCTTCCAGTGACAAGCTTCATGTCCCCCTAACATTTCCCCCAAGGTTTTTTGATTTTCTTTCTGAATGATAACTCTGGAGTTTGAGTTTTTCAAAATCAAGTTGCTCTCCCACAATGCCCTTGCTTCTTTTGGTTTTTAGGTATCTACTTATCATTCCTGTTATACTTTTAATCAGAGGAATTTTCTTACAGTAAAAATGGACTCAAGCCTTCATTAGTGTCATCCTCTTTTCCTAGACATCAACAAAACACTGGTGACCCATTTCCCACCATGTCCCAGATTTCCAAGTACTTTTACACATAGTCGGCTCTGATCTCCTCACAGGCCACTATCCATAAGATGTGTTGCCATTGCCCTAACATATTCTCATTTCCTTAGATTTTTTTCAGCAAATATCTTGTTCACCAAATCACTGGATTGTTTTTAATCAAGAAAAGAAAATCATAATTGCTTTTAGCATGAGACTAAAGCATGTTTGCTTCTTGATAACTGGTACCATTTTTTTTCTCATGTAGTCTCTTAATGGGAGATATGCAATAATCCTTCATTAAAGATGCATAAGGATGCTAGCAAAGCAGAAGCTGCAGAAATAGAGATTTGACCAGAGTCCAGGTCTGTCTCTTCCAAGCTGTATGATTTTGAGTCAGGTACTTTGCTAATTCCTTCTGCTAAAATCAGGCCACCTTGCTCACTGTCCCATGGGCTTGATGTAGGTATTAGATAAAATAAAGCATTTAACACAGTCTCTGACCCACAAGATGCATTAAAAGATGGTTTTAAAATGATTATTCTTACCCATGGTAGAATCATCCTTGTACCAGTTGATGCACATCCATCATTTCAATTAAACGTCACATGAATTTTTCCAGATGCGCTGCAAGAGCTCTGTGATAGGCTTTGAATAACTTGGCCTAGGCCCGCCTAATCACAAAGAGTAAAGTAAAACATGTACTTGGATTCATCTGCTCCTGAAACTATTGTCTTTCCTTCTCTTCTCCCTAGTCTTCAGATTTTCCCTATTCTAAGTATCTTTGAGTTTTCAGCTGGTCATTCCTTAAACTTTTTAAAAATCCAAGCTGATGTCTTTAATACTAAGCAACAGGCTGTGTGCATGGCTGTTGGTACCTTTCAGTTCAATAACTCAACCACTGTGTCTGAAGCTGGGCTATAGAGATGAACTACCAGGGACTTTGCTCTTAGAGAACTCATAGAACACTATGGAGTTCTATCAAAATATGTCAACATAGAAGGTTTGGCTGAAACCCCAAGATAATAGATAACCATACTCTGAAATGAGATGGACCACACAGGAAAAAAATGTATGAGGAGTTAGTTGGTGGTCAAGAGCACTTAGCAACCCGAGTGTCTGATATGCATCAAGATAAGGAAACACTGAGAGAGGAGATGATTTGGTGAGTGTGGGGAGAATTACCACAGAGCTATATCTGGTCTGACTCCAGAGTGCTAGCACCTAGCCTTAATCCACCTTTGGTTTCTTTTGTTACCCTCTATGTGAATCTTGTCTGAGAGTTTCCCAAGGAGACAATACCAAATGCAAATTCTTGATTAAGAAATATCACAGTGTGCTGGATTTTTCCCAACCAAGTTTTGCATAGATCTTATAGCTTGTATATTGAATTCCATCCTGAAGGGCTAAGGAACACCTGCACCCCATGTTAGTCTATTTAGCAAGGCCAATCAGAGAGTATCATTTGAAACTGAAAGTTGCAAGCTGCAGTAAGTTTTAGACTGATCTTCACTCAAGACATTGTATGAGGAATGGTCCACAGGAGAGATGGATGAATTAACCAGATTGCTCTCAGCATTTTGACTGCTTTCATGATTCTGACACGGTTATATACATAAGAGAGCCAGTGTAGCTTTGCTCTAGCAGGTGGCCTAGGCTGGACACAGGTCTCGGATGGAGCTGTGGGCATGTTTCTGGGATATGTTGAGGGTGTAAAACATCTGCTGAAATAGAAGTACCCATGCTCTGCACCAAGGGAGCTACAATCAGCTATCCCAAGCAACTGGGAAGGGTCTCTGATTGATCCACAGAAGAAAAAGAGTGAGCTTCAAATACCTCCACGCTCACAAAGCACAAAGTCAGTTCCAAAAATACTAGTCAAGCAAGAACATGCCTCCTCTTCTCTAAGTCCAGAGCAACAGAACTCACTATGTTAGTGATGGAAAAATTCTCAGCTTCAGGATTCTTATCTAGCATCAACCTCATCTCTGAAAGAGGAGGCTGACTTTGAAGTCAAGGTTGAAGTATAGAGTGATGTATAAAAGGGCATCAAAGATTTGAATGTAGATAATGCTTGGTGATCCAAAGGACATTAACTTTTATTAACTAAGAAATTATAAAAACTCACTTGATTGTACCAGTTTTCATCCAAGTGTAGGGTATAATCGTCCTCAGTGAGTACATTTTATAGGGAACACAGTAAAGTTGCTTTCTGCTTAAGTCCCATGTATCCATATTATTAATTATACAGGGGACCTGAGTGGACCTTGTTCAGTAGGTGCTGAGACTCTTAAAAAGTACTTTGATATCTTTGTACACCATTATTTCTACTGCTTGAACATTTATCTCTATATTTTTTTGTATTCCATAGGTGGACACATCCTTCAAGAGACATGTCCATTTCCATTTCTTCCCATTCTGACTACATTGAGTTTTCTGTGGACTTTAAGAGTATTTTCTTCCTTCACTGTTTTTTCCTATGTCTTCTCATTGATCAGTCAGAAAACAAGATTACAAAATTCATGAATATGCGTTGTCTCCCTGCATTAGGACATGCTAGTTTATTACATTAAAAAATGGGTGGTGTTCTTTCTATCACATGTACCTTGCCTTGTTGACACAGTTTATCAGGAAGAATATGTGGAGAACATGGGGCATTATATCATGCTGACTTGGCTCCTTTCCTATGGCTGTTCTCATTTCAGGATGGGCAACCTTGGTACCTGGCCATATAGTGCTCAAGCTCCTGTAGTTTCACTCCTGATTTTCACAGTATTACAGAGAATTAATTATACTACAGAATTGGAGGTGTGGACAGCAGAAATTTATTTTTGTGCATTTCTGGAAGAAAGAAGACTAATATAAAGACATTGAAAGATTGGTTCTTTTAAAAACTGAAGCTGAATCTGCCCCATAAGTCTTGCCTAAATTCTGGTCATCTATGGGCCAAATCCTTGATTTATGTGCACCATTCCAAACTCTGCCTTTATCTTCCCATGGATTCTCTCCTGTATGCACTTGCACTTCTAATTTTTTCTCTGTAAGAATACAATTTGCGTTACACTAGGGACACACTCTTCAACTTAAATTAACTAATTATATTTACAATATCTTCATGTCCATATACTCTCACATTCTGGGGATTACAAATTCAGCATATGAATTTGGGGTTAGGGGTGGACATCCATAAAAAATAAGCCCACAACAATCATCTGCAAACTTTTCTAACTCTTCTAGGATGTTCTTGCTTCTAGCTCTTTAAGACACTCTGACCCATGTGCACACTGTTCACCCCCTGACCTCTCAAAATAATCCCCTCTAGAACCTGGGCCAATTGTGCTTGGGTGTCCTTTATTCCCATTGGAAATGCTTAATTTTCTCCCCAAATCTCTTTTTTTCCCCCTCCTTAACTTTTTGGCTTTGCAATTAAATTTGTATTCCTGATTTGCACTACAGTCTTTTGGGTATTGAAATGTCAGCTTTCTCCACCAAGTAGCCTTTGGCTAAGCTTTTCCTTTGGCTCTTGGGGCTTTAGACTTGTTCTTGCTCCAGGCTTATGGAATCTAATCCCAATCTTGCCAGAATCCAGGCTGGCAGTCTTGCCTCTGCTTGAAGCTGCTTAGAGAATTTGATAGGCACCTCAAGGACTCCTTGGGGGACACCAATTCTGTGGCAGATTAGATGTAAGTTCATAGAAGTGCATTTCTCCCTCCTTGAGAACACACAGCCAGGTCTCATATCCCTGTCAGATAGGTGCCTGGATCTAAATGATGAAATGTAAGTACAAAGTTTATATGTGCCTGGGGCTTGGTACAGAATAACCATCTTTGCCCCTCTCTGTGTTCCTGTCTGAAGTCTGAGTGCAGCGTACTTAAAGGCCCTAGACAAACATCCACTACGTGAAAATTGCCTGGGTCCCTGAATCACAGTGTATAGAAACTATCCTCTGAATCCTTGAGTTGAGGACTATTACATTAAGAAAAAAATTCTATTGTTCATGCCATTTGAGGGGTGTTTGAACAAGTGGATATACTGCCCAAACCATGAAGTCTGATTCAAAAAAGGAGGAAAGCTGAATTTCCCTATCAGTTTGCTTCCTGGTTTTGAAGAATGGAGCCTCCACGTCTATCTTGAATGTGCCAGGATTGGAGTTGACTTTCTCCTAAGGGGCCAGGGTCATGTCGAAAGCTTTATTACTTATTATATTCTTTCTCCCTCTCCTTTCTCTCTCATTCCCTCTCTCTGTCCTATCCCTTCCCTGTGTCTGTACCCCGCTTTAGCTCCATTCATTTGGAAGTTATATAACTATGTGCTCATAATTTCCAGTCTTTTGTAAGGTGAAGCTCCATTTGTGATGGGAGGAGAGGAAAAGAGTGAACTGGACAGGAATAAGAGTTCTCTGCAGGGAAACAGAAGGGAAAGTCACCAAGGAAACCAGATTTCTGTGGGGTCTCCAAGGTCAGAGTTCAGTAAGCAATGCACTTAGGGAAGAGGGATGCAAAGAGGACTAATGTGGAAGTAGGAGGTAAAAAAATAAAAAATACCCTGGAGACTCCAAGTGGAAGATACTTTCAGACATTCAAACATAATACAAATAGGCTGTTTCCTTCCTCCTTTTCTTTTTGGCTTTTGCTTTTGTTTTGAGGCAGAGTCCCCATGTAGGCCATGCTGGTTTCTAACTTGCTATATAGCCAAGGATGACTTTGAACTTCTAATATTCCTGTTTCTTGTCTTTACCTCCCTAGTACTGGGATTATAAGCATATGTCCTATATCCTGTTTATGTGGGTCTGAGGAATTGAACCCAGGGCTTTGGACATGTAAGGCAAGCACTCTACTAGCTGACTATCTTTTAAGTCTCCAGACTGTTACAGTGTGTTTTAATGTTGTTTTAAGGAATGGGGAGGTGAGTATGTTGTGGAATATTCCTTTACACTGTGTGAATATATATCACTGTGATTGGGTTAATAAGGTGACTGGCCAATGGCTGGACAGGTAGAGGTGATGGGAGACTTGCAGACAGAAAGAGAATGTGAAGAGGAAGAAGAGGAACCTCATAATTTGGAGGAGATTTGGAGAGAAGGAGATGGATGAACTTGCTGTACTGAAAAAAGGTATTGAGCCACATGGCAAAGCATAGATGAGAAATATGGGTTAATTTAAAATGTAAGGGTTAAAATGTAAGGCTAGTAACAAGCCTGAGCTATTGGCTGAGCATTTATAATTAATAGTAAGTCTTAGTGTGGTTACTTGGAAGCGGCTGCTGGGACACAGAGAAACTCTGCTTACAGATGGCTCAGTAGCAGGAATACAGAACTCAGTTTGTATTCTGGAAGCCAATCTGCATCTCAGTCTCAATTTTGCATCTCACAAACCGTGAGAACCAGTGCCCTGGGCTTCTGCTTCCTTCTTTGTCAAACAAGTGCCTATCTTACAGGGTTGCAATACCTAATTTCTCTGAATGCTGGCCGGGCCCTTAAACTTGGCTCCTCTGCCAGTGTGTGCAGTAACATTGGGTCTCAGTTTTTCCCATTCCAGTATGTTCTCTAGAATGGGGGTAGATTGTGACTGATTTTGCAGGCCAGGCTGGGAAATTTGGTTTTGCCCTGGGGGTAAAGGAGAAATATCAAGGGTAATGGAGGCATTGGAACCTTGAAGGCTGTCTGTTCTAATTACATGCCTGCAGGATTGTTTGGCTTCCATCTTTCCTCTCTGTGTATTGGGAAATAGAAGATTTTGGGTGGTGCCATAGTCATCCTCAAAGCCCTACTATTGGTGAAATTATTTAGGCCACTCCACGTAGTTAAAAGGGAGGTTTATTTTGTGGGGTAACTTACAATGAAGGGGTAGGTTGCAGGGTCTGGCAAAGGTATAGTGCAGTCCGGCGGTGTTCTCTGGAGAACTCTGCTCGGTCTACCTCCAGCGTCCGGGGTCCCAGCACCAAGCGTGTGCCACCTCCTCTCGATCCTCCATCTTCCGTTTCCTTCTCCGCCCTCCTTTGTGGGCGTGACCATTACCGAAGTCTCAATGGAGGTTGGAACTTCCAGGCCAATGGTGGGATGGCTATCCACTACACCCTACACTGTTCCCTCCTGGAACATTCCTTTTGGGAGATGCAGAGGGGGCACTGAAGCCTCTCTAAATACAGAGCTGGCTTCCTATTATTCTGGGGCTATTATGTTCAGAGCCCTAAGTGACAGTTATCATTAAGGGTGCTACTTTCCAAGCATCTGCAAGGTCTCACCAATGACTTTCAGAAGTCTTCAGACCAGAAAGAAAGAGGTTCAGACTTTGGCCTCAGCAGCAACTAAATTCTTGGTGAAAATAAAGCTATTATATCAAGTGTCCTTACTTCCAAGACAGGGAGCCTAGGGGCTCTCAATGTCATTGATTCTTCTTCTAACCATCACCGTCTGTTAACATACATAAAATAAGACTTCTTTATGGTTCCAAAATTTCTATCAGGAAGAGGCTTCATCATTCTGACAGAGTGCTCCCTTATAGGAGGCCTTAGAGAGCTACTGTTAAAACAATCAGAGGGATCTATTTTTCTTGGAAAAACACCTAGATTTAAAATGATTACAAAGATCAAAGGTGTCAGGCTACATCTAGCTTCTTTTTAGAAGTCTGTAAGTGCTAAGTCAGAGGTTGTTGCTAAGGAGGGTCAAAAGTTCTGTATGGCACCTAAGGATGATCAGATATCCCGGCACCTGTAACACTGCTAGGGATGAATAGGGTTCTGATGCACAGAGAGGTCACATGAGACTCAAGAATGTTCAATAAGCAAAAGAGGGACTAGCTGTCATGGAGAAGGATGCATAGGTTTCCTCTGAGGTTATCTGTTATCAGACAAGCGTCAATGCACATGCTTTTACTCTTGGCATCAGTGAGTGGGGGAGGCCATGCAACCCATCCATCCTAGGACTCTCTTTTTACCTGTTGATATTAGCAAGCAACTGTCTTCCTTGCTCACCGTGTGCCAACCATTCACCTGATATACATATATTACCTTAATTCTTTTTTTTTTGCTTTCTAAAATGGTATGTTCTTCCTTCCCTCCTTCTCCATTTCTTCCTTTCTCTTCCTTCCTTCCTTCCTTCCTTCCTTCCTTCCTTCCTTCCTTCTTTCCTTCCTTTCTCCCTCCCTCCTCCCTCCCTCTCTCTCTCTTTCTTTCACCCTGGCCCTATTTTTTATTTATATTGAAAATGGATTCTTCTCTCATACAATACACCCTGACCACAGTTTCCCCTCCCTCCACTCCTCCAGGTATATACTCTAAAAATATTTTAATGAATTTATTTTACATTAATTTTTTTCATGCAATATATTTTCATCATATTCTTTTCCCACCCTCAATGCTTCCCAGAACGTCCCCATTTTTCTACCCACCCACATTTTTTTTTTTAAATATCATTTTAGAGGCAAAGAAAGAGAAACTCAGAGATATTGAACCATATTTCAAGGCCTGTATTTCAGCCAGGGAGTCTCAACCAGGAACTTGATGTCCTGAAACTACCATGTTTGCGGTGCCAGCTCCAAGAATGATGTTGGAAACAGACAAGTTTCAGAAGTTTGTCTTAAGCGAGAGGTTTGGACTCCGGGGCCAACAGACACTGTGCTGCTCTGACTCAGAGTTGGCAGAATATCCTTCTGAGGACGTGGCTGTTTGGAGGCCAGTCTCACTCTGCACTGACACATGCTACAGTTTAGCATAGAATGAGGTGCACTGGTGGTTAATTCTGTGTGGGTGCCACATGCTCGTCACTGGGAATGGGACTTTCAGGTAAGATTATCTGACAGTGGTGAAGGATGGTGGCAGCCAGAAGGGAGGAAGACACCAAGAATCAGTCCTTCCAAGCTTGTCTGGCTTTCTCTGTTCTCTGTCAGCTATTCCTGCTGGCCCTGCCCTCCCCCACCCCCCATCTTGTAGGCGAACAGGTTGACTTGAACCCAGGTCTGCTACTGGGCTACTTTTCTCACTCAATTCCTGGTTGGCATGTTGTTTGCATGTCCTGCAACATGTTGTTTTCTAAGATTAATGAATTTACAGAAACTGTGGGGTCTGCCCAGCAACCCTAGCCCTCTGTTCTTCTTCTGAACATTGCTCACGGACCATAGCACACAATACTGTACATGTAAATTTTTTTCAGTCCCTAAAAATCCACACATGCATTTCAATAGCAGCTTTATTAGTAATTGTCCAAACTTGGTAACAACCAAGATGTCCTTCAATTGGCACATAGATAGATTATGACACATTCAGAAAATGAGATATTCACAAAACATAAATGAACTATCAATCCATGAGAAAACACAAAAGTCATTTAAATGAATATTACTAGGTGAAGGGAGAAATCAGAAAAAGATGTAGATTGTTTGGTCCCCCCATCTCAATTCTGAGAACAGCAAAGCTATTGGTAAAAAAAAGTCAAGAAACAAAAACCAATGCTCGCCAGGGGTGTGTGGAGGGAGAAAGAGAATGAAGGACCTTTTTTTCCCCACAGGGACGCTATTCTCCAGTTCTTAATGGTAGCTGTACACTGTTATGTATCTGTCTGAACCTGTGCAGTGGACAATACCAAGAATAAGTCCTAATGTAAACCATACCCGCAGGGTGATAGCATGTCAAAAGAGACTCAGTTGTTAATCAAAGTAACATTCTGATGAGAAAGATTGATAATGTTGGAGGCTGTCTGTGTTGGGCAAGCACATGGGAATGAAATCCCTCCACCTTTCATCCAGTTTTACTGTGGATCTCAAACTGTGAAATAACAAGGTCATTAGAAGAAGAGAAATGCCCAGGAATAGTTTCTGAGGACTAAGCCACACTCCCTCTTGCCTGACAGGTGTTCTCCGTAACCAATTGCCATTATCCATGTCCCTAATAAACTGATAATCTAAATATGAGTCACGCTATGAGGAAATCATATGGAAAAGAGTTTTCATAGCTGGTCTATGGTAGACTGTGCAAGTAGAGTCTTGTAGATCTCTCCTAGCTCTCATCTTAGGCCTTCAAGGTTCTGTCTGAAGTGAAGGATGGCAGGTGAACTGAACAGGATTCTGTGTGGTTAGCTTCCTCAACTTACCTGGGCTTCCTTTTGCAGTGGTTCTCAGCCAGTGGGTTGCATATCAGATATCCTGTATATAATGTAGTACATAATATATCAGATATTTACATTGTGATTCATAACGGCAGCAAAATTACAGTTACAAAGTAGTAACGAGAATAATCTTATGGTTGGGGGGAGTCACCACAGCATGAGGAACTGTATTAAAGGGTTGTAGCATTAGGAAGGGTGAGAACCACTGCTTTAGAGGAAGGAGCCAGCATTTTAAAACAACTACAGTGCATGCACACTTCATTTCTCTTTCTGAAGTCACTGGTGTGCCTAACACTTCCTTTTCTGGGCATACCTCTTGATATCTTTACACAGACCAGCCTGCCTCCCACCCCTGGCTCGCCCTCTCTGAATTTCTCCAGCTCTCACTTGCTGTGAAATGAGAGATTTTGGTATTTCCTAAAAAGCCTTGTGCCCTCTCTTAAATGGACATCTGTAGATCTTACTTTTCTCGTGTACTGTTGGTATCCAGGATGGGCTTTGAGATCTCTTTGGAGTGCTGACACTTGAAGATCTAATATTTACTGGGACAAAAGAGCCATGGTCCCTATAGTTTATAGTAGAAGTGTTGTTCTCTTTATCTCCATTCTCTAACGCAGGGGTTCAGAACTTCTGTGTTGTTGAGTTGCTGAGTGGGGTGCTCTATGTTTTAGGGCTACCGTATGCACTGTAGGGTATCTTGGAGCACCCCCACCCCCAGCCTCTGCTCACCATGTTCCAGCAACAACTATCCTCCAGTTGTAATGATCAGAAACATCTCCACACATTGTCAAACATTTCCTGGGGGACGACATTCTCCTTGGCAAACAGCTTGACGAAACCAGCAATCAGTATAGTGTTCCTATTCGTTACCGAACAGAGTTCTCATTTCTGGGAAAGCCCAGGTCTTCCACTCAATTATATGAAAGCCTGGATTTGGAGAAGGCTCTTTCAGGAAGCCATAAAGTCATTCCCTGCTCTCTCACCTTGCCTGTGAAGATAACACAATCAGGCTGCAGAGGCAGGGGTTTGGGAACTTCAAAGTCAAAGCCGAAGGGAGCGGAGGGACAGGAGCTGGGAGCAGAGGTCTTATCTGTAGCTTGAATGTTCTCACCATTATCATTTCAGAGGAGGGGACCTTGGGAGAACAAGGGAGGAGTCAAAGGCCAGTTTTCTATCTCTGTCTACCTTTCTTGAGACAGAAAAGGGACAAGGAATTCAGAGAAACAAAGTAGGCAGCTTGTCTGTGAGGTTCTGGACAAGAGTGGGAGAATGTGGAGGGGGCAACCTATGCAGACCACAGACATCCTGTTCTGGGGGTTGAGAATGTGACAGTGTTAGTCTTGGTTGAATGCACACTTGCTAGATGACCATGGGCCTTAATCATCATATCTTCCATCGACAAGCAACATTTGCATATTTTAAGTACCATTATCATTTTCTGGATGTTATGATAGTTTATTCTTCAGTCTTCTGCTTAACTCACTTCATCAGACTCTGTCCTCCGCACTCTAGCTGCTGTAGTTTATCATAACAGTTTGGAACATTCTAATTCACATCAATGACTCCTTGTTGATAGCACCTGGGATATCTGCTAGGTAGGCGGAATGAGGCGCAGCCACTCTGATAATTTTGTCGAAGATAACAAAGACCTGAGCCCATATGGTAGTAACTAAAAGAGGAGAAATGAAAACCAAAATGAGTTGAGTTTCTTAAGCTTGAGAGCAAATCATTTGTCAGGGTTTAAGGAGGTGGGGAAAATAATTACTGACACTTATAATAATTCACTATGGGCTAGAGTCTGATGTAGTTTGCATGCATATTGACTCTCTACCCTTCCAACAGCTCTGCAAGATATGGATCACAAACGTACCCATTTTGCACACGAGGCAGAGATATTCAATGCCTTTAAGGTTACCGAGCAAATAAGAACTGGGACGGAGACCCAGCCAACCTTGTTATGTAAGTTTGCTTTGAGTCACCAGGCTATAGTTACTTAGCAAACAGACCTCCAGCAGCTTAGTGGATAATAAGGCCATTAACCTGGGTATGGATGGAAAGAGGATGAGCTTTCCAGTAAAGCAATGGGTTTGGCTTAGAGGATGTTATGTCTGTACTGCATCTGGACTCAGGTCAGCCTAGGGAGCTGAAACCGCTGCCTTGGATGTATACTCAGGAAGATGCATGCAGTAGGAAGCCAGGAGGGACAAAGGGCCCAGGGACACCAACAGTTAGGGGCAGATGAAAGGGAAGGAGACAGAGAGAGTGAAAGAGAAACCCTCCCTCCCCAAGGGCAGTGCTCTGGGAATGGAAGGTAAGTCAGGTTCAGAAAGCAGGGCAAGGTCACTCGGGAGAAAGCCATAAAGAAGCTCCTGGAGATAAGACTTGCAAAAGGCATTGTTCTTCGGGCGGCCTCATGCTTCTGTTAATTTCCTCAACAAGATAGGGAACTTCTTGAGGTCAAGTGCTGTCTCCAGCGCCATGCTAGGATACAGACAATTTCTAATTAAGGGCTGGGAGCAAAGAAGACATTCACCAAACACCTTTGCTTTTGTGGTTCAGGCTCTTGTTTTTTGTTTTTCCTCTTTGTTAAGACAGAATTTTTTTTTTTTTTTTTTTTTTTTTGCATATTTGTCCATACCTAGAAGGAAGGAGACAGCGTGTTCCCAGTCTTCCATGCACTTGACACTGCTCATGCAGATAGTTGGCAGATGCATCATTGTGGATCTTTCTTTCTCAATAGTAGCAATAAACACTAAGGGCCTACTATGTGCTGCCTCTATATACCAGACAGCTGATGTTTATAGCTAGAGTTCTTAAACCCTGCAAAGATGGACAATATTATCTTTTCTCAGATACACCGACTGGGATGAATGTGTGTGGTCTTAACAAGGACCGTCGTCCCATTAGACACAGGAGCCACCCAGGTAGCTTGCAGCCAGCAATGACTCCAAAGTCCTAGAGCTCAATACATCTTAGACTGGGCTTCTCATCCCCTTGACTGGTTCTTCATCACTTTAGACAGCAGTACCATTTTAGAGGGGTTTGGCATTGATTCTTTGATGTTCTCCCATTAAACCACCTTCTTCAGAACCCAAAAGAGCCTCAATCACTTTGGCCTTCTTAAGAGGCTCCCTCTTCTTTGTGTGATATAGGACACGGTGTTGTAATGTGAAAGTCCACAACTCCAGGTGCCCATCCTCTGACCACTTCTGTGTATTTCCAGATGTTGCCTCTCACTAAACTGTCCTTCCAGCCCAAGCACAACTGCCGTGCTCTATGTGATGGTACTGACATTTCTCTCCACATGTTCTATTCCCTGGAGCTTATTCCATATGTCCCTCCCATATTCTGGAATTCTTTGCCTCCCTCTCTCCCTCCTTCGTCCCTCCCTCCCTCTCTCATACCTCTCCTTCCCTCCCTGTTTCCCTCCCTCTCTTCCTACTCCTCTTCCTCCTTCTTCTCCTTCTTTTCTTTCTTTCTTTCTTTCTTTCTTTTCTTTCTTTCTTTCTTTTTTTTTTTTTTTTTGAGACAGGTTCTCTCTATGTAGTCCTGGGTGTCCTGGGACTTGCTATGCTTCAAATTCATAGACGTCCACCTGCCTCTGCCTCTCAAGTGCTGGAATTAAAGGCATGTGCCACCATACTCCCTCTCCTTCCATTCTTTCTTTTTTTCTTCTTCCTTTCTCTTCCCTATGCTCTTCCTTTCTTCCCCTCCTCATCCCCTGTCCTCCATTTTCTCTTCCTTCTTCATTTTTAGAAATAAGGTTTTGTATGTAACACAGGCTGGTCTTGAACTCAAGATCCTTCTGCTTGGGTTTCCCAAGTCCTAGGGATTACAGGCATATGCCATGGCACCTATTGATTCTTTTTATATTCAATTTTACCAGAAATGCCTAGGACTTCTCTAATTTATCACCTACTTCTCTCCTCTGCATCCCTCAGGGTGTAGACATTGATGAGTCCCTCAGGGTATAGACATTGATGAGTCCCTCAGGGTGTAGACATTGATGCCTCTGTTTGCATATGTCACTCTGTATTCTGTTTACCGTTTCCTTGTTTCTTTCACTCGACTATCAACCTAAGAAGACAATGACCATAAATGACTCTAGTTCTCTACTGGAACTGATTCCATACTTGCTCAAGAAGTGTCTAGGTTTGGGGGGCAAACTGTATCAATGTCTGAAGGTGAGAGAGATGGGGAGGGAGTGGAGAGCAGCAGGCAGTTGGGGGAGATGGCACATTTCTGCATCGTCATGGGTTGCAGTATAATGCATCCCCCACATTTACTTCTTCCTGTCCCTCCTGAAGGTGTGAGTGACACCTCACCCCTGCTTCCAGACAGTGATAATCCTGCTGGGCCCATCTGAGCTAACGCCTTGCCCTGAGGTTTCATCTTTGGAGTCTGGTTTTCTTTTGGCATGATGAAAGCAGGAAATACTTATGTGGTGGATTTCCTCTGCTACAGGATGGGTGTTAAGACACAGCAGAAAGCCTAAGGAAAATGCCTCCAAAGTATTGGATCAGGCTAGAAAGGTAGGTCTCTATTCCTCCATTCAAAACTTGTTGGCTATAATTTTGTATATGACAATCCAGACTCATTCATCTGAAGTGTGGTAAATCACAGGGAAACTTGGGTGGTGAGAGGTAAGCAGCTGGGATACAGAGAAAATGTTAATTCCACCATTAGAGAATAGTACCACAACCACATTTTAAAGTCAAATTTGAAGCAACCTTTAACTAAACACTGGCCAGGCTGATGGGCTTTGGCTAGGTCCATCTCTGGTTCCCTAGAAAAATGGCCCCCGTGAAGTTTTGCAGCAGTTTAAGTATTTCCCATCAGGTCCAATCAGGGGCAAGCAAACATCCTGACGTATTTCCTGCCTGTGAACTTCCCACCCACAAGTAATATAGCACATAGTGCAGATTGGTCAAACAAACTTGCTTAGGGGAGTGAAAATACGTGACTTGTTATCTCCCATAAACAATAGGCTCCAGCATTTCAGGAATTATATGTTCTTGTGCAAGGGCCTTGCAGATCAGAGGCATTTTTGTTTCATGGATCTGTAAGGCATAGTAATTAAAACTTAGAATGTAACTTTGGCTGTCACAGAAGTGCTCCACCTTCCATTATCTCCATCTACCCTCTGCTCTTCACACTGGGGAAACTTCTCAGAGGGGCTTTGCTTTCTTAAAGGAAAGGAATGTTGAATGCTGGGATTTTCAGATAGTAAAGTGGTAAGGATTTTCAGACCTGTATGGGGGTTTTAAGTCCTCTCAAACCATACACAAAGGATAGACCCTGACCTTTTTTGCTCATTAACTAGTCCTGTGTAACCATGCCACACAAGGACTAGGAATGTTTGATGGAATCATGGTGGGTGATATCTGAGTTGATCTGCACAACAGACTGGCGAGGAAGGGAACTCTTGTCTCCCTCTCACCTTCTCCATTCTACACAAGAGGAAACTGAAGTTCTGAAAGGTCAAGGGTTTTGTGTGGAAATCCCATACCCATTCATTTGTTGTTTCATTCACTCTCTCATTGTTATTAAATACTGTCATTATTCAGAACTCACTTCAGTGTTGGTGATGCAAGTGCTATCTAGGATAAACAAGATCCTGTCCTCACGATCTCACATCTTTCATGGGAACACCAATGCCACACCCTTACAAATCTGGGCCCCATTAATTGCACTTAGTAGATTATAAAAATAAATGAAAAGACGTGAAATTGGGAAGGGGATTGTGTTGGGGGAATATAGTGAGAATTGGAGTGGGAAATAAAGATTACATACACACACACACACACACACACACACACACACACACACACACACACATAATTCTCAAGAGAAAAATTGAAAGAAAAAACAGTGATCAGGTAGCAGCATGAACTACCAAGAAGGGAAAGAGTTGTGCTGCATGGACAGAGCTCTTTGTTACTGTCCTTGGGTGTCTATGACACAATTTTTTCTCCCAATGTTTGCATTTTCAGTGCTGAGATTTCATGAATGCTAGGTAAGCACTCTACCCCAGCCTTAGGTCCATACCCTTTAAAGAGTGACTGGTGACAGAGAGAGGAAGAAACAGAGATGGAATCTAAGGAGAAATACAAGCTCAGTGTTCTTGGCATGACATGCCCACTACAGTAGGCTGGTACATGGTCTGCTTTCCTCATCTCTGAATTTTTAGTTGTCGTTGGTCCTCCTGGACTCTCTTACATGATGTGGTCAGAAGGAGATTTCTTAGGGCTGAAAAATGACACTTGGACCCCTCCCAGGGCTAGCTCAGTTACTGGGTAAATGTAGGGGCAGCCTCACCCTGGTAGTGTGTTGGCTGCTGCCCTGGAAAATAACAACACAGGCCATTTACACATTCAGGAAGCTGAAGTGTTTTATGGATACAGTCATCGAAAGCAAACAAAGACAGGTTTCTGGACAGTATCTACAAGAAGCTATTTACCTGGACAACAGAAGGCCAAGAGGAAATTTCACAGTCTTCAAATATTTGAAGGACTGTCATGTGGTAAGAGGACCAGCCTGGTTTGGGGGTGGCTACAGGGAGGGGCAACAAGGCCAGTGGTAGGAAATGAGAGGGAGGCAGGTGCAGCTTGGTGTCTGGAAAATACATTCCAACAATCTCAACTGGCTAGGGATGGAATGGGGTGACCTTCGGTGGTGATGAGATGCCTCCTTCCACTACTAGAAGTATGCATGGGAGGGGGCTAAGATCACCTTCTACCAGGGCAATCAGTGCTTTTGATGACTGATTCCTTTACTTGTACTTATTAAACTACAGCTCTATGGTAGAAATATGGGTGCTACATCGCAAAAGACAATAAACAGCTGAACAAAGACATGTAGATAGGAGCAAGGTGTGATTGATATAAACACCATAAAAGTAAGGAACATGACAGACACAGCAACTGTGTGCATTTATATATGCATGCCTGTATGTGTGTTTCTGTGTGTTTGCATAAACATGCAAGCATATGTCTGTGCAATAGATCAATTGTACTTTACTGGATGGTTAGAGTAAGCATTCCTGAGGAGACAACTTTTGTGGTGAGGTCTGTGACCAAAAGAGTCAGCAAAGATAACGGTGTACAGGTTGGACCTAGCTTGTACACCCAGAACTAGAGGTGTGGCCAGTGGGACACAGGGAGCAGCAGGTTGGGGCGGAAGGTCATGAAGGTTTTTGCTGGTTATGGTGACACACTTAGGTATTAAGTAAGGGACAGTGAGGAGCACACAGCAGGGCCGTATTTTCTGAGTGGAACATTGAACTCACAGACTGATTAACATTTAAAAAAATTACATATATGTATGTGTATGTGTGTATGCATGCATGTGCACATGCTTGAGAGAGCCATGGTGCGAATGGACAACTTGCAGAAGTCCTCTCTTTCCATGCTGATCTTGGGGATCCCAGTCAAGTCTTCAGGCGTGGCAGCAAGGGCCTTGATTTGCTGGACAATCTTGCTGGCCCTCAGAAGAGTGTTTTTAACCCTTGTAAGTAGATCAGCATGCCCTGGGGATATGCTGGGGATCCAGTTATTTAAGTTCAAAGATTCCTATAATGGTAAGGATTTAATGGTGAGCTTGTACATAGGGTTATGCATCTGAGGCTATGCTGGCCGTTGGGATTCTGCTAATGTGTTGTTCACACACCAGTTTATTAGACAAATGGTGGGTAGGTTTAATTCACTTCGGTGATCACTTGATGGATTGTATTCCATGGCAAGGCTGCAAGAATACACAATGTGTGGAGGGTGAAGTGCCTCATCTGACAAACGGCAGGCATGCTATAAAAACCAAATAAACAAACAAATGAATATGGCATACATTCTGCTGGGTGGCAGAAAAGAGATGTGTAAGAAGACATAGGTAAGGGATGACAGCTTGATAGTCTCCCAGGGGGTGACTACGATATTTGCAAGGTGTCATTAGAAAGGAAGGAAGAAGTGGAGCTTGGTGATACATGCCTGTCACCCCAGATACTCAGCAAACAGGAAGGTTGCAAGGCCAGCATGAGCAACTTAGTGAGACTGTGTCTCAAAAGGAAAACTAAAAAGAAAGTTGGACTGTAGGTCCACTTGCCTAGAATAAGTGAGGCTCTGGGTTCAAATCCTGGCATCCACACAAAAATATTAACTAATAAAAAAGGAAAGAGAGCGTCAGACTTGTGAGTATAAAGGCTCCATGTGTGAGTTTGGGTAAAGGATTCCATAGAGCATTCTGGAGGGCAGAGAACACCAAGACCATTTGCAAAATCTGAGTCCCTTGCTTCCCAGCTTGCTGGGTTCTGGCTTCCAGTGACACAGAAGAACTTTGCCCTTGGTTTCATAAGGACAGCAGAGTGGATCTTAGTTTGTCAGGAAGATCCTGCAGCTTGGATGCCAGGCCTCCTGGCTTTTAACTTTGGCAAGAAAGCAGGGAGTTTTTCTACCATGCAGCTTACTGCCTATAACTCCAAGCCTTTGCGTATTGTCATATGGCCAGATCACTATGTGCTGGAGCCTGGGCTCACCTAGTCAAATTACCACCAACTGGCCTGAAGCCACAGCCACCAGGCCCATGGCTCTCCCGCCTCATTTTAATCACCTGGGAGTGGAGTTCTGGAATTGCCTCTAATCTAGTGAACATACAGTAAAGACTTGGAATGGAACAATCAATCCTTCTCTGGGGCTGAAGAGTCATAATTCTGGCATCTGGAACTAGATTTAAATGTTTTGCAAATTCCAGGAAGGAGAGAGGGGACTTTGATCTCCTAGGACAGACACTGTTAGATGCTAACGCTCACTTCTTCTGCGTGTTGGTACGGTGAGAGCAGTATGATTACTAAAGCATTCCCAACACTAGAAACAGAGCTTCAGAGAGGTGAAGGGATACAATAAAGAACACACCGTTTATTAAGTGGCAGGATTTGATTCCAAGCCTGTCACTCAAATTTATGCCTTTTCTGGAATTTTATATAGCCTTTGCTGGCTACATATGTAGCCAAACTGGCCTTGAGCTCACAGAGGTCCACCTGTTTTTGCTCGCCAAGTGCTGGAATTAAACCATGCACCACTACACCCAGCTCCTTTTCTGGATTTTTTTTTTTTTTTTTTTTTTTTTTTTTTTTTGTTGTTGTTGTTGTTGTTGTTCTAAGATTCTCCACTAAGCATGAACTAGAATGTCTGCTAGGGCAATTGGGCCCCATAGGTAATCTTTGTGATTTCAGGCATTTTGTGGTAGGGTGATGTCATTCTTTAGTACTTGTTCCTACAGTGATAATAGCTGACTTGGCTGTTCATTGGAATAATTTGAAACACTTAGAAAAATTATTAATGCCTAAGTTCCACTCCCCATCAATTCAGACTTAATTCTTAAGAAGATGGTGCCTCATCTTTTATCTATGCAAACTTCCCAGGTGAGGATGGAAGAGTGCTGGTCTCCCACCTCTAACCAGGTGGAAACAAGGAACTAAATATGGAAGTCACTGAAGAGCATCCAATCTAGAAGGGTGTCTGGGTGGTCTAGCCTTGAAGAAGGAGTCCAAGGGCTAAAGTCAAATTGGGATCCCGGAGCTTATTTCAGGATAATGTATAAGTTCTAGAAACGAGAGGCTTCAAGTAGCTGTTGCAGTGTTGAGAAAGGTGAGCTGCACTATGGTGATGGGAACCCAGCTGAGGCTGATGACCAGAAAACAGGAATACTAGGAGAAACCTCTTCTTTCTCTTGAAGAGCTGGGGAAACCAAAGTGACCCTGCACTACAGAGAGAGGCTGGGGCATAGCCTTATTATCATGAACACAATGGCTGTGATGGTCATGACCAACATGGCATACTTTACATTTAAGTGTCCCAAAGCAATTTACCCAGGTTATCCTCGGCAATGTACTGAATAACAGTCCCTTCAGAGCTATGTTTGCATCCTGATCTTTGGAGCTTGTGATGTGACCTTATGCTGGATGAGGTCTTTGCAGTTGCAATGATGAGATTACTCAGGTGGGATGGAATGCAATGACAAATGGGCTTTCAGAAGAAAGGGAGAGGGAGATTTGAGACAGAGAAGAGAAGCCACATGAGCACAGATACAAAGATTGGAGCCAGCAAAAGCAAGTCCTCAGAAACTGGAGGAGGAGGCCCTGTGGGATCCCTCTTTACCTCAAGGTATTGAAGAAAGGGGCATGCCATGCTTTACTTTGTGGTTACACATTTGGATTCTGGATTCGTGAGAGAATACATTCTGTTTTTTGGGGGGCACCCAGTTTTTGATCATTTGTCTTAGGAAAGGAATTCACCCCCTTTTCATCCTCATCCTTACTCCAAGGCTGAATCTGTTCCTTTGAGTTCATTGCTGAGGAGATTGAGGCTCAGGGAGTTGCACAGCAGAGATTTGCTGCTGACTGTCCCTGAGTGCCACAGGGACAGGCATTGTCCACTGTATTTCTACAGGAACCTGAAGACTGTACAACCCAAGGGCCCACCCTGGCACTGTGGTTTCTGTTTCTGAAACTGTGTGTGTGTGTGTGTGTGTGTGTGTGTGTGTGTGTGTGTGTGAGAGAGAGAGAGAGAGAGAGAGAGAGAGAGAGAGAGAGAGAGAGAGAGAGAGAGAGAGAGAGATGTGTGTAGCATGTGTGTATGTGTTGGTGGTGCTTTTGTGTGAGTTGGGGAAGTACACATGGCTGTTGTATGTATGTGGTTGTTAAAGAACAACATTGGATGTCAGTCTTACCTTCCCCCATGTTTAGGGCAGATTTCTTGCAATTTACCACTCTGTAAGCCATGTTAGCTGCCCAGTGAGCTCCAGGGATTCTCCTGCTTTTATCCCTTATCTTGCCTTAGGTTGCTAGGATGTCAGATGCGCACCACAGCACCTGTTTCTTCATGGGTTCTGGGGATCAGAACTCTGATCCTCACACTTGCACAACAAGCTTTTTATCCAGTTACCCTGGTCCCCTGCCTGGTACTGTGTTTTCTAAGGCTAATTTCAAACCGACCCCATGCACACAACTGGTTTGTGACCAGAAAAGGCATGGTCCAAAGATGAAGCTTGATTTAAGATCCTGAAAGTAAATTCATGTGGTTAAAAAAATTAGCAATTTCATGGTGATCAATTCCATGGCTTTTGCCTGTTTGCAATGCTAAGCAGTCACTACCTCCATCCAGAACATTTTTATCTTTCCAAAAGAAAGCCTTGTATTCATGAAACTGTGGATCCTCTCCTTTTCTTCCACTCCCTTTTGTGTTTTCCCAGTCTCCTTTTCTTTATTTATGGCCTGTTCTGGACAATTTATGAAAATGGACTCTACAGTCTGTGGCTCCTTGCAATTGGCTTTTTTTTTTTTTTTCATTGTGTTGCCAGGTTGCTCTGTGTTGTAGGTGAATAGAAAAAAATAAATAAATAAAAAGGAGGGCATGGACACCTCTAAGGGGCTAAGGGTGTCATTACTGATATAAGGGAGAAAACAGGTGGAGTCAGGGACATGGGGGAGAGTCCAGAGTGACCATGGCTAGACTGCACAAGGCTGTGTGAGGAGAGATGGGGAGGCAGAGCAAGGGAGGAACTGCCAACCAACAGGGGTGGGGTGGCCTGGGACCAGAGACTGCTTTGGCCAAAATGGCTTGAATTTAAAGGGGCCGGAGGAATTGAGCTTTGGAAGGGGCAGCCCAGCCTTGGGCTGGGGAGTGCAGGGTAGGGGGCTGGGTATACCAGCCAGGAGGACCCTGTAACAGGTAGGGACTGAGGGATGCTGGGAGAACTTAATAGCCAGTGCCAACTGTGATATCTTAATAGGTACCCTAGTTAGCTGCTTATCCCCCATTTAAGACCTAACAGTAGCATATATCAGTATTTTATTCATTTTTTTTAAGGCTCAGAAATATTCATTGATATGAATTCAGGTCACTGTTAGATACTTGCAAAGGTGCTTTTGTGAACTCATATGTACCTGTGTTTTGTATGCACATGGGCTTTTCTTTCTCTGGGTTGTACATCCCAGGGCAGACATGCTGGGTTGCTTGATCATTTGCAACAATGCTCATTTTTTTTGAGGAGCTTCAAGCTTTCACTCACAGCTAAAGAATTTTCTTTTAAATTTTATTTCTTTACCTACATGCATTTAATCCTCACAGTACGACAGACACTGTGCTTTTAGATTTTATTGAAGCAGGACAGTGGTGGTGCATGCCTTTAATTCCAGTACTCGGGAGGCAGAGGCAGGCAGATCTCAGTGATTTCAAGGCCAGCTTGGTTCTACACAGTTCCAGGACAGCCAAGGCCACACAGAGAAACCTTGTCTTGAAATAAACAACCCAAAAGATTTTATGCAGTTGAATCACTGCAGTCCACTTATGAGAAATGTGTTTCATTCTCTATCTCTGATCCAGAAACAGAGTTCAAGTGGCATGGGATATCCTCCCTAAGATATGCTTATCAAGAGAAGGAATGCAAACCCAAGGTGGTCAAGTCAAAGCCAGTTCTCTTAGGTTCTGCATGAGGATGATCTCCCATTGTTCCTCTGCTGTTTCTACTGGGATGTAGTTAACTTTGAAGAACAGCAGAGAGTAGAAAATGACACCTGTGCATTTGATGAGGTGCCTAGCACAGGCTTGCCTAGGCTCCCTGTAAACATCTGCTAAAAGGCACTAAGATTTAGGGCCTTCAAAATGGTGCCCATACATACTCCATTTTTTTTTTTTTTTATTTGTGGGTAAACCTAAGATCTTGTGCTTTTTAGGCAAGCCCTTGGCCACATAGCTATATCTTCAGCCTCTTACATGTCACTTCCTACCTATATCTCTGATAGCTTGTCACATTTGTGATAATCTTAACACAAATCAGAATTTGGCTACATTGACTAGTATGGCAACAGAGACTTCCACACAGGCTTTAGAATGTTGAGTGATAATGCTTGGACTGAGTACCAGCCTTGGGGGCTCCATTGTATACAAACCTCCTGTGGAGGTTAGTGAGGAGCCAGCTAGGGAGAAGAGAGGAGCCCTGAGCTCCTGCTTCACCTCAGAATTCAGAAGGGAGGCAACCCCATGATAAGTGCTGGCAGGAGCAAGAACAAAGGGATGGAGCACAGTGCATGAGTGTCTCATAAGCTTGTGTGTGCACCAGCGCTGACCTTGCTCCTACAATGTAAATCTGACCACATCACTCCTCTGTTTAAATCCCAGCATTCACTGCCGTCCCCAGTGAATGGCCCTGGATGTTCCTGCAGCCTGATTCTTCTGGCTTCTCTGGCCCATTGCTCTCAACCCTTCTGTGGTCCCATATACCCAACATTACTGGTGATCTGAACACTTCCAGCTCAGTAGCTTCTCGGGCCCACTGTCTAGGTTTGTTTGTTTGTTTTTCTTCTGCAAGTTGTTGCTGGAAGTTTTCCTATGTCCTGCAGCTGCTGGGTCCCAAATAAAAACACAGAGTCTTACATTAATTACAAACTGTTTGGTGTATGGATCAGGCTTATTGCTAGCTAGCTCTTTTATTTTAAATTAACCCATTCTATTAATCTATGTATTATCATGTGTCTCTTGGCTTCACCTGTGTTCTATTACATCTCAGTCCTCTGGCGGCTTCCAGTGTCTCCCCAACACTGCCTTTCTTTCCCTATATGTCTCTTGGATTTCCTGCCTGGCTGTATCCTGTGTTGCCATAGACCAAAACAGCTTCTTTATTAACCAATAGTAGCAACATATATTCACAGCGTACAGAAGGACCATCCCACAGCAATCCTTGCCCTGAAAAAAGTAAAGGTGTCACGTTCCGCCTCTCTCAGTTGACCCATGGGTAAGTCTT
The DNA here is from genome assembly GCF_903995425.1 of Onychomys torridus. NCBI lineage: Eukaryota > Metazoa > Chordata > Mammalia > Rodentia > Cricetidae > Onychomys > Onychomys torridus. The sequence continues at coordinate 27,697,706 of NC_050458.1, read as the reverse complement.
TAAACTCAGCAATACATTTTACTTAGTTTATTTGCACAGTGGCCTGTGAGGCTGTGAGTTTCAGTAGGGCAGAGGCTATGCCTTCTTATACTTTGTCTCTCCTGTCTGCCTCTTTGATGAATGGGATGTGGTTCAGTGGTACAGTGCTTGTTCAGCAAGTGCGAAGACTCAGGTTCCACCCTGGTACTGTAAACAAACACTGACGAAATGTGAAGGAGAATATTGGGAGGACTGTTGAGCAAAGATGGGTATGTGTCAGAGGCAATATGCTCAAAATACATTACCTTACTATGAAGTTATCCTCATGAAACTCAGTACTCTGTTCAATAAGCATGTGCCAGTCAAATAAAGAGCCCTCCCACGTATATACAATCTGATGTTACTGTGGCTTACTCTTGTGCTAAAACGTGAAGCATCTGGTATGGCACTGCTCATCTCTCCCAAGCAATTTATAAGTAAGGCAGCACAGGAGGCCCATGGCTTAAAGAGGAGGGGCAGGCCTGGAGCAGTTGATAGAGTGGCCTCATCTTCTTACCCGAGCTGAACCCCACTGATAGACACTGGAGGCATGGTCCATCCATCTCATCTTCAGTCAGCAGGGTGTGGATGTGACAGTGCTGGCCACAGCGGCTGCCTGGAAAGAAGAAACCCACCTGTAATTCAGAGCTTCTGTTTCCTGGAGAGAGGGTGTGTAGGGCTGCTGTGCAGATGAATGTGAGGAGTGAAAATAATGATGGTTCCTCATGCGTGTCAACAGCAGGCAAGGTGGGGCTAGGAGATGAGCACCTTCCTGGGAGACCTCTGTGAATACTCAAGTCTCCATACAAAGAAGGCATCCTTCACAACCCAGTTTGCAGACATGGAAATGAGTCTTGACAAACTGAACAACTTGACCAAGGGATTTATGCCGAGTCTGGCATGGTCACCCAGCCATGGCTGATGAACTATCCTATGATGGATAATCATAATGTAAGCAGGACAGTAGAGCTGGGGCTGTGGGTTTGGAGCTCAACAGTGTCAATTTCTGGCCATCCTACTAGAGTTGAGGGGACTTATAGAACCCAATTATAGGTTCTTAGTTACAATTTTAGCCTTACTATCTGAGGTTCTTTTCTTGTGTGTGTGTGTGTGTGTGTGTGTGTGTGTGTGTGTGTGTGTGTGTGTAGACATGTGTGTGTATGGGTGTATGTGTGCATGTGTATGAATATGTGTGTATATGCAAGTATATGTTTTCTTTCTTTCTTCCAGTTTTCTATTGTTTTCCAGGAGAGTAGTGCAGTTGATTGCCTAATATGGTTCCACCCAGTGTCTCTGTATTTGGAGAGGGCAACTTCTTGCTGCTGGTTTATGAGGAAATGGAAATGATTGTTCCTGGCTGTGAATCAAATCCAGAAAAGAAAAGGCTTGGGAAGTGTAGAAGAAGAAACAGGTTCACAGGGAGAAGGCTGGACTTTTGGGCTTACTGCTTGGGAGCTGCAAATATTTATGTGAAAGGGGCATAACGTTTGTGTATTATTTGTATCCAGGCATGTCTTTGCTCTCGTCGACAAGGATTGCAGCCAAGGTTCTCAGGAAAGGCACTAGGAGCCTGGAAGACTGCTAAAAATAAGGCCAGCATCAGAGGACAGGAGCACACTTTTTATCTGACACATAAATACTTCCTCAAACTTCTAAATAATAGCAGGAGAGGTACAGAAGCCTTGGCTGTGAAGAGGGGTTAGCAGGGAGAAGAGACGGGCTACTGATGGAGAATATTAAGTATCTCAGGCTCTAGTTTGGGGAAAGGTGGTGGGGGAATGTGTGTAGGTAAGAAGGCTGGGATTTGGGGACTTTTGTTCTTCACCAAGGGGGTCCTGAGGTTAGATGTGTCAGAGAGGGATGTGGGGGAAGGAACATTAACAACAACAATTAAGGCCAGGCAGGGTATTATCAAGTCCTGTATGGAATCTTGCTTTCAAGTCCTAGGGATGGTGTCAGCGTCTCCTTCTTCAAACTGTGGAACCAAAGCAGAAGATGTCTTAGGGGATTTCCCAGATCTTACTGCCAAGTCTTCAAGGGTTGTGGTGGTCACCCTTAGTCAGTGTCTGAGGAAAACACAAATGCTCACTGCCCCCACTCAGCTGGATCTGTAGTGCAGTTCTTACTTCAGGGATGCACACCGGATCAATCGAACCCCAATCTGGGGTCACACCAATGCTAACTGCCTTCCTCTGTCTGCACTTGCTGTTTGTCCTGAGACCCCTTCAGCAGTTCATGTCCCCCCTAATTATTTTATCACTCTCTGGCAGAGAACCAGGTTCAAGACAAGACCTCTCTGCTCATGGACTTTCAAGATTCCAGTTCTAGATTCAACGTGGCTTCTGCTAGCAGGCCGGAGACTAAGAGAAGGTAGTGAAGGAAGCTACATGAGCCAGGGCTGGAAGAGGTACTAAGGCTTCTTCCCACACTGGGTTGAACAATACTTGGTTCCAGCCAGCCAGCACATGTGAGGCTGAGAGATAACTGTCATTTGGCTCTGTGCCAGAAAGAGAGGATTATGGAGTTTGAGACCTGCTGAGGCAGTCCCGAGGACACCACCACATTTCAACAGTGAAAAAGGTGAGTGTTAGCAGTTCTAAGTCACACAGCCAAGGTTACAAAGCCATGCCACAGGCTTGATGCAGAGCACATGAGCCTGTCTCAGGCAAGTCTTCCTCATCACACATAGTCAAGGGGTTGAAGGCGTTCAGTGGCAGGCAATGCTGAGGTTCCCATTTAGGGATGGTGTTGCACCTCCACAACCTCATGGATGAGGACTGACATAATCAATGTGTTGGAATCCACCCAGGTTGGCTGAAGATCCCATATTTGTATTATAAAACAAACTAATAAAATATTCTTTACCTATTCCTTTGCAGGGACTACTTGAGCAGAATGTACCCAGATTTCATTGTCTAAAACAAGACACCCGTCAAGATGGGAGTGGAGCAAGGAGGCAAACATAAACAGGGTTTTCAAACAGTGCCAGGGACTTTCCTCCAAGGCTGTGAATTTACGCTGGGACTTCCAAAAAATGTTGGCTGTTATGACCCTGCATCTCACTCTCCTCCCAGGGAGGCTCCTGGTAGCTTCAAAATCACTTGTTTCTGAGTGAGGACACAAACATTTTCAGAACAGCCTGGATGTGAGAGATAATGTTTTTGTTTGTTTTCCTTTTCTTCTCTCTTTCTCTGTATTTTGCTATCTCCTTCCTCCCCAGTTAAAGTCCCCAGCTCCTGTTTTTCCCATTCCCCCTTCATAGCACCAATGCCCTATTGTTTACCCTCTCTAGATGAGGTCTTATTCTCACACTGGCTTTGAACAAGTCAAACCCCTGTATAGCTTCTATATCTATCAACCTCTCTGTAACCTTGTTTTGGATAGTAATAGGATAATATGCTGGGCTCAATTTTGATGAATACTTTATGTAGCATAGAACCTGTATATATCAGTCATTGTGTATATGTTACCACGACTGAACAAACTCCACCTCAGCCAGATTCCCTTGACTTCCTCAGGATAATCCTTTAGTTCTAAACCCCATGTGCACGTCACTGAGGGCTTCTCAGGTCCCCTAGCTTAGGACTGAGACTTAGGATTGGGAAGGTTGGGAGAGAGAGAGAGAGAGAGAGAGAGAGAGAGAGAGAGAGAGAGAGAGAATATCTATCTCCATTGTGTATGCAAAATTTAAGTGGCTCTCCCCTCAAAACTTGTTAAATATTTAAGATATAGAGTATATTAAGGAAATACTGTTAGATATAAAAATGAATGTGCAAAATGTACACGAGGAACAAAGTCACACCTTCAAATGAAGACCTGTGCTGTTTTTAACAAAATGGGTAAACAAAACCAAAGAGAAAATATATGCTCCTGGCTTCACTGGACACACTGAAAAACCATTTTCAGTGTCTATTTCTTTTCTTTACTTTTGTTTTTCTTGAATAGAATCATCACGTTTGATAGCTTCTCCCAAGTGAGTGAAAGCTGAAGTATATGCATTGAGTAGTACAGTGTGCCCCACAAACATATCATATGTCCAAGTATTATTTGCCAATTAAAAATTTGTAAAGATTTTAAAATAATGAAATATATTTATTAAGAATGTCTAAGTCTATGATTTCTTGCTTACTATTTCCAAGGATCAACATCTGTTGAGCAGGGGAGATGCCATCCCTTGGATGACTGGTGGTTAAGACTTGGAGACAACTCAGTGTGAAAGACATGTGGGAGTTGGGGGGAGAGTCGGAGAAATAGAGAGGGAATTGGATGAGCTGGAAGAGGACACTGTGAGAACACAGAAGAGGGGGTCATCACTCATCCTAGACGTTTCCAGGCAAAAGTCAGTTTAAGGATGATGTGTGAGCCAAGTGATGGAGACAGGCAGCATCCAGGCAGGAGAACAAGTGGAGAAATGGACTTGTGAAGAGAGAACCATGCTAGGGGCAGCAGGAGAACATGCTATTCAGGTGTGGAAACTCCTATAAGTTTGATATTCTTAGGGTATAGAACAAAGTGTCAGAAGTCAGCTTGAATAGTCTTGTAGGAGTGACCTGGGAGATTTATGTAATCCCTGTGATAGCTTTGTAATAATGAGCTAGGGGGCCAGTGTCATGTCTCCTGAGAGGGATAAAATTGGCTTCCCTAAGCTTGTGGGGGCAGTGCATGGTGGGTTGTTCCCCCACATCGAGATGGCTGGAAGTATCAAGTAGCGGGGAGTCCTTGGTTTTGCAGATTGTATAGGACTCCTCTGCAGCTTAGCAGAAACCCAGCTACAGAGCCAAACAAGTAGTATTAATGCAACACTTTCCTCCACCAAAAACTGAAGTGCAACCAGTTCAGCATGTCCCTCTCCACCCTTTGATATGCGTCCAGGGTTGTCACCTGCCTAGTTTAGTAAGCATTGATTTCCTTCTTGAAACAAATCTCAGCTAGGTCCTAACACCAGATAGAGTGTGTTCCTGGGCCTCAGCCCTGGATGTCTGTTACAGCTCTTTGGTCCAAAGTCACACTCAAAGTAGTGGACGCCACCCCTTTGCCAAACAATTGTCAGTCCCTGGCGCTGTTCTTGGAGAGCTTATCACACGGGCCTGGCGGAGCTTCCTGTCATAACTTTGCACAAGGCACGGGGTTATCTTTCGGGGGAGGCTTTGGAGTTGAGAATAGACCTGCAAGCCCTTCCCTGCGGCCCATTTCATCCCAGGATGAGTGTGGTGAGGAAGCTGAAAAGGGCCCTGCCCAGGTTGTTAAGGTTTCTATTATCAGCTTCTTGAGCCTGCATCAAAAAGCCATTGGTGAAAGGCATTTAACACTATTGAAGGATCCAGGCCCTCCGATTGCTATTTGCTATTACTATTTCAGCAAGTTTATCTGCATCTGTAAACTCCCCAAGGTGGCAGCTTCCCACCAATGACTTGCTTTTAGCCATGAGAGCTAGAGAGAAGAAATTCTGCCTAGGATCAAGGCATTTGGGCATATCAGCAAGGCTAAGAGGACGCCACTAGGTCTGGGAGAAGAGTCCTTCTGTAATTACCTCATTCAACTCTTTTCCAAATGGGGAGACCCCTGGCTCTTGTTTTCTCCAGCTGTGAGAACATACAGCTTTCATACTCCATAAGTGGAATGGGAATGGCTTACTCTTGTCTTTCAGGATGATAATGAGGCAGAGATTCCACTTTACAATGAATAGCGCATCTCATACTTCTTTGTCCTGTGCTCCTGTGTCTCCTCTGGTCAGAAAAGGAAAAGGAAATGTAGTGTGCTGGCATAGATGAAACTTATAAATAGGACTCTGATTCTAACCACAAAATCAGGTTTCAAATTTGGGTCTTTATAATGACATTAATTGCTGTCCCGTCTCCCCCCGCCATCCCCAAGGAGATCACATTTTTCACATGTGCAATTTATTTCACAATTTGAATTCTATTGTGGCACTATAATTTATTTTTTCTGGCACTTTCTTGGGGGAATAAAGCTAGGTACGTTAAGCCTTGTTTTGACCTCTGATCCCAAGCAGGGTCTCAGGACTTGTCCAAGGCCACCCTGAGCACTGCAACAGCCGGTCCTCAGCTAGCCTGCACATGGCCTCTGATTCCCATGCCTTTACCTTGCGTTACTTTTATGGCATTTTTAAAATACAATGAAGTAGTCAATAACTAATGAAAGCTTGGCCCAAGAAACTTTAAGCCTGGGCATTTTCTTTAACAAGTTATCACTGAAATTCATTCTACCTGTTAGGTTTCTGGTGGCGTGAGAACAGTTGTTGCTGACAATAGCAGGCATCTTGTGAAGAAAAACAAAATGTCCTTTACCTTGTCAAATGACACCTGAGTCTCGGTGCTTATGAATAAGTAAGGAAAACTGGCCTAGTGCTTAAATAGTTCACCTGATACACCATAAATGTTAAGTACCAAGTGATTGATAGATGAACAGACAGGTGGGAGATAGGTTGATTTATGTCAGCTTTAGTTGTTCCAGAATCTTAGTAAAAATCCTCTACTGCGAAACATTCTGAGGTATTTCGGTGCTTATCTATATAAAAAGTACCCAATACTTGCTTCTCAATACCAAAATATACCGCAAAAGCATTTTAAATGTCAAAGACACTAACTAATGAAAAGAATATGCAAATTTGAATATCAGTGAATAGATTTCCATTTCTTTTTTAAAAATGTTTTTTTTTTACAATTTCACTTATATATATTTTGATCATAATCTCCTCATTACCCTTTCTTATCCCCCCCCCCCACTCCCCACCTCGCTCCTTCAAACTTATTTTTCCTAACAAGGCTCTCTCATTCTCCCTCCCCACCACTCTCTGTATGCTTCACTGAGCTTAGTTATGGTGTCTTTCATGAACATTGGTGGGAGGTCATTTATTTGGTCATGGACACAGTACTGGGGAACCTGACTCCTCTTCTCCCAGCAATCATTAACTTTCTAGCCCTCCTCAGGGAGTGGTTGATCCTCATAAGCTCCTTCCCTAGGCACATGGATTGTTTTTCCTTCCTTCCTTCCTTCCTTCCTTCCTTCCTTCCTTCCTTCCTTCCTTCCTTCCTTCCTTCCTTTCTTCCTTCCTTCCTTCCTTTCTTTTTTTTCTAGAGACAGGGTTTTTCTGTGTAAACACTCTGGCTGTCCTGGAACTCTCTCCATAGACCAGGCTGGCCTCAAACTCACAGAGATCCGCCTACCTCTGCCTCCATGTGCTGGGATTAGATGTGTACCACTGCCCAGCTGGATTGTTGATGGGCTCAGCAGGTAGCCACTGGTGCTGTGAGTTCCTGGGTGGAACAGCCATGCTATCCTCTCTGTTGCCTCCAGCCAGATGGTGCCTTGAAGAGTTGTAGGGCTTATTGGCAGGTAGATCTGAGTTTGAACCTTCCAAACTATCATTTTGAGATGATTGATTGATTTAATCTCTCTGAACCTAAATTTCTTATCTGTATAAAAGGACATTAATCATAGAGAAAATAAACAGATGAACTCAGCCATTTTTCCAAAACACATATGACTGATGAGCACTGAAATTTCAATGTCATATATTCAACTACATCACATTCTTCTAATTTTTCAGCTCTTTGATTGTATGACAATCATTCTTTATTTGTGGACACCACCAAAGTGGGCAGCAGGCCAGATCTGACCTTAGGGTGCAGCTTGTTCACCTTATTCTATTTTTTCCCCCATTATGATCTACTTACTCTTCCAAACCTCTTGTCTTCAGATCTTATTGAGACTGGAAGGGAGCTAAATACATTGGTGGTTTTACTATTCATCCAGCTCCAGCCTCCGTTGGCCAATGATACAGGGAGAGGTACCCATGAGTGGCACCTCCTGTCAGTCTCAGCTCACACCCAGACTATTTGGCACCACCTTAGGAAATGTTGTTAACAGATAGCTTGTCTATATATCTCATTTATGTAGGTCTCATATTCATGTTTCCTCCTCTTCTTCCATACTGATCTCTGAGCCTGGAGGAGAAGGGCTTGATTAAGAAATCCCATTGAGGACGGAGTGCCCCAAATCTCTAAGGTGAGAGATGCAAATCAAGAGATATAAATCTGTAAGGCAGTGAACTCTTGAATGGGTTATTATTTCTCCACCCTATGGTTTTGTCAAACATTCTTAGTGTTACTTATCTCTTTCCCCACCCTAGCCCCCTGTATTTGTTTCCTCTCTCCTTCATGTTTAAATCTACTCTTCTGTAACAGACCTTAAAATAGCTTAAGTTTTTTTTTTATTAAAAACTCTTTTACATACAATATATTTTGATTATATTCTTTTCCCTTCTCCAGGTCCTTGGAGATCCTTCCCACCTTCCTATCTAACCAACTTCATATTCTTTCTCATCTGTCTCTCTGTCTCTAGGTGTGTCTGTCTCTTTCTGTCTTTTTGTCTCTTTTTCACTGTCTCTCCCAAAAGAAGAAACAAGCAAACAAACAAACAAACAAACAAAAAACAAAGGTCAAAACAAGCAAACAATAAACCAACAAGACAAAAAAAGCACACAAAAATCATGGCATCTGTTTTGTGTTGGCCAGCTGCTCCTGGTTGAGGGGTCTGCCTTAGAGTGTGTTTGAGATACCCACTGACACTCTATTGGAGCATATTGATTTTCTCTTTCCCAGCAGGTGCCAATTGCAAATAACTTCTTGGCTAGGGGTGGGACTCTGTGTCTACCTACCTTTCTTAGTGTTGGGACTTTGTTTGATTTGAATCTGTGCAGGTCCTGTGTATGTCAACTCTGTCTTTGTGAGTTCATATGTGCATCAGTCTTGTTGTGTCTGGATGATAATCTTTCCTTGGAGTTATCTTGCACATCTGTCTCTTATAATTTTTCCACCTCCTCTTCCACATAGATCCCTGAGCCTTGGGAAGCGGGGTTTGATAAAAACATCCTATGCAGGACTGAATGCCCTCAAAGTCTCTCACCCTCTGAAAATTATCCAATTGTGTGTCTTTGTGAAAATGACCATATACTGTATTAAGAAGCTTCTCTGATGAGGATTGCATGATGATGAGGGACTCCGATCTGTAGATATAGCAATATGTCATTAGGAGTCATTTTATTGCTATACTCATTTAGCAGAATAATAATAGTAGATTTTCCTCTAGAACCCATGACCTATCTAGTCTCAGGTTCTTGGCCACTTTAGCAGTATCAGGTATAGGTTTCATTTTATGGAATGGGCCTTAAAACCAGTCAAAAAATAGTTGTTACTGCTATAACATTTGTGCAACTATTGTACCAGTAGACCTTTCAGGCAAATCTCTGTTGTAGATCATAGGGGTTGTAGCTGGGTGATACTGATGATTACTTTTTCCTTCTGGTAGTGTGAAAAGCATCTCACAGTACCATGAATGCAAGTCACTGTGAATGCAAACTTCCAGTTGGGCAGCAGCTCGTTTGCTCCATGTTCAGTGGCTTAAGTAAGATGTATTTTCAACAGCAGGGCCTTATCTTCAGGTTGTAGAGGGTAACCAATAACCTTGGCAATAGTTTGTGGTATTTGGGGGTTCTTGAGTTGATTATTAATTCTATACTGTTTCATGGCTCTGAAAAAAAAAGTATAGATAGTGTATAGTTGCATTCATTACCCATCTCACTTCTAACATTTACATTCCAAGAACATGGAAGTTACATGGTTAAAATGCATAGATCTGTATACATCTAGTAACTTTGTTTAGGAAGAAAGACAACTCCTTGATGAAAGAGTGCTTGAATTTTGAAGTTAGACTTGACTTCTTTTGACATCTGTTCACTGAGTGACTTGAAACACCAAATCTCTGAGCCCCGGTTTTCTCACACCAACTAAGAACAATACAAACAGCATCTGGCTGCCTGGAAGGAGGGGACATGGTCATCCACCTCTTAGTGGGAAGTGTATCAGATAACATGAGACTGTCTTTAATCTACTACTAGAATGGTCCTGGAGGAAAGACACAGACACCCAGCCCTACCTATATGCAAGCTTGTTGTTGAACCCAAACACCCAATAAAACGACACACAGCTTTTTTCTTTGTGGAATTTACAGCCTGGGAGGAAATGCATACAGATAAATAAGACATCCCATTGAGTAAGGTTAAATTCCAGATAGTGGGAGACAAGAGCGGAAGAAACTTTAAACCCTCACTTTATAAGAGGGGCTTCCTTGAACAGATGAGTTTTCTTCCTGCCTTTAGGGGTCCAGAGAAGTAAATGCCTGGGATGCTGGTCAGATGATAGTATAGATGTTTCCCTTAGGTAGTGTACTGGGGTTGGGGAGGGGAATGCGTAGGTGAAGCGGAGCTATTTGGTTCAGGGTGTGACTCAGAATGTGCATGGAGGTGGGTTTGTGTGTCTCTTGATGGATAATTTGTGGGTGTGTGGCTGTCTGAAGGTAGACAAAGGACTGCTCTGAAGCAACAGGTGACGTTTTTGCCTCTATGACTTGAGAAACACAAGCTCCAGGGCTGGAAGAGTCTTGAGGCTGTCTAGCCAACTCTTTGTCCTCTTCACAATTGACAAGTGATTAAATGAGGACTTGTCCAAGCCACTCAGCTAATTGGACTCCAGATTCCTCATCGGAACAACAAGTTCCTCAGTATAAGGCCTTGTAAGTTCTGGGTGAACTGGTGAACTTCACAGAGTTGAGTTAACACTCACTGACCCTACCTGACTTGGGACTGGCAGAGGAAGGTGGTGAGAGTCTGAAGAAAACAGAAGTCCATGCCTATGAAGTAGGCTCAGGTGCAGTGCTAGGGGCAGCTTTAGAAAGGGCTGATTAATTAGAACCTGTATTCTGATTATGCTTAATCAGAAGCAAATTCTAGACTTAGAAGTTTCAAATCATATTAAGATCCTTATATTCCCATTAAAACCAACAAAAGACTCCAATTTAGTTTGTTCTTTAGGAGACATCCTTCTGTTTCAATATGCTTTTCATATGTTGAAAGTGTAGATTGGCTAAAGAAAAAATCCAAGAAGAGAGGACCCCTGTCCAGAATCAAATTTATGATGATAGAGGTACACAGGTTGTTGGCCTGGGGCTCTGACTGATAATTCTGTATGTCAAGTGCAGGGTAGAATTCTCAGCCATGTCCTGGCCTCTTCACGTCCCTGCCTATTATGTGGCCATCTGTGGCACAGGGAATCTTTTTGGCTAGAGAGACGTGATGTCTGGTTCAGTCCCACAGTGTGGGAGTCCCTTCCCACAGACAGCCTGGTGCCAAGAGCAAACCCTCGCTAGGTGCCTGGCAGGTCTTTGCATTATGTTTCCACCCAGTAGGAAACACCCTGGACTTGCTGTGGAAGCAGGCAAGTCCAAAGACTTACTAGGCTACTTTCTGAATGCTTTATCGAAGATGAACAGACAGCAAATACACAACACAAAGAAGTACCCTTGACTGTCTGAGCAGTGCAAAATTGAAATAATAATTCAAATCAAAATATACATTCTACGAAAAGGCCGTATTATTTAAACACAACTACTTGTAAGCTTGCTTTAGAGTGCCTTCTCCCAGACTTATCTACCTTTGTTTGTGTGTGGGTATGCATGTGTATGTGTGTGTTTGCACACAAACTCATGCCTGTGTGTGTGTGTGCCTTACGTATTCAGGGCTTGAATCCTGATTCTCCTGTCTCCAGTGGTACACTCTATCATTCCTGGCTGGATTTTTTTTTTTTTTAAACAAAATTGAAAGCACACTGTAGAAGCCAGAGAAACTAGTGAAAAAATCACAGAATTCCTAAGCCTTATTCTACATTCATGTCAGGACAACAGGACTGCTTGTAGACAGTTACTGTTCTGCTTAAAACGCTGACTTACTTTGAGAATGGTGAAGGCCCATGTACACCGACCCTGCTGCCGCCTAGCATCAGTCCAAATGAGTGGACTAGGCCCTGGACAATTCTATCTCACCATTTGAGTCACTACTCCAGTGTTCCTGAGTTAGAACCCAGATATTGTGGAACAGAAGCAAGGTATCTCCACCATGCTCGGCCCGATGTCTGACCCACAGAAGCAGAGTGCACTTTATGTTACAGTCGGGGTAGTCTATTTCATAGCATTAGAATCTATAACTGGGCTATCCAGTGATCAAACCTGAGGAAAATTGGAAGCCACCTTTTACCATGTGGCACTGCCCTTCCCACTTCCTTGGTGAGCATTTTTGGGTGCTTTCTCTGTAGCTTGCATCTTCTCCTCAACGCCCATTCAACTTACGCACAGAACCAAACCTTCTGTACGGGAAACAAATCCTTTCCCCTTTCTCCATCATTCTGGAGAGTCACCGATCTTGTCACCAATCATCAACTCTATTTAAAAAACGTTTTTATTTTTCTTTGAGAATTTCATACGATGTAGTTTGATCATATTCTTTTTCCTCCCCAAGCTCCTCTCAGATCGTCCCCCATCTCTCTGTCCACCTAACTTCATGTTCTTTCTTACTTTTAAATAAAACAGAAACAAGGACAAAACTAAAATGGAGTCCATTTTGTGTTTGTTAGCTACTCCAGTGAGCGAGGCTTGCCCTGCAGCGTGGCTGACAAAGTTAGTGCTACTCCAGTGAAGAAAACTGACTTTTTGTCTCTCAGCAGCTCTCAGTTGTGAATAGCTTCTTGGCTAGGGATGGGAACTCATGACCATTTCCCCTCCTTTTTGCTAAGATTTTGTTTGACATGAGCATATGCAGGTCTTGTGCATGCTGTCACAGTCTCTCTGAGTTCCCATGTGCATCTGTCCTGTTGTGTCTAGAAGATGGGATTTCCTTGGAGTCCTTCTCCACCTTGGACTCCTGAAATCTTTCCGCTTCCTGTCCACATAGAACCCTGATCCTGGAAGGAATGGGTATAGATGTCTCATTTAGGGCAACCCCAGTCTTGAATTGATATTTTGTAATTATTACCTTGAGCAAGTTCCCTCTGTCTTGAACAGGCAGGTATTCTTGTGTGGAGTAACAAAAGTATTTTCCCCAAAGGCCACTTGAGCATACCCAGAGGTGTGGGAAATATCCTCTCCCTTTCCTGGTTATTCTTCTGTTCCTCCTCTTGAGTTATCAACTGATGCTTGGAAATGTGCCCCCATTCTCAGCTGGATAACCACTCTTACCTGGTTTCTATCACTGTTTCTTCAGTGACCATCTGTCAGTGTATCCCTTTCCCCAGCTGATGTCTCAAACCAGCAGCTCTTAAGATAGAGGTTCAAATGTAACCTTCCACAAGATATCTCCATTCATAAAGCTACAGACCTAGAACTCAGAGCTGAGCTGAATGTATTGCTGTACTTCAAATCTACATCCATTTATCTTTTTTTTTTTTGTAATGGAGGATCAAGTATTAAGTCATACCCCAGTTTCTGGAGCCAAAGAGACCTGAGTTTTAAGTAACTTTTCCACTTTGTAGATGTTGGTTCCTGAAAAAGGCCCTTCACTGCTCTGGACCTCATGGTCTCTTCTGGGAAATGGAAATAATGAGGTTTCTACCTAATGGAAACTAAGGATATGTTAGTTGTTTGAAAAAAAATCCTCACAATTATTATCAATAGTAATTAAAACATTTTAAAAATGTTATCTCCTTGTTGTGCATGGTGGTACTCACTTTCAATCCAAGCTCTTGAGAGGAAAAGGGGAGTTTATTTAGGTCTACATAGTGAGTTCCAGGTTAACCAGGGTTACAGATTGAGACCCTACATCAAAATTCATAATACTACTAATAAAAACAATAATGAAAATAGTAATTTCCTTTCCTAGGCCAACACAACATACTTATGCAGAATATTGAGGAAATAGCTTATTCAAATGGAAGCATTGCTCTCTATCTTTTCTTTTTGGTGTATGTGAGTATGTGTATGTATGTGTATATACATGTACACATACATATACATACAAATGTACATATATATACACACACATGAACACATGTATGTTTGTGTCTATGTCAAGAAAAACGTTCTGTGTATATTTCTGTCATTTGCTCAGCCCTTCAAAGCAGAAGGCTTGGAATCTTTTACTTTCACTCACGTGTTCATCTAGTGAGTCTCTAAAATTTCTTTTCTCTTAGTTGCAGTATTTGTTTTGAAAAATTTGCTGATTTTCCAGGCTTGAGTTATTTCCCCATGTCTTATTCAAAATGTCATGTGGCTGCTTCCCCCAAACCACAGATGTGTGCATCGCTGAAGACCCCTCTATGGCTGTCCTTGATTCCCCATGCAGAATCTCCTCGTTCCTTTGCAGCCACATCTGTCGTATCATCTGTGTCCCTTCAGCAATGTTCTCCGAAAGAGTTAGGCCCCATCATTGCTATACTGTGTAACTGCTGCCCATCTTTCTAGGATTGGCCCTGGTCCACTGGCCTGGAAATCTCTTGTCGATCAGCATTTTTCAGTTCAGAGGGCAGCTCTTTGGGAGAGCGCCCATTTTCTACCACAGAGCCCTTTGTTGCTTCCTCTGTTCTCCCAGCATGGCACACAGTTTCCACCCTGGCAATCACCACAAACAGAGGCTTCTGGAACGTGTCAGGTTGGTTGTTCCTTATGAATTCCTCAGAAGAATCCTGTCTCTTGAGCTGGTCAGATGGCTCAGTAGGTAAAAGTGATTGCTGCCAAGTCTGATGACCAGTTCAATCCCTGGGACCCACGTGGTGGAAGGAAATAACCAGGTCTTTAAAAGTGTCCTCTTAACTTCACAGACATACTATGCCACATATGTGTGCATGCACCCGTGATCACACACATACACACTCCAGAATGTGTATTTAAAAAAAAAAAAACTTAAGAGTCACATCACCTGATGCATGCTGGTTACCCACCAAGCATGCACTGAACACAGCTGGCTGGAAGACGTGGTGCGGTGTGGCCAGAAGGGATTCTATGGAAAAAGACAGGAACCTGTCATTTCTTCCTTTCAGTTTCTTCTTCTCTACCTGCACAGCTTTGGGCAGGAGCGGTCTCCGAGCCCTGTGCATTGTGCTGTCATTTGTTGTGTGTGGTTGCATCTTTTCAGCAGGGCTGTTGTGATGCTTCACTGAACTAACAGAAGGGACACTGCTCTGAAGACTAAAAGGAAAAACTCTGCAAGTGTTCTTTATACGGTCATTGATGACTACGAATTCAGCTGCAGGTGAGTCCCCATCTGTTCTTGCATGGTAGCCGGCACAGGGTCTTAGCTGAGAAGGGGCAGTCCCACATCAGAGAGAGTCTAGGGTCAGGTGGAATCTACAGACATCCCCACATCCCTGTATTTGTTGTGAGGCTCAGCTGGGTAGGTATTCATCATGCTAAATACCTACTTCAGTGAGAACACCCCATTTTTTTTGGCAAATCTGGAACTCCCCAGGAAAGCCTGTGTTCTCAGCACCTACGGAGGTCCTGCAGTCTCAGATTAGCTTTGAGTCTCTTTTGAATGAAACTGCGTCTTCTGCCTCTCCCCCAAAGCAACTACACTCCAGTTCTTGATTTTAATTTCACACCAGTGCCCTGACATTATCATATTCAGATATATAGCCCCAAGGAACTTTCTGTTGGATTAGCATCTATCTGTCTTGATCTCAGGAGGGGTAACTTCACTTTTCTATTCTCCATTGTTCTCAAGGGTGCTAGAATGGAAGACCCAGTCAGTTCCTCCCAGTCAAGGTTAGCACTTACAGCTTCGGGTCTTGCACACCTGAATGTTAATGTGTAATTTGGCCACAATCAGCATGGTATCCATGTGTGCCCATCATCACTCTCACTCCTGGGCCTCACCTGTGTCCCCGCTGTTTCTCCTCTGCCTAGCAAGCACAGTGCCTGTACATAGAGGCACTCAACTGGAAGAGCGCTCTGCACTTATGCAGCCCCCTCTGCATACAGCCCACATTCCTACGTTAGTACTTTGGTTCCTCTTGCTGCCAGCTGTGGAATGCACCCCACCCCACCTATTAAATGAGCAAATTCATACAAAACAATAGGCACAGGGGTAACCATTGAAAGAGCATGGTATAGGAGTCAGCAGCTCCTGCTTTGAGTCTACCCTGTAGCAACTCTGATCCTCCTTAACAATATTTCTTGTTACCTGGCACATGCAGCATCTTCATGTACATGCTTGATTTACGAATGCCCTATTCACAGAGGCCGACTGGAGTGTAAAGAGTTGTGTTGTGGACCTTTTCCCCCACTTCACACCTGAACAGGAGCAAATAAGGTTGTGCATTGTGCCTGGTGCTATGCTTGCCTTGTGGATGATGGTCATAGGACAGAGTCCTTGCACTTGAAGACCTTGTTACCTTACCCTGTGAGAAGTCATGGGCTCTGTGGAGTATGCATGCTGACCCTGGAGCCGGGAGAGATGAGGCTTCATCATCCATGCTGCTTATCATGCCTGGAACCTCAGTGGCTCGTCTAATCGAATTAAGCCTCAATTTCCACATACATAGAAAAGGCATCCATGTAGCCCAGTGTCACAGCAATACACAGTGAAGATTGTGCCAGTGCTGGCTGTGTATCCTTAGTTATCATCCTGGCTTTTCTGTGGGAGGACAGTCCTGATTTATTTTTACACCCCCCTCCACTCCATCAGTGGAGGGTAGATTCCCCCAACGATTTTCTGCTTCCCTCCTTTCTCCATCACTGTGGGGGTGCCTTCTCTTCCCTGATACTTTTGCACATCAGTGAATGCAGCAGGGACTATCCCTGTGTATGAGCCTCATTGAGATGAGCATATTGGCAGTAGGCTCAGTATACAGGTTCCTCTATGGAACTGCCAAATGTCTGTGGCTTAATGATCTTCCCTGGGGTGGTGATGGCCTCCATCAATCTGTGTCTTGTGAACTGTCTTGTGCTGCCTAACCAACCACCTGTCGCTCAGGGCCCACACTGTAATCTGCCCCACAGTTCCCCAATGGAGAGCAGAGACACTGTTCTGGTATTTAATGATTAGAGCTATTATTACAGAAAGGCTCCAGCCAGGAGCACTAAACGAGCAGGAGTGAAGAGAAGCCCGCCATGATTAAATATTCATTGAATAGTCGTACTGCTAGTGTCAGGAAATGACAGCGATGCCACATAAAAGAAAATGGATGCTGAGGTTCCTGGAGATACCGTGGAATGCAGTTTCCTTCCACCTCCTTCCCCACACCTTTCATCAGATGGATATATTTCTCTACTCACTAAAATATTCTTGCTGTCTAAAGCAGCTTTTCCAAAGACTTATTCCTGACTCTTCAAATTATATCCAAGTGACAGCTGAATATTCCTCGTGGTCTACAAAGCTACATTCACAGTATGGATGGATTGTTGAGCTAAGAGGCCACCCTGAGGCTCCCTGTGAACAGACGACCTGGTCTGGCCAGACCTTGTAGGGACACAGTCACACTGCTGCTGCTCCACGCTTATGTGCCCTCCTTGCTGAGGTCATCGATGGTCACCCACTTGAGATGGTGCCCTTCAAACCCTCTTTCACATTCTGAGTATTTGACTTTTTTTCCTGTTGATAATTTCACACATGGATATGCTATATTTACATCATTTCCACCCCTTCCCCTCCAAGTCCTCCTGTGTTCCCCTCAAATTTTTGACTTCTATAATTCTTATACACACATATGTATATATGAAAATCTATTGAGTCTAGTTGGTGTTGCCTTTAGATACATTTCCAGGGCTTACTACTTAGCATTGAGAAACCACAAGGGAACTTGTCTCTGGAGAAAGCAGATTCTTTCTCCCTTAGCAACTATTGACTAGCTGTAGCTCCACATCTGTGTGTGTGTGTGTGTGTGTGTGTGTGTGTGTGTGTGTGTGTGTATGTGTGTGTGTGTGTATGTGAGTGTAGGTGTATGTGTGTGTGTATGTGTGTGTGTGTGTGTGTGTGTGTGTGTGTGTGTGTGTGAAATCGTCTTTTGTTCTTTGTTGGCATGTTGACAAATATGGTATTGTGCAGATTTTGTGCATGTTTTCACTCTTGGAAGCTTGCATTTTACCTTCTCATACTGTAAGCACCAGTCCTCAGGGAGAAAGCTCCAGGTCAGTTCCAGAGATAGTCTTCAAGTCCTGTGACCCAAGTGTGTGGTGTTTCAGCAATACGGTCTTACATTCAAGCTTTAGGAGGCTACCAAGGGCAATGGCAATAACTTATGTTGTTTTGGGGATGTCTTGGAAACCTGTGGCCAACAACTGTAAGGAAGGTGTCCCTTGCCTTGCATTGGGGTCTTTGTCAGATAGTCTATGGCTGCTTGGAAGAACATTATCACCTGGTATAGAGTAACTCCATCTAAACTATATATATTTATACACTACATTTTAAGTATGCTTATAAAATAATATGTGTATAAAATAATATAATATAATATATGTATAATATATACTATATCATATATGTGTAGTATATAATATATAAATTAAATATATTTTACATTTTAAGTATGCTTTAAAATAATATGTTACAATGTCCCTTTCCCAGAATCCTCAGTGTTATTTATCCTTCTTCTTCCCTCTCCTTTTGCCTTATCCTTTCTACTCCTTCTTCAGATAATGTCCTCTATTTCTCACCTTTACCCTTCACAGCACGCCATCTTATTCTCCACAATCTGAGTATTTTAACTTACATTGTAAAAGGACTTTGAAGATTTGCTAGTTCTTGAATCTTCAAGCAAAAGCGTCTTGGTTTACTTAGTTAGGCCACTTAGGTTTCACATAAGAAACAGGCAAGAGGTTTAGTGCCAAAGAGAATGATGTGATGATGTATGCAGACAAGAGGTATCAGAATATGGCTGCACTGCTGGTTTTGGATTCAGATGAAAAGGTCACAAACCAGAGATGCAGGTGACTTCCCAAATCTGGCCATTGACAGCACAATCAGTATTCTTCCCAGATCCCCGAGAAGGCATGAAACCATCTTGACCTTTGGCTTTTTAGCCCAGTAGAGCCAAGCAGGGCTCCTGACTCCTGAACCAGCAGAGAGCAGGTTTGTGTGACTTGGTGACACTGCATTTGTGGTAACTGTCACAGCAGCCATAGGACATGAACACAATCACCTACGTAGAGACTGTGGTTCGTGGGGAAATGGAACCCCACTCTTTCTCTGACTAGCTGTGGGACTGGAGGCAAGTTGGGCAATCTCTGCAGTACCAGTTTCTTTAGACCTTAGCAATGAAAAAAGAGAAATCTGTTGTAGTTCCTATGAAGCTGGGCACTCCACATGCCATGGTCAGAAGTGTACCCACTCACATGAATACTTCCCTCAGAAGAGAGCCAGTGGGGCTCTGCTCCTTAACACACGCAAGCTTTCTTCCAACACATGCTCCAGTCTCTCCTGTTCATGTCCCTTGCCCTCCTTTTCTGTGTGTAACAGGAAGCTAAGAGGTGACCATCTCTGTCTAAGTTCATCAAGAACTGAGAATGGGAAAAAAAAAAAAACACAAAAACCCTTTGATTCCCAGGGGAGTTCTAAGCCGTCCTTACATGATGGCAGTGGACAAAGCCGAAACAGAATCTTCAACATCACTGTCTTTAGGATGTTGTAAAGCAAAGAAGTGGCATTCCTCCATGGCCTCTCCCTCCAGGTGCCTGTCTTGAGTTCCTCCCTTGAGGAGGAGATGCCTAACTGAGGCCCAGTTCCCTGGACCACTCTACAGCCTGCAGGTTTGCTGAAGTACTGCTCTCTTACACAGGTAGTGTCCGCTCCTCCTTCCCCCTCCTCCCTCCCTCTTTTCTCATTCACTTTTATCCCTCCTTCTTTTCCTTGGTGTTTTTGTCTATGTTTTCTTTCTTCTCAATATGTTTTTCTCTGGCCGTGTTGAGAGTTTTCACAAAGGTTTTTTATTTTCCTGAGTATTTTGAATTATTTGGCATCTGGCTGTTACTTTGTGATTTGAAATGGCTGAGTTGACAAAAAACAGATATGGGCAAGGGTCCTGGAGAGCTGAATCAATTTTGTTCCTACCACCTGCTTGAGTATAGGACTCACAGAACCCCACTGAGCAGGTGCTCTTGGGGTTAACAGACCCAGTGGGCAATTATCTGAGAAGTCTACACATCTATCATTGTTCTTCCTCACTAGGTTGCACAATACTGGGTAAGGACCACACTGGGAAGGAAGAAACTCTCATCATAGGGGTTGAGAAGGGTCCTCTTTGATTCTAGCATCTTCTTTGCTATCAGGAAGGAACCAAAACTAGAAGGTCTTTCTGGAGGAGAAATAGGACATCAAGCAGAAAGTCTCTGTGAGGTGGACTACCTGTGTAAGGACTAAGGGGTGGAGTTAGGATGGACCTTGGAAAAAGATAGTCCCTGTGAGGAGGTATTTGATCGTTCCTGGTGGGGAGTTTGAGAGACATCTGAAAAGTGCCTCTGAGGAAGAAGGAGCCAGCCTTTCCTACATCCAGGTCTAGAGAATACTGGTGGACAGTGCCAGTGCCAATTCACCAGACCTAAATGTTCATGTGTGATTTTTATTCCTGTGGATCGAACTCTGGAGAGTTCAGAAGCCAATGTTGCAATTTGGGGAGGATAGAACAAAAAACAATTTTCCAGGCTTTGGGCTCTTCAGCTACCCCAACCATACTGAAGTTCAGAATTGAACTACTTTTCCTGACTCATACACAATAAAATTGAGGGGACAGAGGTGCTATCTGTCTTGGTGGCTAGAAATGGAGATTTTCGTTTCCAGCATTGCCTAGGAAAACTGTCTGAGAATTTATCCCAAGTCTAAGAGGGTTATAGAGCTGGTTTGAGAAATAGTGATTGGGAAGAAAAGTTCCTGAGGCCTGTCAGTGGGCCAAAGTGTGTACTGTTACTTCAGCACACCATAGATGCCTCCTCTCCCACGTCTCTCATCTACCCTCTTCTAACCAACTCCCTGAAACTCAATCTGAGTTGGCTTCTCCCTTCTTAACTATATTTCTCATCTTCTATTCTGCCTCTCCTTTTTCTAATAATGGAAATTCCATGAAAACAAGTGTTATTCTTTTCTCTACAACTGTCTTCAGCATCTAGAACAACACCTTTCACAAAGTATGTTTTCAGTTCATACTCATCCAATGAAACTTGCAGGTGACATCAGCTCAGTGTTCCTCAACTCAGAAGAACCCATCACTTTCTTAATACAACATCTGATTACCAGATTCTTTTTCTTAGGTACTAAGAGGGAGGAGAAGGTATTTGTGTGGAGAAGGCAGAGGCTGGGGAGAAGCAGAGGTTGGGAAGAAGGCAGAAACAGGATAAGATCTTAGACAGAAAGAAGATAAGAGAGAAGATAAGCAGAAAGCTGGAAGGTACAGAAGACTTGGCAGAAAGGTAAAATTCTCTTTACCAAGCAGTTGTTATTAATACGATGAGATGGAATCATGTATGTGGAAGACTGAGAGCATCTCATAAAAGTATGCTAGACTCAGTCCTCAGTGCCTGAGGGATTTGCTCCAGAACCCCTCTCCGATACCTGAGTCTATGAAACTTTGATCCTTGAGTAGAATAGTACAACGTTTGCTTGTAACCATGGTCATTCTCCTACGTACTTGCAGTCTTCTCTGGAGGATATCAACAACAAAAACAATGTAGCTACACTGTTTA